>NC_079288.1:84986717-85290093 GCF_023638135.1 Falco biarmicus | reverse complement strand
CCTCCGGATAGCCAATAGCTTTTAGCATATGACGTAAGCAGACGGAAGTGACGTTGTAAACCCAGGCTCTATAAGGCCGCGCTGCTTATCAATAAGTGCCATTTGCCATCCACCACATTGGTGTCTGTGAGCTGATGGACCGCGCGGCCTGGGGTTGGCCGCCATGCCGTTCCTGAACCAGGTCACCGCGCGCCTGTGAAGGCAACATTAGGCTTAAGAAATAATGCTTCTGTTAAACAGCAAGTTCAACCTTAGTCAGTAGTGCACCCTTACAGTCATGCAGGTCAGCCACCTGCGAGGCTGCATTAGTAAGAGTGTAGGCAGTAGGTCAAGGAGAGTGGGGTTTTTTTCCCCCCTATGTTTGGTGCCTAAGAAACTATCAGGCCTTCCAGATCCAATGTGGGGCTTCCCAAGTGCAAGGAACACCAACACACTTGAGCAGATCTAGCAGGGACTGCATGATGAGGGACCTGCAGGAGATGACAGATCAGTGGGGGCTGGCAGAGCTGGGAATTTTTCAGACTGCAGAATGGGTGGGTTTGAGGAGGGATCTTGTTGGCATCTTCAAATTCCTAGTAGGATGGTGTAGAGAAAATGGAGGTAAAGTCTACTTTGAGATTCATGGTGTTGGGATGAGAGGCAACTGGCACAAGCAGATTCAAGGAAATTTCTGTTTGGATATTGGGGAGGAAAAAAAACCCAAACAAACCATAAAGGTACTCAAACAATGAAACAGGGTCCAGAGAGATTTGGAAAATCTCCCAACGATGGAGATCTCATGTTGAGTGGTTGAAGCCTTGAGCAGCCTGGCCTGATGTCAAAGTTGACTCTGCTTTAAGGAGGCATTTAAAGCAGATAACCTCAAGAAGTCCATTCCAACCTAAATTATTCTGTCATTCTGAAGTCTCATTAACAGAATATCCCAAACAAATATTTAAGTGACTTCTTAAGCCTAGAAATTACTTCTAAACTAAAAAAATTGTGGGATGAAAAATTACTGAATGCAACTCAGTGGCATTTATTCTTCATGAACTAAGGTCTGATGGTCATGAAGATCTCTTCTTATTTAGAAAAGAAATCCACAAATGTATTCCTTTTCTATGTTTTACAGTGAGAAAATTGGCTTAGATTAATTATACACCCTCAATGATGCATGTTTTATTATTTGTACAGAATTTCCTAAATTTATAAACAGACTGCGACGTAGCTGCTTGTGGAAATAGTGAGTCTCGTTTCAGTGATCAGATATTGGATATATTTGATCTGCAGATTGTCCATCCTCAAGGCTCAAAAAGGATGGAAATATTCCAGGAACTCGTTCTTGATAGGTCCTTGGGTGTCATAGAAGACTGAGTGCAGGGTCTTCAGAAATGGCCAAGGAGAAAAATGTTATTTGTGACTCACTCAGAGGTGTAAGATCTGCTGTTTGAAATTTGTTGTGTAGGTAGGAACCGGTGGAGGGACTGTACACCTATGACTTTAAAGAAGAGGAGGACAGTGAGGCATTTCTGGAAGGAGTGTTTATGTTGTTGTAACTGAAATATGAAAATTGCAATAGTGCTGCATGCATATTGCTTTGACTGCCTTTATGGGTTGAGAAGGAGGTTTGCTACAAACAGAATGTCTGTTGGCTATTCGTAATCCTCTAGTCTCTAGTCAAGAATACTTCCTGTCTTTGTTAACGACCATAGTTATGGTCATTTGAAAACAAATAAAAACCCAACACGATAACCACATGACTTTTAACATGACCATTTCATGGTAATTTAAAAGCATAACCAGATTTGTATAAGGAGATGCTGAAAATAATCTGAAACTTGCAGCTATTTTTTGTAATATTTTTTCTTTCTTATGGCATAAATTGCTAAGCTGGTTCATTTGATGCAATCTCATTGCATCTACTCAATCAAATATGATGTTGTGGAGATGAATTTATATAGTTGATTTCTGAAAATCCCAAGTATTATCATTTGACTGAAAAGCACAGCTACATAAATATGCATAGACCTAACTCCTAGAGAAGTAATTTCTAATTTAGAGGCTTGTAAAACTGCCCTGCTTACTGCTGTGAAGCATAGACCCCAGAAGATACATGTGAGATGATATCTCACATTCTGGGTAATGCTGCATTTATTTCTTCTAAGTCAGCAGTTCCTGGAGCTGAAACAATATGCTTTCTGGTTAAATTTCCTATATTTATCCTTTTTATTAAATAGTGAATCTTCATAGATTTCCTGACATCCTAATGTTTATTACTATTTAACTGCTATGTATTCAGTTGTTAAAGATTTTTC
Source organism: Falco biarmicus (assembly GCF_023638135.1). NCBI lineage: Eukaryota > Metazoa > Chordata > Aves > Falconiformes > Falconidae > Falco > Falco biarmicus. The sequence continues at coordinate 85,287,799 of NC_079288.1, read as the reverse complement.
AGGGCATGATCCTCTTTCTGTGTATAATGGGTTTTGTGTGTGGAATTAATTGGAAGTTTTATTGGGAAATAAGCTGATCTTTTGTGAAAACCTTGTCCCACTGAATTAAAGAAAACATATTCACTTGGAGTCAGAATTTAAGCTAGAATAAGGTCATTTGAGCAGGTTCTGATTTGTAATAAACAGATACAGTTTTCAGCATTGAAGGCAGATTGTGATTATGTATCATGGCCCTAAATCCTGATTTACACTTTTATACACTGAGTTGTATTTTTTCAAATTAAAAGTATCATTTGTCTTGTGCTTGTTGATTGCTCTTGGACAGTAAAAGAAATAGACTAATCATAAAGTTATAAAAACGTTTTGAAAATTAAAATGCTTCATTAATAAAAATTCTATATGGTTTTAAACAAGTGTGATTATTAGAAAAATTAATGCTTTTAACTTTTTAATTCCTATTTCATTATTTATTTTTAAAGCTCAAATGAGAATTATGCAGCTTACAGAGCGTTTTTAGACAATATACAATTATGAAACTTCTTTGCATGATTGCTACCACCATGTTGTTGATGTGCCTATAAGTGGGAGAAGGCAATTATTGCTTTTGCATTTGTTACTTTGAACTACAAAAGGAGAAAGGCAGGTCAGAGTATAATCTAGTTGTGACTCAAAACTCATAATATGACGTAAGATTGTACACTGATGGGGTAGAGTTGATGTGTTTCAGCTCTATTTTATATTTGGTACTAAGTTTGATATATCAGGTACACAAGTGTTTAGCAGTGATCATAATTATAGAATTAAAGTGTCTTTAATAGAACACAGTTTTTGAATTATTTTTTTCTAGTGGAATAAAGACATTTTGCTAAAGAGTAGGCTATTAGACAAGTTAAAGATTTTTTCAGACTGTCTTCCCTAAATACTCTCTTTTCAGTTAAATAATCCATCCCTTTTTCTTGATCTACAAACAAACAAAGAAAAGCTTGCAAGAGCCTTTAAAAAAAAAAGGCTTTTAAAAGATTGTGGTACAGAATGGGAATCAGAGCTATTTCACCTTTTTGTCTAAGTGTCGTTATCTAATAATGGTTTTCTTGCAGTGTTAATTTCTTTGATTTTTATTTTTTTTTCTTCCCATTTATTACTGTGGTAATCTAGTAGCATTTCTGCAGTGTAGTCTATTAAGAAAAATAATCAAAATGGAGGAATTAGTTAACAGAATATTCCAGTTTCTTTTAAGTCATAAATAACTTTCACTTTTCATAGGAATTTCCAGAATATCCAAGAAATTTTCAGAAGATTCAGGAAAGAATAATATTAATTCACTTCAGGATGATATATATATATAAAATATTTAGAGGTAAAGAGAAATATACACACATTGCACGCATTCTACAGTAGTGTTGATTTATGCTATGTGCTTCCCAAATACATACTTGGATCAGCTGTGTTGCTCTCACCAGTAGTCTTTTATAACTATAGCTTGTGAATAATAAAATACTATAAATATGTAATTATTTAAAATATTTATATATTGGAATTTTAGAGCTACCAGGTATTTTTGTAATATTGATCTTTCAGGAATTTATTTATGTGAAAGAGTAAAACCCCCATGAAGCTGCTAAATTAAGATACTTCAAAAATGCCGAAGGCCCCTGTGTGCTCACAACTTTCCCACTCATATTTTGTCTTTTAGAACAAAATTATTTTAGACCCAATGACTTTCAGCGAGGCCCGCTTCAGGCCGTCTCTTGAGGAAAGGCTGGAGAGCATCATCAGTGGAGCTGCGCTGATGGCAGACTCATCGTGCACACGTGATGACCGCCGGGAGCGAATCGTAGCAGAGTGCAACGCCGTGCGGCAGGCCCTGCAGGATCTGCTCAGCGAGTATATGAATAATGTAAGTTATACGCTCTTATTACTGGCTGCTTCTTCATTAGATGATTAAACCTTTCTGAAGCTGATGTTATGACTAACAAAAACAATAATGTGTCTTTATACCACGAGTAAAGGTAATGCTATTTGAATTATTTACCTTTGTAATGGTAATGCTATTTGAATTATTTACCTTTTTAATATATCAGAAACATTTGAAAGAAGTTTGGAACAATCAGAATTTCATCGGAATGTGTTTTTTTACCTGCAAAGGAAATCTGTGCTCCCCGTAGCTTCAGCATTGAAATTTGTTCTTATGTAATAAATAGCCAACAAATAGTCCCTTTGAGGTAAAATACTTTTTTATATGAAAACTAATGGCAAGCGCAATGTAAGTGGAAAATGGCCAAATAATTATTTTCTTAATGAAGGTGAATACAGTTAATTTTCAACAGGATTTCCACTGTGTGATGGTGGTTGTTGTGTTTATTAGGAAGTTACCTATAGAAACTCACATGAGGTGGTCTGTTTGCTGTGTGGGTTAAGCCACTGAAGGTCTTCACTTACTGTTGGAGCTATTAAATATTCAGTTGCCATGAAAATAGTGAGTTTAGCACTAGTGCTGTTCACACAAAGAAATCTATCTGTGGTATCTTCAATGTAGCTCTCAGTGTAGGGTTTCAAGAGGTGTTAAATTGTTCAATGTGTACTGAGCTGTAGTGCATAACCTTTGAGTAACTTATCCCAGAAAATGCACTCTGCCTAACATTATGTATTACACCACGTAAGTACTATCGCTGTGTACTTTGAAGGATATGTGAAAAAGTCCTAAGCAACATCAACAACCTTTTTTTAAAAAAAAAAAAACAAAAAACCCCCAAATGTTTGCAAACAGGTAGTTGCTGTTTCCTGTCATTGCTACCAGTGTACCAGGTAGCAGATTTTGATCCTATTTTGCAAGAATCATCAAAATAATGTTGAAGAGGCTGTTCAAGGATGAACCTTTAATGTTGTAACTTTCGTTGGTACTGTCGTAGCTCGTAGAGCGATACAGTGCAGTATCAATAGTGCAGATTCCAGTCCTTTAGTCATTTTATGGTAGTTCAGTTCAAAATTAACTGTGACATTTTTTAAGCTGTTATTCTATACACAATAGAGTCACCTCAAGGAATAGCTGTTTCTGTTGCAGAATATAAAAGCATGAATTATTTTCTTCTTAGTTTTTATGAAGTGATAGTTGAAAAGTTCTTGTACTGTGAATGAAAGCAAAGTCTATGCTGTTGTGTTATGGGTTAGAAATTATAAAGAAAGCATTAAATAACAGGTGATGAGACTGTGGTGGAAGAGGACTTGCTGGATTGCTTCCTACAGAATGCTGCTTTGTAAAACTATTACTGTTGGGTCTAATTTTTAAAGATCTTAAAAAAAAAAAAAAAAAAATGGATTGTATTTTCTTATTTTATTGTGGTGCCTCTTTTTAAGCACACAGGTTTTTGGTAATGATGTAATTTGCCCTTGGACCAGAAACATCCTTCTTTTATTTCTGACTACATTTACAGAGGAAGGAGAGTTTTAAATGTAGGCATTTATGACCAAACTGAAGGTGGCTAATATAGTTTCATCATTTTTACTTAAACACATAATGGTGTGAGCATCTGTTTTTGTGGTTATGGTGGTATGTTTTTTGAATTTGTCTTCCTCCTTTTTTCTTTTTTTTTTTTCTGTTTTAAGTAGTCCTAGCCGCAAAATTCCTATTTTTTTATATTATTATTTTCCTGCTTTATATTTGAATGCAATCAATTTAAGCAATTTTTACAGCTACTGTGTAAATATTGTAAGAATTAAAGTATACTGCAGTTACACAAAATGAAATATGCATCTGGCATGATAGAATTTGAGAATAATATTGTATTAAATGTTCTCTGTCAAGCTGATCTTAACAGATACCAGTCATAAGGTTCAGTTTATAGATTAAGACAGCTAGATTTTGGATTCTGTACATAAGTACAGACAGGTAAACTAGGGGTTGCAATTCAGTTGTTTAAAGATAGATGCCTAGTGCCATATTAAACAACTGGTTTACATAGTCCAGTGCTTATTTAAGCAAAGGCTCCTGAATCTGCTACTCAGAAATATTTGGATCTATCATGGGTCTTGAGTTGTATCTACTAGCCCCACTTCTGTGTCATGTACACACTAGGGAAGAAGAAATGGTGACACTCCTACCTTTATCAAATGATTTGAACCTCAGTTACTTAAGCTGCTGTTACAATTGATGGAGATCAGATCAATACTGCCAAGGGAACCTGAAGAGCCATTCTGATGACTGTGGTGCAGTCTAATGTGGGATAAGTAAAATAACTATAGACTCCTGACGATATTAATTAAATCCCCATTAACCAGGATAGAAGATTAGAAGCCTAGCTTGTTGGCAGCTCCTTTTTAGGCATCTGTCTAGAGACTGGATTTCACCCATTTATCTGCCCTGGGAGAATCTGCTTTAGCATTTAACCATTTGCTTGAAACTCAGGGATGGATTTTCTTGGGTTCACAGTAATGGTAAGCATAACTGTATTCATTATGAGAACAGATTTCGCTGGGAATTTTTTTTTTTTTTAAAGCTTGGATGGGTTTCAAAAGGGTAAAACTGAAAGGCATACACCAAACATGAACAGATATATGTCTGATCAAGAGTTGGCTAGAGTGTCAGAGCACATTAGCTTTGAGATGGTTTACTAAAGATGGACACCTTAAACATCTTCTGCCCACATAGCCTTAAGCCACTGCAATCCTTCTCTGGCTTTAAAGCTTGTGATGTTAATAGGACATTAATATGTTGAGTTTTTTACTGTTTGATGATATCTAGAAAATGATGAATCATTTTTTGGAAGATGATAGTTGATCAAATACACATACTGCTTTTGATGCTTGCCACGAGATAAAAAGAACTTAAAGTGAATTACATGTTTTGTGTCCATATATAAAGGATACAGGCAATGAAGTGCGGAGTATTGGCAATGCGCTGTACAGTCAGCATTAAGTCAATCCTTCTCCAGCTTAAAATTGTTTCCTTCAAGTTATCTACTTTGATTTGGGTTCAGAGGGGTGTTTTGTTTGTGAACAAGAACATTTCTGTTTTTGGTTGTTAAGTAGATTCTGTATTCCCTTTTACCTGTTGAATATTTACACTTCAAAATCCCATATAAGCTGGTTGTGGTTTATGTGGTTCTGTCTTATATTAAATTTTCATATAAGTAAAACATTGAGTGCAAAAGAGCATACTCAGAATGGAGACGTTCTTGAAGCTTCACCTGTCTTTTGCTTTCACACCAGTGGATGATATTGCAGGCATGAATTGGAAACAGGCAGGATTACAGGCAGCTGTATGAAATACAAGGTTCGCTATGCAATACTGCATACTTTCTAGCATTTCAAGTGACGAATGCTGAAGGCAAAGCAAAGGGAAAAAAGAGTTTTCCCAGATTTTGTGTGCAAGATAAAGAAGTAGCTTCTGTCTGAACAATGTAGGAACCTCTACCTTTTAGGCTGTATAAGTAAACTTCCTCCACATGCAGAACATCCCCCTGTGCCTACCTCTTTCACAGACAGTTCCCTAGTAGAGAGTTGTGTGTCTTATTTTCGGTGCTCCTGTGGAGATTAAGTACATCCCTCATATCTCCAGGTATATTCCCTGCACCTGTGATCTGTTTTATTGCTAAGTGCTTTACAAGAGTTTAGTGGATCAATATGCTCTGCTACATGAGAAGAGAAAATTTAACACACGTGACAATGTTGTTTCCCCCATTTTTTCATCCATTTTTTAAGGATCCATCACAGGCTAACAAGTAGGTAACAATATTCTAACAGTTACTTCTATGCCAGGGGTAAAATCTCTCTATGTATTATCCAGAGTTTTAATGAAGTAAAAGCTGTTTTGCACTTCAGAAGACTAGATAGATGCCACAGGTTGTCTTATAATTTGATGAGGAGGACATAAGACTGGCAAAACAAAACTTTGAGAAGTGAGGCATAGGCATATGAGTTTAAAAAAAATGCAAAATGTTGGCAACCAAAGAAAAATATGAAAAGGAATTCCTTAAAGAGATGGGCAGGGCAGATTTCAGCTTAGATGAGTGAAAACAGTGCTGGTTTTGCAGTTGTATTATATTCTGTTGTAAAGATTTTAGGAAAAGTGAAAGAAATTTGTTTGGAGGACTGAAAAGACATGGTTGGAGATGTGTGTTTTGGTTCCTCCTTCCTTCTCCTCAGATAAATGTTTGTTCCATTTCCAAAGTGTCAGGTAAGATTTCATTTTTATATTTTTTTTAAGCTATCTTCGCTAATATTCAGATGTTTTGGTCCCACTTCAGAGGTTATTTAAGCAGTTGTTGTATGAGGTTTTTGAATCATTATTGCTACAGGAAAATTAGCCCCATGGATCTCTACTAGTTCTATGAATAAATATGTATTTGTATAGTATGTCGCATTGACTGGAGTCTCATAGTACATAAGCCCTCTGCAAGAGGGCAATGAGATGTAAACTGTTTCATTATTGTTTCTATATCTAGTAGTACATATTACTTTCATTTGTGTTATTGTAAGTCTGTCAAAATATTTTCCCAGCATGGTATCTATTATTTCTATGGTGAACTCAGCTGAACTTTAAATTTTTTTATTTCTGGGAAGCAACGGCAGGAGGATTCTCAGTCAGCTGGGTCATATGACTTTTTTTTTTCAGTCTCTTACAGAAAATTGATAGGGGTTTTTTCATGTTCTTTTATGTATGTGGTAAATAAAATCATTTATCTAAGAATAAAATTACATTTCTAGACTTCTGTAGAGAAGAACTAAATGCAGCTCCACAAAAGCTCTTAATGCAATTGTTTTCCACTTGTCTAAATTAAAAATTTATGTAATGGATTTACTTTACTGGGATGCTTCATGATTTGTATTGCAGGCTGTTAAGGAGCAAAGATCCTAGAAACCTGGGAATTCCAGCTCTTAAACTCAGATTCCTGGATTAGAATTACACTGTCAAACTCATATAAACCAGTGCTGAGCACTTTTTATAGCAATCATCAGGGTGGTTTTGTGTTGATGTCTGATTAAGACAAGAAAGGAAGAAAATGATATCTTTAGAAAAATATGCTTAAACAAGGATGCTTCGAATTCCATCTGACATCATCAGTTTCAGTCCCAAGCAGAGAAAGACTGGATTTCTGGGTAGCGAGTGTATCAAAGAGAAATTTGGAAAGCTGGAGTCACTTGAATACTGGCTTGACATTGATTCAGGTCTGCATTTGAAAAGGCATTTCCCATCTGGTTCAAATACAAGGTTATCTTCTTAAACCATTGAGCTCAGTATTAAGCCAACCTTCATTCTCTTGCCTGCCTTTTCCTTTCACCCAATGCTCCTGCTCCCAGCCACCACCAACGTTTCAGAAGAGCTTGGGGTTTGTTTTTATTGTAATTGGCGTTTGGGACAGAGAACATTTCTATGTATCCAAGTGGAATGAACGATCCTTCATGAAGTCCTTCTATTATGACTGATGATCTAATGTTTAAATGTGAGGACCAGAGCACTGGAGGCTAGGCTTTTTTGTTTCGTTGATGCTTTACTAATATCACCAGAGAAGTAATGTTGCCTCATGTTTGCTCTTTGTTCTCTAAAGTTATCACCCATTCCTGATGTCTGTTCACTGTAGCTGAGATGCTATGGGCTCTAATTTCTGTCTCCTACAGAGAAGAAATTGTTATGTCTTGAAAATGCAAAATATAAGAAGAAGCAACAAGAAAGCACAAGTCTACATGCAATTTTCTTCACAAATATATCAGTAAAAAATTTGAATTGCTGAGAGCAAATTACAGTGCTGCAGTACATGAAAAAGAATTGTTCTTAATAGACAGCTGAAGTTATTGTGCTTGATGGGAGAATGAAAAACATGATAGTGAATGAAAATCTATAAACTCTCACGATATTGTCAGCGTCCATATTTAACAGCTCCATCTGAATTCATATTTTAAAAAAAGTAATAATTGGTGTGTATGTTTCAATTCTGATGCTGACTTGCAGAAAGGTCAGTCTGGGTGTCAGTGAGTAGTAAATTACAGTTATGAGACAGAGGGATGTCTTGTAGCTGTCCTGAGATGAGTAATCAGGGGTGAGTGACAAGAGATTGACTGCTGGGGCATTAGCATTGGCTGATTTAGGCGTGACTGGATCAGCAGGACAATTTTTCTGTTGGTACTGTTGCTGAATTCCTAGTTTTGTGAATATTTTTAGTGGACAATGGCTTGTTTAAAGCTTCCTACTGTATTTTAAGTTGGAGATGAGGTATTTTACTATTCACTTAGCTCTTTTAGAGGCTATATGTGCAGTTTTGTCTTTCCTAACTTGAAAGAAGTGAGTAGAAACACATTCGTTATTACTGGAGGAACAGGATGTGCTCCCAAGTGGGCAAATGTTTTATGATGTGTCACAATGTCACAGCATTGCTTCTCAGTCAGGTTAGGTTTCTTTTCATTTATGCGTCCTTCCTGAGTGCCTCAACTTCTCATGTCTGTACATAAATCACTGTCTAAGTATGCTACCTACAATGTAACTTGAGACACCTTTTAAGGAACCTTCTGTCTCTTCTTTTTTGATGAGATCATTGGAGCCTCATAGGGGATGCCCAGTATTTTTTGATACTTTTACAGACATGCTGCACTGCTTAAAATTGCACAAGTGAGTTTTAATTTATTAGTTCATGTCTGTATTTTCTGGTTTTGCAAGTCTATGTTCAGTTTGTTTTGTGTTTCCTGGCAGATCCAGACAACCATGCTGATGTTTTCCATCAGAAACAAATAGAAAAGCTCTGTGAGAAAGGGGGACTTTATGGCTTGGAAATGACAAATGTGCTAATAATTTGTCTTGACTCCAGGTTATGGTTGTTGCAAGTTTATGCATCCCTGTGGTGTTTCATCTGAGTAGTGTTTTATTTGGATGAGTAGATTTTTAAATTTATGAAATTAATATTTGTGGGAGTTTCTGTTTCTGAACCACAGTACTGATAGCTTTTCCCTGCTGGTGTCCACTGGCGAACATATTATAGGTGCCGCCTTTTTGCTCTTTATATTTAAAGGAAGACCATGATATGCCATGAGAAGTGTTATGTATGTCTTGTTAAAATGCAAAAATGTCACGTCAATAAATCACATAAAGGTTTTTGGAATCTAAGGCTGAATTGCTGTATTAGGTTGAGTGATGTTTCTGACAGGGTATTTCCCTCCAAATTAGCATGGACATTTTCTAGACTGCCAGTAAATCCAAGCAAGTGCCTGCATGTGAAGAATTACTTTTTCACTTTCTTTTATGTCTCTATATATTAATGAAGCCCAGTGATTGACCTGAAGGGTTGGGGAAAAAAAAGCTCTATATCATGTTACATCCCAGTGTCTCAATGAATTCTCTTTCTTACCACTTTATTGTTACTTTGTTATTAAGTAAAGTGCACTTTTACAGATCTGTTTAAATCTAGATAAACCCATTACTAGAAATTGTGCATTTAGTTTTTCCATAACTGAGGAGTGAAGGTGAACTTCCTTGGAATTGCAAACACTGCAGCAGGCTAATGCATGTAGACTTGTCCAATACTTTTTCCTGTTCAGACATCTTGGTAGATGGTGAGTCATGAAGCTAATAGGCTTTCCAATTTAACTTTCGAAATCGTATTAGGTGAAGGGTGCAGGGATACCAGGTATGTTATTCTGTTTATGTGGGTAAAAAACTCTGCAGACCTTAATGTCTCAGAATAGCTTCTGAATAATATTTTGTAGAGCAAACCACCTTAGGTAGATCTGGAAAGATATGAAGGTGCTCCTTCCAACTAGTTCCGTGTTTATCCTTTCTATTCCACTTCATATTCTTGCTGGTGATACTTTGGATGCTACGACTGGGATTATAATGTGAACCATTTGGTTCTCAGCTGCTGCTGCTATTTTCAGATTTTTCTGTATTTGAAATCCCACAACCTCTTTTCTTATTGGAAATCAGTAGAGGAGGCAAACAGAAAACAAGCCAGGGTCTGGTATGTTTTTTTCAGCAAGAGTACCCTCTCTCCACAGGAATCGATGTTTAAAAAGTAATGTATTGTATGGCATTCTAAAATAACCTCTTCTTATTTGGGTAATAGTATATGAATGCATTGCCCCAAAAGGTCATGTAAGGTCATGTAATGTCTGTCGCTAGATACTTTGAAAGAGTAGGTAAGAGAATGGTAAAAGTACATCTGATTGTTTTGCAAAAGGGAGTTAAACTAAGTAACAATATATATATATATAAATACAATTTTTATGATTTAAAATCTGTTGCACACATGTAGAACTGTTCAAGAGCAGAATGGTACACCTTTTCAAAGGCATTCTCACTTTTTGTTTTTTCTCTGAAACACCTTTTTGAAGGCAAATTTTGTTTAACACAACATCTTTGGTTGTAGTGGTCACTAACATAAAATGGAAAAGAACTTCTGCTTTGCTTCTCAAAATTCTGTGAATTGAAAAGAAAAAAAATAATATTCTGAAAACCATCCAAAATAGACAAATATAAAAAGCTTGTGGTTTTTTAAAAATGTATGTCGGTATTATGGGTAGGCTCATAAAATATTTAGGAGACCTGTGAGAAATTAAGTACGAGGAAAATGATGCTAGAAGAAGATTAATGAAAGATGTCAATAGAATTTTGACACACAGTTTTGTTCACACATATGGAATATCAAAGTACTTTCTGTTATCTTGTCTAGGTTCTACTACACTTTTACCTTTTCTATAATGTCTGATTTTTCAGGAAGTATTAAAGATAAATCTTAGGCATTCATTCTCAGCTGCTATGAAACAGTTTTTAAGAAAGGTTGAAAACAATATACTATCAGAAATTAATGATACCTGTGTAGAGTACTAAATGTCACTTTGTTTATAATGGCGATAAATTGTCATGTAACCTAAGTTTGGGGAACTTTTAAAATACAGAATGACAAGATTTAAAACTAAAGCAGAACCAATTGTCTTAACAGCTGTGTTTTTGTTGTTGGTGGTGTTTTTAATGTTCTTCATCCTTTTCTGCTTATCAGGCCCCAATACGTCCTATACACATTTAAAATTAAGAGCCTGTTAAGTTGTGGTGGAATTTAGGCACAAGGTTTAACGTTTTGCCCAAGATTATTATATTGACAGTCCTGTTTTCTTGGAGTCATGAGGGCTGAAACTTTCAAACCACCAGTTCAGCCAGAGGTATTGTATCTTCCACAGGGCTCCTGACATAATTTTCAGTCCAAATAAGAATATAGAACTTAATCCAGCATTAGCCAACTCAACTTTTAAGAATTATTTTTAAATAATGATGATTTTCTTGGTGTCTCGTATAATCTTTTTTAATCATTAATATTTCTAACCTAAATTTCTATCAGATCTTTTTTTTCCTCTGGATTTACCACTTTTTTCCCTGTCTTTGCCTTCAGAAATGCTGAATGCCTAACTAGGAAACACTATTTTTTCCACATATAAATTCAAATGTTCCATTGTCATAAAAACGTAAATATACAGGAGAATTCTATAAATTATATTTACACATTTCTTTGCTATTTATTTTAGTAGGAAGGAGTGGCTAGAGGTTAAGGCACAAGCCTGGAAGTGAAGTGATTTGCCCTTTATCACTGATTTTCTAGGTACATATAGTGCTTAGTCTTCCCGGACCTCTGTTTCTCCAACATAAAAATCGAGCTGATGTCAGTCTTAATTCATTACATTTTGTCTTGCCATTTCCACGTTAAAATATTCTGTAATTATACTGCAGTATTTGTGTAATAGTAGTTTTTGATTGTTGGAGAGTGTGCATAATGTCTATCTGTTCAATGATATAGATTTCTTCTCAATTTAATTCCTTCCTCGTTAAAGACTACCTGAATCCCCTCAGTACTTGTACTGATTTTTTTGCTGTAACTGGGCAAATAGTGAATTGCTTTGCTTTGCCTATGGAACTGAAAACTGGGGGAAGAATGACATGGGGCGGAATGAAGTGGATGCAACAGTCATGGGGAAGGTTAGGTGAGATTTCATTTTTGTGATTTGTTTGTTTGTTTCTGACCAACAACCCAAGCTGCTTTCCTATAAAATATGATCTTAATTTCCTACATGCCATAGTTTGGAATAAATGATTTACTAAGTGGACCTCAAGTTCATCAATACTTTCCCTCCAGAAAACTTGCTTTTTTGACAAATATGTTTATTATCCCTTTTTGTTATACCTCATATACGTATGTATGCATACAAAGCGTCTTTTTATACCTTACCAGAGTATGTGCTCATTTTAAACAGTACAATCAGACAAAAAAAAAAAGTTAATAAAAAACAAACCAAGACAAACTAAAACAAGATCCCAAAAAACCATTACATTTTCTTCCAGTGATTTTCATGTTTTAGCACATTTTATTTCACATTAATTAGTTTTGTTTTTTCTAAAATGTGTTCTTAGAGAAGTACTGACATCTGCATCAGTGCCTTTAATATGCTGGAAAGCATTGCCGTAATGTTTGTGAGGCTTAGGCTATCTGACAATAATGTTGATAAAGTTATTTCTTTACCTGTAGAAAAGTACTTTAGCAATCTTGTGTATATAGTGTGATTCATAACTTCTGTAATTTTTTCTTTATATTGAAGTTAGCAGTTATGGGTCATTAATCTGTTGTTTTTCCATGTCTGCAAGTCAATATCAGTATGAGAGAAGATTTTAATGCATTTTATATTATAGTAATAGCAATATGATTATTAGCTCTGTGTATACCTGTTGTTGGTATATGGATGTTACTTTTAATATTTGCACAGTCCAGATTAACAGTTTTGTATTGTATTCTTTTGGATGCAAAGAATAATATTCCCAATGCATATAGAATTATTGGGAGTGCATCAAAGTAAAATAAGCATGGACCTACTGAAATTAGGGAGCTTTCAGAAAACCACATAAAAAATCTGTGCCTCTTGGAGGCTACATAACGTTTTCTGTTCACTTAAGGTTGGGTTTTGTAATTTTGGGGTTTTTTTTGTTGGTGTGCGTAATGTGCCCAGATTCTGGTAATCATGTGGAAAACCTGAAGGCAACAATGGAAAAATAAAGAGTAAATTAGCTGTGCAGACTCAGGTCTCTGAGCTACCTGGACTAGTTGAAGATGCCCCTGCCTGTGGCAGGGGACTTGGAGTAGATGGCTTTTAAAGGTCCCTTCTAACCCAAACTTTTCTATGATTCACTAAAAGCTGGTAGGAGGTCACATTGAAATAGGGCAGGGATAGAAGATGTGAAGTGAAATTTGTCCCATTTAGTTCATTAAAGCATCATTTTGATAGTCAAGGATACACTTTACCACAGGTAAAGGTCAAAACTCTTTTAATTAGTAATATCATTACGGTATTTTCACTTCTATTAGCAAGCAAAACCACAAAATTATAGTAATGTATGTAAACCTGCAGTTCATGTATCCTGCATTGGTTTGAATTATTAGTTTTGTGGTTATATAAGGTTTTTTTACAAATGAGAACAAGGCACTGCAAGTTAGTGAGGGAAGGGTTCAATATAATTTAAAGAATTATCACCTGAAATAAGTGTTAAATGTCCAGAAGAGGGCTCACTTGCACACCATAAGTGTTTTGTGCATCACTAAAGATCTGCATGCCGATTTAGTATAGCTGTAATCAAAAAACCAGTAATAATATAAAAAAATGAAGGGGCTACCTTGTTCGTAGTTATCTGTAAAAAAAAAAAAAAAAAAAAAAAAAAAGATTTTTAGGATTTGTAGGATCTTTAGAAAAAAGTAGATTCAAAAAGTTATTTTGGGGAAAAATATATTTGAATCAAATTAATGTTAAATCATGAAGAATGAAATAGAACTGGGGTGGTAAAGTTTTACTTGCATTTTTAAAAGGCATTGATAATTTGATTTCACTAAGGATTTGGCAGGCAAGAGGTAAAAGCCCCTCCTGCCCTTTTGAGATTAGTTCAGATGTATATGATGCAGAGCTCAAGAATATATGCATTGTAATACAAGCTAATTTCCAAGTTGCTTTCTACAACAGTCAAATGTCTGATAATGTGAAATGAGATATGTCCATGTTTAATGAATTTTGATATTTGACCTGAAAAATTACTTTATGACTTCCAAGATGCTGTAGAAATGCAAGGACATCATGTCTTGTGACACAGTAATAGCCTGACATTGGGAGCACATGCAGATTCTTTTTGTATTTTTACATGAGAAATGAAAGAGAGAAAAAGCTTCTCTACTGTAATCAGTTCCCTGAAACTTCTTTGGTGAAACAGTAGGTGTGAAAGAGGATTGTTTCATTTCTTTTAAGACAACTGAGCTGAAGGAATAAGTAATTTTCCTTTTGGTTTGGATCCTTTTTGGAATTTGAAGTATTGATCCCATATTCATAACATTTAATAGCATTTGGAAACTTTGTTAGAACCCTTCCTTTTAACAGATATTGCAACTGTTCGAAATATCTTCACATGCATTTGGTTTCAACAAAGTGAAATGAAACAGTTTGTAAAGTTGTTTTATTGTCGATAAAGCTGTAAACTTGTCTGCTTCATAAAGTAAGCTATGATTAAGTTTAAGGTAACATGTTAACCACATATTTTCACAATACGTATGCTATGTAGGGGGTTTGTATGTTTGTCAGATTGATGGATTTCCACCTTGACCAATTCTTTCATTAAGCAATTTTTGAAAAAGGAAAAAACCAAAGGAACACTAGAAGGATGGCAACCCTGATAGAGGCATTATAATTTTATTATGCATTAACATTGCAATTAAATTTATACATGTCTGTGTAAAATCAGAGATCCTCAAAAGATAATTCTGTAGCTTTAAGCAGGCAATGACTGAGCTCTTTCTGTCAGGATCTAAAATACCTTGGGCTGTGATGTGTAGTAATGTAGTTACTATAAGCCTGTCAAATGCATTGCCAGATAGTATTTGAATCCTGGGATCAGGTAAATTAGATTTTAATTGGGTTTTAAGAGTAAGTGGAATAAGTAGATAAGGTAAAATTAACCAGACATATTGATGTAATGAAACCTTTGGTTCTCTTATAAGCTATTGTATTACACACCATACAATCTCTTGTTGAAAAGAGATGTCATGGTAGAGTAGAAAGAGATCAACAGTGATGGGTAAGGCAAATGGTGGTACCTAATGGAATCACATAAACATAATAACATAACCACATTATCTGGAGCACCATAAACCCAAGAAACTGGAGAAAACTGCAGTAGTTTTATTTTGTTACAGCATTTTGAAGGGGAAGAAAACAAATAAAAAGCCCAAAGCAAGTTTTTCTAAGCTGGTGGGACCGTTCACCGGGGAATTTACTGAGGCTATTGAATCGTGGGCTTTTTGATTCCTTATAGAGCAGAGGCTGCTGCAATGTGAAATGGCTAGAACATTTGCTTGTGTGTGTAATTTTTTTTTTTTTTCTGTTAACTACCTTGTGATGGTTTTGCCTAATGGACTTACTGGTTGCATGACCTTTTTTTCTGGTAACTTCCTTTTGTCTTCCATATAGGCACATTCAGATGATTAAAAAAAAAAAAAAAAAGTTATAAAATTCAATCACTTGAACTCATTTGTTATTCCATTATTTTATCTTTAAACACATTTTTTTATAATTTAAAACTGAGCAATGTCTATAGACTAAAGGCCCTTCAACGCAAACTTTACTGTGAATAATTTATTACATCAGTAAAACAGGTCTGCATCAGGAGTAAGATTCTGTAATAGCAAGTTCTAATTTTTTAAAGATTTTCTACTTAGTAGAAAATATTAAAAGAAGAAAAAGAGTAGGGAAGTAGTAGGAGGATTTTGATGTCAGTCATTAAATCCATTAGATCTTTACAAAATTATGCCTTATCCTTCTGACTGTGTAGGTGAGCATAAACCCTTGTGCCTCATGCAGTACTTCTAATTTCTGCCTATAGGATGAGGACCATAAAGCCAAATCCCATGGATGTCAGTGAGGAATCATTTACTGTTACACAAATGCATAAGAAATTCAGTTGGGAATATAAGAAGCCTGACTTTCAGTATATCGATATAGTATATCCCCAGGAAAGGCAGTAGGGCTAACGATCAAGATTTAGAAATTCAGTTATGTACATGGTTAGATTTGGGTCTTAGGTTTTATGGGAGCTCGTTCATCCTGATGTGTTTCGTGTGAATAGCCATCACGCGAATGATCCACATGTTCAACTGTAAGCATTTTGTCAGAGTGAATTTAAATTAGTTATGAAATCAGATGTTTAAAAACTACAAAGCATAAAGAAGTTAATATTTTGAAATTTCATATCATGGTTTAACTAATGAAATACATTTTGAAGCAGAAATACAGAGGCTTTTTTCTTTTTTCTTTTTTTTTCCTCTTTTTTCTTTTTTCTTTTTTTTCTTTTCTTTTTTCTTTTTTTCCTTTTTTCTTTTTCCTTTTTTTTTTCTTTTCTTTTTTTTTTTTTGGGGGGGGTTTCAGAAGCTATCGAGGAATGTTGTTTAAAGAAATGTGCCTTCACCTTTGATGAACATAGATTTTTATTTCCCTCCTCAAACATTTTTTCCTCTCCTTTCAATATAAGTAAATAAATGATTGAATAAAGAAAATTATGCCTGATTGGGAGCCTGTAAGACTAGACTTCCAAAGTAGATCTACATCTAACCATTTGTATGTAGGAAACAATAAAACTTGATGGCTCATTAGCTTGGAATGACCCGACTGTGTTTTATGCATAGGGGTCATTTCTTTACTAATGAGCCACTAAGCCAGATGGCTAGCCTCACAGCAGTCTAACTGCATTACTGTGATTTAGAGTTTTAGGCAAATAGCTTTTTTTTTAATTCTTCCCCCCACCCACCCCCCCGCCCCCAGACAGGATCTAGAGGGACAGTTTTTCTAGAACTGTGGAAAACAAAGCATTTGCCTTAAAAGATAAATGGCTAAGATGACTCTGTACTTCTCAGGGGTTTATATCAATTTGGAGTATTTCTTACGGTTTGTAGTGATGAAAGTCTCTTAGATACTATGGTCCCTGGAAACTTTTTAGTGGAAAGTTATTTTGACTATCTTATCTATATTGGATTTTGTTTCAATAGATAATTAATCAAACCCATTCTTATTGCCTTGTATCTGAGTTCATATCAAAATACGTGTGAAATGCAAAAGAAGAATGATTCTGCACAGGTTAACAGTGCAAGAATAATATCTGCTTTTTAATATGCATTGTCTTAGAGAATTTTTGCTTGTCTTCATGGCTAATGTATCAGGTGATTGGGATGAGGAATGGTTGCTTGTTTGGGCCTGGATTCATATTGCTCAAGAAACAATTCAGGCACCTTATGTGAGGAGCCAGGTCATTGTGGATCTCGCAAAGTCAACTGAAAGAGATTGATACCCTCAAAGCATGCTGTATTTTAAGTGACCCGGTTTATTTTCTGGGAGTGTTTTTCTCACACCATTGACTAAATCATACACAACATAAGTTTGGAATTTACACAAAAAGCTATGTAGAGAGCAGCCCTAAAGAGAAGAGTACTTAAAGGAGGGCAGTTTATGAAAGCCAACATCAGCAACGTGGTTTTGAAAGTGTTTCAAACACATTGTGCAAATGACCACCCATGGTCCTTTCAGGAGTTCCACATTTGCATGAAATTTGAATATAGCAAATTATCTGTTACTCTGAATAACTTTGTATGATGATTTGCTCGTATCTTATGGGAGTTTGTTACAGTGATGTTAGGTAATTGTATATAGATTCTTAGCGCTGAAAATTGGTCTTATCTTCAAAGGAGGTGGCTATGTTTAGGGGGAATAAGAACATAAAATGGCTCAGACTAAAGCTTTATCTGGCCCTAGTATCTTATTTCTGATAATAGTCATGGGGATTACTAAAGAAGAGTATAAAAACCTGACAAACATATTGCGATACTTCTTTGCAAAATTTATTATCTTAGCCTCCAGCAATTTGTGGTTCAGGGAGTTCCTGAACCAAAGGTGATATTTACTGTTTAAAAATGAATAATCTAGGATCCTTACTTAAACAGCCTGTGGAGCATTAAGATTTTAAGGGATTTACACTGGTCTCTAGAATAGCTGTTTTCCATCATTTCGACACCCCTGCCTTTTTTATTTAACCCCTTTTTTCCCCCTCTTGAGTTTTGCAAAGTGTTTAGTCCAAGATGAATTAGGAAGGGGAGAAATTGAATTAGGAAGTAAAGGAGAGATGTGAAAGCTATTCGACTTTGGTAAAATATTTTTGAAAGACATTTTGTATGTATATACATTTTGTAGATATGATCAACTTTAGCCTGCAGTCACTACATTTTGAATACTGAAACAAAACTGAACACGCTGCATCATGTCTTCTAAATATATCAAGCCTAACACATTGAGGTTTGCTGGCTTGATTTCCACCCACTACTGTTTTCCTGCTATACCTGCCTATTACTAGCTCCAGTAACTTCCAAAGTAGTGTGACTTCCTACTGTGGGAAATCTGCCTAAAATTAGCTGTGAAGATATGGCGCGGGAGATGGTCTGGAGCACTGTGATCTTACCGTGTGCTTCTTGAACCTGATTTAAAAAAACAAAACAAACAAACAAAAAAAAACCAGGTAGCCTGGTACAGCTCTTCAGGGTAGCTGCGTTGTGTGAGCAAAATGAAGACATGGCCAATGTGCTTTTCGTTGTCAGAAAATATTATAAAACATTTAGTAAAGCTTTACTTCAGTAAAAGGGTTTTCCTCTAAGCAGGCAAAGTCAGAACCAGGGCCAAAACTGCACAAGACAACTTTCTTCAGAGAGGAGGAATAAAACCAATGTCAAAACATGAAAAAATAAAATATTTTTAGGTGTGAATGTGCAAGAAAATCTTAAAACTGTTGTGATTTGCCAATGCTCATAAGTCTTCCATCTACAAGATCTCAGACAGGGGTCCTCAAACTTTTTAACCAGGGGGCCGGCGCGCAGATGCAGTGGCAGGCAGTCATCTGCGGCTGCTTGGTTTCCCCCCCCAACCCCCGGCCAGGGGGGTGGGGGTGTGTCTGTAAATACCGGGGGCCAGATTGAGGACCCTGGAGGGCCATATCCAGCCCGCGGGCCGTAGTTTGAGGACCCCTGATCTAAGACATGGGTCATTTTCTAATGGATATACTAATCACAGTGAAAAAAGAAGAGGTATTTTTTCTATTTTATCCTCATTTCAGCTCATATTTCTACGAGTTCACATTTTACGATGTGTTTTGTGTGTGTGTGTGTGTAGCTCACCTTTTTAGCTTCTGTATCTCTTAACTAAAGACAAATGAAGTCTTGTACTAAATATTAAGTGTTAAGACGAAATTTGTATTCAAGCCCATCATTGCTTTTAAGATATTTTTTTGTGAGGATGAAACTTTATCTGTTAGAAAGTAGAATGTGAATCTGGTCTCCAAGTCATATCTTAATCTCTAGTCTGGGAAATGTAAGTGTGTTGTGGGTTTTTTTTCCCTCTTTATTTGGTGTTGCCAGACTAACACAATGACAATTGTCATTGACTATTTTTTTTGTCAAACCATATAATTAGATGACTATGAAAACCAAAAAGCATTCCATTCACTGAAGAGTGGTTACACTTTTATGCCATGTAAGCAAAATTGTAATAACAAAAAGACAGTGTGTCATATGCTGCGTACACTTTTATTTGTTAATAACAAATCTAAAATGATAAATACTTTTCCTTCTGTAAAATTTTACTGAATCTCTTGAGAATTCAGTAGCACTGTAAATGTAATCTGCAGTTCTTTACAATTATAGTTTAAATAGACTGAGTCTAAAGGGAGTCTGCCTATTTGATTTCCAAATTTGCATCACTTAAAATCCAATCGGACCAACTGTTCAGATTTTTATTAGATATGGAATACACAAATGGGTTCAAGGCCACACTATGTATAGCAAATACATACCTTGTTTTACAGCATGGATTATCTAAATTGTTACTTAGCATGTAGTTTGACCTTCAGCCCACAAAGACTGCTTAGCAACTTCTTCAGTTTGCTATATTAAATCCTTTGATTTTCACTAACTGGTGTTTTATAGGCCAGCAGATTGCATTTGATTTTGTGAAATTGCTGTAACATATTGAGTTTAATGGATTTATGGAGGAATGTAAAACAAAAATAATACAGCAGGCGCTCAGAATTTTAGAACACAAGTGCATTAGGCTTGCAGATGGCCGATACGGATAGTGACATTGAATAATTTAGTGTGGAAGGTAATCTGGTTTTGACAGAATACATTAACATTTCACCAACGCATACAGGTGTTTGGGTAGTAGTGATCTGCATGCTGTGATCTAAGGCAGACCAGAGTGAGTCTGTGAAGCGCAGCATTATAATCTCCTTGACTATGCTTGACAAAGGAGAATCTGTTCAAAACCTGCTAAAATAGATTTAGAAGACCCTCAGTACTGCAGTTGCTAACATAATTTCTCACTGTCTGGTGTCATTTTTGAATTTTGATCATGGGAGAAAAATAGAAATATTTAATACTTTGATTGTAATTCTTTGTCATTACAGAGTGGATCTAAGAAAACAAGGAGAAGAAAACATAGCAATTAAGATACACAATTTCTCTTCTGTTCATGTGTCTTATGTCAAAACATGGCCTCTACTTTTTCCATCCAAATTCATGATGAGACACTACAATATTTTTGCCATGGCAACATCTTTAAAATATGGTAGGCAATTATAATCTTTGCAGGTGAGAATGAGTGAGGAGCAATCAGACTAATAACCTGTGACTGGCGTTCAGCTCAGCTGGGAGGAGCTCTTTGGGTTGCATTTCCTTGGCTGTGCATGCATTCCAGTAACGAGTTGTGTCCTATCTTTGGAGTAGTCTCTCCCTGTCATGCACAGGCAAACACATGCACAGTCACAGACCATGCTGGTTTCTTTTACTTCAGCCTGAAGTCAGTTTAGCATCACTATTATTTTTGTTAATTGTCTGGAAGAAAGTAACCAGTTCACCCCAACTCTTCAGTGAAACACATTTCTTTATAATCCTTATTATTGAGAGAGGTGACAAATAGGAATACTGTAAGGACTCTTCATGATGACATTCGATAATGAGTATATAATTCAAATTATGTACATCATCTTTATCACATTTCAGCCTTAAAGATATATTTTCAAGCAAATCCTGAATAATTTTTGCCTTGGCAGAAAAGAACCTGCTAATTTGAATATTGGGGAAGTTAAGGCACAAATGGGTTCCACTGTCAATGAGTAAATGGTAACTTTTTGGTGCCAGGCTGCAGTGCTTGAGAGCATCATCTCTTCCAAGCCATGAATGTGTCTCTGTCTGTGCTGTGTGATCAGCAACAGAGCTGAATTTCCAGCTTTCAGCAGAAAGAAGGCACGGGGAGGTTGCTGAAGGACACATTAAGGTTGGATTTCAGATGGGGCTTTGTGTAGTTGAGGTCATTTTCTTGACCACTCAGGCACTGCTTGAGTCCCTGGGTGATTGTCATTATTGAACCCAAATAATTTGATGAAGGAAAGGGAGGGAGCTTTAAGCAATGGATAGTGTAGGGGTTAAATTGAGTTAAACTTGCTGTTTTCTGCAGCTTTTGCCTTGCCTATTCAAAAAGGAAATAGCTGTCAGATTTCCTGAAAGAAACTACCACTAGTTAGAGCCAAATACTGAGAATTATGTTGAACAGTTGAAGTTTTTCAATATCCTAAGAAATGGAAAACTAGGGGATATAAGGGGAAGAAACCTTAATACAGTTAGCACTCACTATCTCTATAAAATAAACCGTAAGTACTATGAATGCCAAGAATAGCCTCACCATTATATTGATTTTTTAATGTTGTTCCTGACTTTAGTATTGCAGTGCAGTGACATTTCATTACACCCTTTGGAACTATAATAACTGAAGTGCAACACCAGCTGATGGAAATGAAATTAAATCTATCTTCAGTAATAAAGAAGTGACGTCCACAAAATATAGAATACAAACAAGTTTTCTAGTTTTAAAATGTTCAATTGCAACAATCTATAATTAAAAAATAAGTATTTGTATGTAGCCATCCTTCTTGTATATCAGCTAACGATCAGATAACTGAATTTCTCTTTGATTCTTAATGAAAAGTTCATAAAATAAATGCATCTCCAACCACACAGTTGTGAAATTTGTATTCTACAAAGTGTTTAACAAAGTTCCTTAAATACCTTCACATTTGTGGTGACAGACATACAAAAAAAATCCCAACCTTTTGTTGGGAAAATATCATCCTGTTTATGTCAGTCACTGAGTGATATTAAGTTTGTTTAACAAATAAAACCAACCCCTGACCTAAAAAGAAATATACTGGCTATATATTTTGCAGTCATAGGGTTGAAATGTTACTGCCTGCACAAATATCAAAACACCAAGAGCAATTCAGTACTTAGAGCGTTCATAATTTGTGTGTTGTCCTTGCATATGTTGTCTTGGCTTTTCCAGGTTCTATTTCAGTATTTGGAAGTGCCTTTTATACCCTGTTACTATATGAGCAGATAGTAGGATCATGTTTTCAGATCCCCATGCACATTTTGGCTTGCATAGGAGGTGCAAGCATGAGAATGGGTGAAGGATAACTTGAAAAGAGGTTTGAAGCCAGAAAGATGGGGAAATATACAGAAAAATAACAAATACATTTTAAATGGAGAAAAGTATTAATTAACATTAACAAGGGCTGGAAATTTGGCCCAAGAAAAATTTTGTTAATAACATGAAGGATTTACATTACCTGTGGAGCTGGTTAGCAACAAGGCCTTTTAAGAGGAATATAATTTTTTCATTGTCTTGAGGATATTAATTTTTTAGATGATGAACTTAAAAATAATTAAAAAACCAAGCCCAAATCAACCCTACAAACCAAAAAATGAACAACTCTCCCTGCATTTAGTTTACAGCCGTTCTCCTAGGTCAGAGAGCTTGTTCTCTTGTCAGGGAGCACTATTTCCCCACTGTAACTGTTACGACTGTGGAACGTACAGATAATAGGGGGCTGCGAAAGAAGTATGACAACTTTTTAAAGCTCAAACTTAAGGCAGCAGATTGACATTAACATACATCCTGATATATATATATCAGGGTCTGGACAGACAAGGAATGGGCAGACACAGAGGTACTAGATTAAGCCTCTGGAAGTATTAGGCTTAAGTGCCTTACTTGCCCAGGCTTTTAAGATGTGCTTTATTAAAAGGCTGAAAAAAGCTCCCGTGTTAACGTGTTATACAGTGCCCCAACACTGCCAATCCAAAGTAAATCTCCAAGGCATGGCAATGAGATCCATGACCTGGAGGCATTTCTTGATTATTTTTTTTTGTTTGTTTTCTTAACGAAAGTAAAAATTACTGTCTTTGCTTGAATTCCTCATCACTCTTCTTTAAATGCAGTATTTACCCATGGTTAGCAGCCTGACCTTCCAGGTCACCAACGTGGGGAGGAAAACCCCTTGGTTTCCTTATTCACCTAGCATTCAGATAAAAGGTCAAAGAAGTTTATTCTTTGGTTTTGGACATCCAAATCATCACTTTAGATGCAAATTATGCTCTCGTTGCTTTGCTGGATACCAAAGGCCATTGCAAAGGTATTTATTATGGCTTGTCTGATTCATGGCATTCTGTTAAGGGTTGCTATAATTGGATTTTGTGAATCCAAAGAAGGGATTTTGTGGGCTTGTCATAGCCTAATGCAAAGAGTACTACTGGACTACTAAAGGATTTGATTTCACAAGAAATATATGGATGATTATAGTGCCTGGTTCTTCAGTTTATGTTCTCAACATTTTTTGCATAGCTTTCTGTGAACTGCAAACCTTTATTAAGAGATAGGCAAGACGCTAGATTTTTCATTTTGTGCTACGTTATGGCAAAAGAAATTATATACTGCATGTCTGTTGTGCCATATATAGCATGTGATGCAAAAGGGCAGGTTTTAGCAATTTTAGTAAGTTTGGGGAACAAAAATGACTAACATTTGTTATCTTTAGTTTTTTCAGTTCTCCTTTGTGGAAGAAGAACCTAAACTCAGAGTTGCTAAATGACCTTTTGAAAGCGTTATTAAGAATTCAGAATAATTCTTACCATTTTCATCTCGATCTTGATGTCTGTATTACTCTTACTAGAGGTGTTTTCATTTCGCTGTCTCCTTTCCAAATTTCCTGACATATAACTGACAAGACCTACCCGGAACATAATGTGTGAAGACCCCAGCTGAAAGGGAGCAGAAGGAGCCTGACACTGAAATATGAAATGCAACCTTCGCCTGTCACTTTATGATATTAAAGTGTGTCTGGCACCTGTGATCACATTTCTTGGAGGGGGATGGTAAAATCTGTAGTTGAGATCAGTTATAAACTAATCTGGTTTTGCTTTATAACAGTCTTAATTTTTTTTTTTCTTTCCTCATATCTGAAATTTTATGGGTTTGGGAGACCTATAAATATTTTCAATTTCCCCTGGTTCTAGAAATAATATTTCTTCCTATCCCTGTATGTTTATTTTCTTAAATAAGTAAAGGGGCAGAAGTGGGTCATGGCTATTGGGAACACCTTATTTCTTCCTGTTCTTTTAAAAAACTTAAAAACATTTTCAATGAGTTCTTCTATAATACTGTTCTGTGGATAGAGAGCAGTGGGGGCTGAGGGGGTGGAAATCAGTATCTGGTTTTCATCATTATTGTTGTGTTCCGGGATGGCTAAGGGACACATGTGCGAGGTTACTTGCCCATGAGCATTTCGTGCCTTGTTGGCCTGATAACAGTAACTTTTGTAGCTAGAAGTGTTTGGGACTTTAATGAAATTGAAGAAAGGGACCGAGGGCAGTCCCCAGGAAAGTCTGCATCTATGAGAAGGGCTGATTTTCCAGTTGGTGGTTTCCTTGATGAGTAGCTAGTTAGCACCTGTAATGTCTAGCAGGGAAGTCTTAAGGAAATATTTCCTTAGTAAGTTTGGGGAACAAAAATGACTAACATTTGTTATCTTTAGTTTTTTCAGTTCTCCTTTGTGGAAGAAGAACCTAAACTCAGAGTTGCTAAATGACCTTTTGAAAGCGTTATTAAGAATTCAGAACAATTCTTACCATTTTCATCTCGATCTTGATGTCTGTATTATATGTATATAATATATATATATATATATGTATTATATGGCATCCCTGAAGTAAAGGGATTTGACATTTAATGAGAGTGCCAGTTTTCCTCCAAGAGTGCAGTCAGGCGTTGGAACATGTTGCCCAGAAAGGTTCAATCTCTGTCCATGGAGCTTTTCAAGACCAAGTGGATAAAGCTCTGAGCAACCTGGTTTGGACTCATAACTGACCCTGCTTGGAGCAGGGGGTTGGACTAGGTGTCTGCCAAAATTCCTTCCAGATGGAGTTATTTTATGGTGTCACGATAGTTAAGGGAGTTTGGGCAAGCGGCAGCCCATTGCTGTTCAGAGTTCCTGTACGTTTCCAGCTGACAGCAGTTTGTATTTATGGCATTTTGCAGTGTGGTAGAACTGGTATTCCCATCAGTTGATGAAGCAGGATAAAAGTAGGATATTAATTAAAAATGGATACTGATCTCTTGTAGAAGGATGGTACAAAGGTATGCTTAACTCTCAGTTGATTCCCAATCTGCCAATTTTAAAGCTAAAAGCAGATGTTGAGTACTTATGTGGCATTTGCTTCTCTTTTGCTGATTAATATAATAGTGAAGGGTCACAGTGCTAGCATCTTCTTTTTTTCTCAAATTAGTAATAATAATAATAAATAAAAGGTCTTTACTATACTGGCTGTAACCAGTGTCTCACAACTTTGTGAAGTAAATGCGGCATACAAGAAGTACACTTTGTGTGTGTGTGAGCCTTGAATTCTACCGGTGTATTTCAGAATAGCATACATATTATTAAAAAAAAAACAACACCAAAAAACAAAAAACCAAAAAACAAAACAAACAGAAAAATCCTCTTGTGATGTTTTTAATTGAAAGTCATAAATCACTTTCCCAAATTGAAAGTCTGTCTTTATATAATTATTTAAATTTAAGACTGTACACTTTATCAAAGAGAGATTTAAATTGCTTAAAGTAACTAGGAATTTACTGGCAGAATTAGATATGCTAGTTATTCTCATGGTATTCTCTATTCCTCAAAAATTTATTTGAATCCTTCTGTAAGATACCAGTAATTAAAATCTACGGTTGAAAAATTGGAAATGGATGTTTATGACATGTTAATCAAAGCCAACACAAGTAGAATTTACATCGGGGCTTAACAGTCCTGTGTTCACATACACTTACATTCATTATCTACCTGTGAATGTCTTTTTTTATTTGGAATAATTTAGAAGAAAAACCCAAAAAAACAAAAAAACCCACAAAAATTGTGGAATATGCAGTATTAAATTATTTTTTAATATTTATTAGGCTTTTAGAGGGAATTTCTGTGGTTTTACCTGAGTGTTAAATTTAGTCTGTTGTTGCTTTTCAAGTATTTTGCTTTTGAAGGTTTTGAGACAAAAGAATATGTGTAAATGAGGCAAGCACACTTGCAAACTTGTGCTATATCAATTTGTAGTTACTTTTCAAAGGTATCAACCGATTTGTGTTCCTGCCAAGAACATTGAACAGTGCCCCCCCCCACCATGATTACAGTTTGCAAATAAATTAGCTAAATTTGAAGCTTGAAGGCTACAAGCCAAGAAAGCCATGTTATTAACTTATGCTACCTATGTCATTACAACATAAGGAAACTTACCAGGTAAGTTCTTCGCTAGCTGTCGTTTCCAACAGAGAGATTGATTTATGCATGTTCTAGGGAAAATTATGTTCTGCAAACCCTATCCTTCATGAATCCAAAGACTAATGAGGGCCCACCTTTTCTTCAGAAAATGAATTGAAATTCCTTGTGAATACTTCAGACTTCTCAGTGTGTCTGTATTTGTTTAGCGAATCTGTTGAAACAGGGATTTGCATTAGTTTGTGTTCAGTCACACTACTTTATAAGTCAAGAACTCTCCTTCAAAATAAGTTTCTGTTGCTTTTTTTCATGAATGTTCTTTGAACTCTGTGGTGGTAGCTTGTGAGTTGTGTTTTCAATTAATCTAATCAAAATGCTTTGATTGTCACATAAACTATGTTCAAATTATAAAAATGGGATTTATGAGAATATAGGCTTTTCTTTACCTATTCTTTTTTTTGTGTGATGTAAGCCTTTAAAAAAGATTATAAATATTTCAAAAAAAGATAACTAAAATCCCCAATGTTAACATCACATAAACAAAAACAAATGAAAGGAGTGTTCTGATCCCATGCAAAAAGAAATTCACGTTTAAAATTAGTGGGCTTTTAAACAGCTCTATCCAATAATATCCCGTCTGTCTTTCCCAGGGCATTCTTTTACAAGGACTCAGATATTTGAACTAAAAGTGGTATTAGGTGGCATTGGTTAGGAATCCAATTAATTTTTGATTATTTTAAAGCTTTTACTGAAGTTAATTTAATGACACTTTACTATGGAATTGGCATGTCATTAGACTGTCATGAATTTTAGCTCCATAGAAAAGCTACAGTAACAAAACTTTAAATCATGATGTTACTATTAACATACTTCAGTTATTTACTAACAGGATGTGTATAATTAGGAAGAAGATACTGTAAGTAATTAATCATTTAAATATTAATACTGTAGAGATTCATTTAGGAAGAGAAAATATCCTGAAACATTCTTTAGATGTTGATCATGTGTTGGAGATTATGGGAGGTCTGCATGTTCTGTGCAAGGATGAGAAGATTTAACACATTTTAAAATACATTCAAAGATGTATAATAGCAATAATACAGTTGTGCCTGCTTTTGTCCTGTGTAACAAGCCACACTGATAAGGTTTAACTGGAGCCATGATGTTGAATAAAACATTTGATTTTCAAATAATGGACAGGAATAAGAACTTTCTAATTCTGTGTTCAGAAATTCTGTTTTCATTCTAAAAGGTGTGGGGTTTTTTGCCAGTCCAGGCTCTAAGCAGAGGCTCCTGTGCTTGCCTATTCCTTTCATTATTTTTTTTTGTGAGGGTGATGATGTGAGCGATGATTAGTAATGTCATTTAACTGCTCCTCCAGGCCTCCTCACCACCACTTGAGTGTGTGGCCAGAAGGGGGAAAAGTTGGTTTCATCCTCTGCTTGGCAAGGATTTAAATCCCAACCTCCCTTCTTATAGTTCAGCATGCTAACCAGAAGCCTGTCTGTTTTGCGGGGGTGGAAAGTACTTTTCACTTTTATATTGAAAATAGTTTAATTCAGTAGAAAATCGGTGTGTGTGTTTGGAGCAGGGGATTGTTTCTAGCACAAAGTGCTTGTGTTGCATTCTTAATTTTTATTAAAAAAATATAAAATAGTATTTTTACATAATTTAAAATGCTCAGAATAATAAAATGAATATTATGCACTTGCTTCTGGAAGAATCTTTGAAATCCATATTCAGTATGATAGAGAAATCACAACTTACCTGTTTGCTTCTTTTTTTTCCCTGGACTTTGTGGAAAAACAAGTTGTGTTGTATGGATCTCAACATGCTTACAATACTTTTCACTCTAAGACAATAATTGTTATCCAATCTACTAAGGCAAGCACTTCAGTTGAGTGTTTAAGGCATAACAATTACGTTATTCAGTGGGTACACTGATATGCGGGGAAGGCAGAGGATCGGTTCTTTGTTCTCTGCCTTCACCAAGGTGAAGGTAAGAGACATTCAGCCATGTGTGACTGATCTGTTGCTTACAGTCTTGTCTTTATAGAGTTCGGAAAAATCTGTGGGTCCATTCAAGATGTAGTGCGACGTTAAGATGCTGTGTCTTTAATGAGCCTCTAACTCAGTTTTTTTAATGTTTAACTAATTTATCATTTAAGAATTATAGATAAGTACAGAGATTAAAATAAATACAAGCATTGAAGGGTTTTTTTCCTTCAGGGCTATAGCATGGAAATGTAATCACCCTGGAAGAGATCTGGCTTCCCAGAAATGAGGTCACCTTGGCAACAGAATCTTCTATTATTGTCTGAAAGAAGCTAATCAGTGATTTGGCAGAGCAAGAGAATGATAAAAGGGCTCTCTGAGCCATTTCCTCTCTTTTTGGTCCTCTTCTGCTGTACAAGATGATGGTGAGGTGCTTGTGTCAGAAGCTGGAGGAGGCTCCTGTCTTTCATTAGTGCATAAAGATGCTCAGAGCACCAAAGGGAATAGGCGAACCCCCAAGAGGGACAGAAGCTGGTTATGGTTTAACCTGGCAGTCAGCTAAATACCACAGAGCTGCTCGCTCACCCCCCACAGCAGAGTGCGGAAGAGAATCAGAAAAAAGGTAATACTTGTGGGTTGAAATAAAGACAGTTTAAGAGGACAGGAGAGGAAGAGGAAACAACAGTAATAATGATAAAAGAATATACACAACAAGCAATGCACAATGCAATCACCCACCACCTGCTGATCGATGCACAGCCAGTCCCCCAGCAGTGATTGGCTCCTCCCAGCCAGCACACCACCACCACCACCACCCCCCCCCCATTTTTTATTAAGCATGACAGGGAATATCCTTTTAGTTATTGGCGTCAGCTGCACCGGCAGTGTCCCCTCCCAGCATCTTGTGCCCCACCCCCTGCCCCTGGCTTTTTTAAATCCACTCTCATGCTGGCAGGGCAGTGTGAGAAGCTGAGAAGTCCTTGACTTAGGCACCACTCAGCCACAACTGAAACATCAGTGTGTCAACATTATTCTCATCCTAAATCCACAACACAGCTCTGTACTAACTACTAGGAAGAAAATTAACTCTATCCCAGCCAAAGCTAGGACAGTTGTAGTCAGCTTTTTCCACCAATCTGTAGTGGCTTGGGTTTTTCTCAATGACTAAAAGCAGTGATCCGTTCAGAATGATGTAAAACCTATCTGTGTATTCTCACATGCTTGTTTGTGATTGTCCTGGAGGATTAGACCGAAACCCACGAGGTCTCAGTCTTCAGTGGTATTCTGGGAAATGAGTGAACCCAGGTAGTGGCTACAGGAGGACTAGTGAGTCAGGGCTGATTCCTTGGGATAGGCAGCTGAGCTATCTGCTTGTGGGATGGTGCCATGTATCTTAAAAGTCACATGTTTTAGGTTTACTTTTAAATTTACTGCCAGAAACTTGCGCTTTTTTTCCTAAAGGCTTAAATAATTTTGATTGGGTCTTCAAGTAATAATGTACCTTTTTACCCTGACTCCTGTAATGTATATCCTAAATCATTTAGAGGGAAAACTTCTAGAGATGAAAATATACTTGAATCTTCTTCTGGCTTAGATGGGCAGGGAAACTTTATATTCTTGCTCTATTTACTTGCTTTTGCCTTTCTCTGACACCCTTTTGCTAGCATGCTTTTGCCATCCCTCTAGTAATTAGTTCTCTGCCACTGCAGTTGCCTATGCCTTTTTTATTTTCTTGCTGTGGTGTGCTTTGTTTGTTTGGGAGGATAAAGAGAGAGTGGATTTAAAATACTTAACCCAACTGAAGTCGTCTTTACATGGCCTACTTGGATGAAACGTAATCATGTGAGTTATACTAGATATCACGGTAGCTGATCTAATGGTTCTGTTTGGCTTTGCTTTCTATTGTTCCCATGGATCAATAGCAAAACAGTATGTATTTGCTTGTCTGAGTATTAGCCTGTTTCTTCACCCACAAAACAATTTCTGGTGTTGTCCATAGGGCTTACAGTTTACAATAAACTCTGTAATACTGTGGTGGAAATTATGTAGGAATAACAGGCTCGGTCTTGCCACATGCTTTGCCTTAGAAAAGAAACATTTGAGTCAAATCAGGTAAAGGAGTTACCATACAAAAATTTGCCATAAAACTGCTGGCGTGAAATTCAGTTCTAAAAGAGGAATTTTGGAGCACAGAACTATTAACAGTGTTAGACCTATTTTGTTGGATTCCCGACCACTTTGGTGAAACTGTCTATGATCAGAAAAGGTAATGAGAGCCTCTGGAAATGACTTTATCTATTTCTATACAGACTGGACATCATGTTGGGGTGTTAGATACTAAAATCATTAGTTCTTGGAGCAACTAGTTAAGAAAACAGCAAGAAGAGAGACAACCATTTATCTTGTCATTCTTAGGGACCAGACCTAGCTCAAGATACTGCTACTGAACACATGTGGTTGCCAAAAAAAGCATGCACACACCCACACCCCCACACCCCCACCCAGTTTAACTAAAATGAAAAAATATATTAAAAAAACCCCAAACCAACCATAATCGCTTATTATTTACCAGAACAGTTAGTTGGGTAACATGTTTACAAGCATCATGGATGACTTTTAAATATAGTGATAGACATGAAGCTAGTGCAAATCAGAAAACTCCCGAAAAACAGTCTTAGAAAAGACAACCTGCATGATTCCATAGCAAAGAAAAAAAGTCCCATAAATAAGACATTTTTTAACTAGTTGAAGTCAGATGCCAGTGAGGAAAAGGTAACTTGAATGTAAAACTACAGTAAGACCAAAGTAATATTTAAGAAACGTGTTGCTGAGGGCCAGCTGATTTCAAATACAGCAGAAAGGAGTTGTATGCAACCCAGTGGTGGTAAATTCTGTCTGCCATTCACAGTCCCAAACTACATTAGCTGTTATCACTCAAGCCATTGTAGGAGGGAGGAAGAGGAGAAGAGTTGGAGTCATTGTGGCTACTTCTGCAAAAATATCAGCCCAGTGGCCTCAGAAGTCAAATAGGAAATATTAGTGAAGGAAGAGACAACAATGTGGTAAATGCCTTGTTGCCACTGTATAAATTCATTGTACACCTGTATTTTAGATAATAAATGCAATTCTATTTATATTTTAAGAAGAATAGAGGAGGTTCAAGGAAGATTGACAATGATGATTAGAAATATGGAGGTGCTTTATGAAAAGGAAAGAAATTATTCTTCATCTTGTTTGAGGGCTGATTGAAGTGACACATTTTATGAAATCTGATAAAACCAATTGCAAAAAGTAAACTGGGAATGATTGTTCACCCTGTGGTACCATAAAGAAATAGGGAAAAGTTTAAAAAATCAGATCTAAAGCACACAAGTTATAAGGATATTTTTTTTTTTTTTTTTTTTTTGTGTGGCATATTTGTAGAATTATTTGCCCGTAGATGTTTTGAATGCAGGAGTTTAAAAGATTTGAAAGAAGGATTATGTAAATCCCAGGACAGTACACTATTTGTGTACACTAATTCTGATTGTCCTTTACAATCACCTGAAGAGTTTGTAACCTTCAGATTGCATGAAGGCAGACTAAGGAAGAATTATAGTGTTTCCTGGATAGGTCTTACATTTTTCCTACTTTTGTAGGCAATTGTTGATGGATATTGATGATGTTTAAAGTATGTGCATGTATGGCATGTGTTCATTGTACTGTATTCTAATGAAGCTGATATAAGGGCTACAGTTCTCCTCCTGGCATACTGTTAGATTGAAAAAAAGGGAAAAAAAAGTAGAGAAAAAGATATTTGCATGAGTCCTGACCTAAATAAGACCTCTTGTTTCTAGTGTAAATATATATTTATTTTGAGTTAAGATTTTATTGTATATCTCTGAAAAATGCCTTGTGTTTTACTTAGTATCTTAACCTGCAAGTTTTTTTAGAATTGAGCTTGTAGATGAATTCTTAACCTTACACAATCATTAATAGAAAGCCTTTGGAGTTCACTGACATGGAATCTAACTGTGGAAAAGGCTAAAACATAATGTAATTTGGCTACTATTGCATGTTGACAAGGATTCCCCACTGCTAGCCAAAGATAAATACAATAAATAAACATTTGCATGTTCTTGTGAAAAGCAAATTCAAGTCCCATTTCTTTACACGTTTGTTTTTTGTTTTTTGTTTTTTGTTTTTTTTGTGCCACTGTAACCAGCAGCGCTTACTGAGAAATAAAGCTGACATTGTAAATAGAAAGAACAACTCTTAAGCATAAAGTGGGCATGTAATTAATTGCCTATTTTGCTAGTTATTCACAGTTCCTCACTACCTTTCTTTTTTTCTTTCTTCAAAACATGGTATACACATTTTTTAGGCTATCTTCTGAACTCCTTAGATTCCTTGTGTTAAGTTTAACTTGGTAGATTCTGTAGCTGATAAGTCTCACTTAGGAGACAGCAGCAGGAAGATGCTGAGATTGACTTTTTTTGTCATTTACTCATGTCAGAATGATATATGTTATTTTATCCTGGTTTGGAAATAATTTGCAGGGGGAATACGTTGCAAGAAATATAATGTCAAGTAAATATGGAA
The DNA here is from genome assembly GCF_023638135.1 of Falco biarmicus. Lineage (NCBI taxonomy): Eukaryota > Metazoa > Chordata > Aves > Falconiformes > Falconidae > Falco > Falco biarmicus. The sequence goes on along the minus strand of NC_079288.1, from coordinate 85,254,537 downwards.
GCATAGCAAAACATATTTTAGAGTACAAGATGTAAAATGCTGTTTTCACTGAAGTTATTTAAAATACCCTGATAATTAATGTAAACTGTTTGTATTTAGTGAGAACAACCACTGAATCCTGCAAGTCAATAAACAACAGTGTCATGGCTTTAAATGCAAATAATGAGACAGGCAGAAATCATTTTTAAGATATGCTCAAGTTAATGGCTCCATAATTATTAAATAACAAAGAAAAAAAAATCGTATCTGGTAAATCACTGCTATAACAGCAAAGGAGATGAGATTAGAGAGGATTTTGAAAAAAAAAAAAAAGAGAGAGAAAGGCAGTGTGGGAGGTAAATTCAGAGGTTTACGGAGCATTGGAGAAGGCATGAAACTTACTATACAATCAGAAAAATAGTTCGAAATTTATTTCAAAGTCTTATTTTAGAATTTTTTTTAATAAGAGGTACAAACTGTATCATTAATGAAGAACATCTGTGGTCTAATTTTATAGCTTTAATTATAAATACATTTTCTTTTAAGTACATGAAAAGTTGTGCCAAATAGCTTCCTTTTAAATTTGAAGTGTTGAATTCAGGAATAAGGAAAAGTGATTCTTATCAAGTTCAGCAGAAAAATTGACCTGGAAACCAAGCTTACAAATCCCTAAAGTTGACAACAAGGGAAGTTTGATCTAATTTTCAAATGTTTAGTGTTTTATCTTTAATAAAATATGCTTTCTTGAGCTATAAGAATTCAATAACTTTTTTTGTTCAGAGAGTTTATTGAATTCAGCTCCACTCTCCCAAATACTGTTTGACTCTTTTCTCATTCTTCACTTCCTGAAGCACTTCATCTATCCACTGACTGACAGTTCTACATTATATTTCACAGTGATGTTAAGGGCTATGACTATGCAGCATAAACCTTCATATTGTAACTCACTTGGCATGAGAAATAGGAAATGTATAGACTGCAACAGCCACACAGCTAGTTAAGAGTTAACTGTGAAGGAAAACCAAAACTGCTTTTATCTATGGGAATCTACCTCAGTATTTCCAAAGGGCTGGAGATATATCTTTTTTCTGGGAATTTGTGGATAAGAATCCATAGTTATGCACATGTGTTCTTTGCTGTTTATTCTATTCAGCTGACTATGTTTTTGAGTGTTTTGACATGTATATGACAGATCTAGTTTCATCAGTGATGCAAGTAATGGGCTTGACATGATGAATGTAGTGAAAGCACTTGTGTGGATTTGTAATATACTGGTTTTTTTCCATTTTATCTTAGTATTTATTTCTCTTTTCCTTCTCTTGCATTGCATTTAATTTAATTTTATTTTTTAGCTTTCTTAGGGTATTGCAAAGTAGAATAACCTACCGTAATACTGAGAGCTAAGTCCCTGACATTGCACAATGGGACTAGTTCTATCTGTTGCTTCAGTCCACTTGTTCTAACAAGAAGTCTAAGAGATGAAGTCTTGGATGAATGCACAAGACTGAAACCAGAATCTAACCCCTTAAGTGTCTTATCTTCTGCTGTACTCAAGCACTATTGATATTTAATTTTGAATCATGTCGTCAGTATTTTTCCATGGGTACTTCAGACATGACACAAGTACTACCCTGAACAAAGGACTATCAAATACTCAAGAGAACTAATATGCACAGGCTGGTGATTGGCAAGGCACTGACATAAGTCTTTGCCTCATAGTTCTCTCCGTTTATTGTCAGATATAACATGATACATTAAATGTTGGAGTCCACAACGAAGCGCAAGCACGGTTTGAGATGTTATCTATTTCGAGCAGGAAATTAATTATTTTCTGCACACAGATAGCAAGTCCTCTTATTTTCACCCATGCATCAGTTACCCATACTGTAAATACTTATCTCTTGACCCATTTTCTTAAACAGAAACAAACCTGTTAACTCATTAAGGTACTAATTTTTGGCTATGCTCTTCCCTTAGAGTCCTTCTAAACATAACAGAACTCTCAGCCTTGAAAACTCTTTTCTATTAAAGACACACAAAACAGTGAGGAATTGAGAGACTAAGGGCTAGAGGAAAGGCTGAAAATCGCAGTTAAGCTATTCAAATATTGTACGTCTCAGAATTTTCAGGCTGTCTTGCAAATTTTTTACTCTAGGTTTTGAAAATTGTAGCAATAGGAAAAAGATATTTAAAGGGTGCTTTTAGGGTTAAATTTTAGGGCATTTTTAACAACGTACCAAAAATCCTGACTTTGACAAATGCCAACCATAGAAAATGTTCTTTTTAAAATATGATTTGCCCTTATTTTGTAGTAAAATTGCCAGGTGAAAAGATTGCAAGTCAGTCTTAAAGAATTTGAATTTTAGTAAGTAACAACTATGTGATAAAACTTTATTACAATATCCTGCATGATTTAAATTTTTCTTATTATTTTATAAGTAGCTTAACAATACTAAGCATGCCAGAAGAATGTCTGTGAAAATATAGGTCTGTTTCGAAGTTTTGTTTTTGTTATAAATAAGATATGTAAGCCTTTCTACAGATTTAAGCCATAATGGTCCTAACTGGCCGGATTAATATTGACCTTCACCAGCAGTGCAATGTCGGAGTTTCTGCAGCTTTTTGCCCAGTACAGACTATGCGTACCAATAACAAAAATCATAGCTATAGTATGAAAAAAGTCATATTAACCTGACCAAATTTCTCTTGTGATGGTTAAGATATGTGAAATCATAAAGTGTAAATGGGGAAGAGGGGTAGCAAGATGACTACACTGGATGAAAAGTATCACCTAATCTGAATAGTAGAGGCTAGTTTGATGAAAGAAAATGTGCTTTTGTTAAGCATTTTGTAATATAGGTATTCTATTTACAACAGTGGTTTCTTATGATGTACTGTATTTGGGAATGCAATAGGTGATCCAAGCTGGGACAGTTTTTAGTTTTGTGTAGACGAGATCTATTTATTCCAAATGTTATTTCAGAGCATCAGTGTTTGTTAGTGCTTGTAAGTGTAGATTAGCAGCAGGTCAGATTTCTTTTACTCATAATATATGTAGTCCTACTGAAAATAGGGAAATATTACACCCTCAGTAGGGACGATGTCACAAAAACCTGGATAGGGTAACAGAAAACATTTTTGTAGAAGGCGGCTGATTTTTTAAGTGGTACTTGTCAAAATCTGAATGAACAAACTTTGCTTATGTAATACCATCTCTTTCCTCAGTGATCCACAGCACACTCTTTCCTGTTTTGCTTTGGTCTTTTTTCACTTGGTTGTTTTTTTGTGGGGGGTTTTTTGGTGGTGTTTTGTTTTGGTTTTGTTTTTTTTTGTTTTTTGGGTTTTTTTTGGTAGGTGCTTTTAATGATTTTTAATGGGTATTGCAAAATTAAGCACTTAAAACTTGGAAAAATATTTGGTGTATCTATTTTTGTTGTTGTTTTACACAGTGTGATAGTTTGACATAATTGAATTCCTTTGTAAAATTTCCACTGTCAGATTTCCGCATGACTACCCCAGAAATTCTTCAGATTTAATCAGTATTTGGGCTGTAGTTTCTTGGTGTCATGGTGCATCTACATAAATAAACATGAAGAGGCTATTTTATTAACATAATCAGTCTGGAGTAATGTATTTAATGAGAATATTAAAAAAAATCTTTCTGTAGCGGGAGAATGTGAACTGAGATTCTGATACTTCTGAAAGCCAGCAAGCAGGATTAACAAGTACCACCTTGATACCGAATGCACCCCTCAAAAAAGAAGTGGTGGGGGTGGAGCAGGGAAGTACAGAACTGCCTTCAGTTGAGCCATCTACAGGTATTGCATATAGATGATTCAGGTGATTGCTGAAAGGCAGTAGAAAATACTCTTCAGAATCCTGGAAGATTTGATGTGGGGAGGGAGAATACAGATCTCTTTAAATCACTATCAGACTTTCATGGTACTTAGTGAGGCAAAGATTTCACCTTTCATAACCGGTTTACGTATAACTCTAAAGGCAGCCTTTTCATCATGACAAATCTGCACTTTATTGCACCCTATATGGCAGTAGTGCATACACCACAGTGATAGAGTGGATTTATTATAAGTAATTAAAGTAAATGCTGCTATGATCTTCATTGGTAGACCTTTGACATCTTTTATTACAGTTGAATACTTCCTTAAATTTTACATCATGCTAAGGGCTGTCTTGTTTCTATTGTCTTATAAATAGCTTGAATTCCACCTTTATGAGAGTGATTACATGAAAATAAACTGGAAACAAAAGATTACTTTTGCAAGTAAATCTAAAATTTCTATGAATTTAATCAGACTTTCTTAAAAATTTAAAGTAATTTTCCTTCACATAGGAATAATTATCTCTTGAAGGTGAAAAGGATAACCAGCTCATCTCTACTTCACTTAAAAAAAAATATGGGCATTACTTACAAGCATTTTCATTCAATAGGAACTACTCTGATTCGCTTTTTCAGGACTTGCAATAATGGATGAAATTACTCATTACAGAATGTTAGAAAAACTGAAAGAATATTTTATGGTATTTGTATTTCTGACCTGTTGACATTCTCCAGTGAAAAATTAGTCCATCTCTGAACAAATACTGATAGCTTTGAGATTTTTAAGTATTGTTAGTCAGATAAAATAGCTTCTACAACATACATGTGTTCAGCTTGCCTTTTTTATTCTTCCCCACAGCATTGTCTTGCACAATTTACTTATTGAAAATTGTCCAAAAATCAGTGTGAGATCACTTTACATCTCTTGTTATCTGTGTTGGCAGACTGAAGGACCTAATAATTTTCTATAAACAAAGATGCAAACTCTGGCTTACGGAATCCTGAAGTCAAAATTCTTTGAAGGATCTGCTAGATGTTGGAAATATTTTCTTGGCTACCATTTGATATTCAGAACACTAATATGATGGAAGCACAGTAAACATCTCCTGAATGCCTTACCATGCTTGTGTAATAATAGACAATATTTATTTTCTAGCTAAAGGCAAAATAGACACTTAAGGGATCCTCTTAAAAGATGGTGCTGCCCATTTAAAAAGACAGACAGATGTATGGCTTCTAACAGATATCCTGTATCCGTGGTAATTACATGCTGATCTGTGATGTTATGAAAGGGATATTCATGAATTGAAGGGAAGAACTAACAGGATCCAGAATGTTTATTGACTTCTTACAAAATTAAAAAATAAATCGAGAAAAAACCCCACCACCAAGGAAACAACCCCAAATAAGCCCAAAATTAAAGCTATGATAGTTTTATTTAAGTCTACAGTGTAATGCATAGAGAAGAAAGCAGTGTTGTCCACTGTATTGGACTCAAAGTAAAATATTATTAAAAATGGGTATAGAAATATAAAACAAAATTAGTAGATGCTAGTTATTTTTCAATTACTGAGCTGTATTAACAACGGTCTTCAGAGGAAGATGTACAATTCACTAACGAATTCTGGTTCCAGATTGAAACTTTTATCTATGCTTTACTCATTGGAATATAATTTTACTTATTGTTTTCAAGTATGCAGTAATTAATGAGTAGTTATACCTATTCCTTGGTAAATATGTCCTGGATAAAGCCTCCAAGAAATTATTATGGGTTTGTTAATCCTTTCCAATAATATCGAAGAGATCATTTTGTTGTGAGGCACATTTAATGAAATACTAACGCACCTAGCAGATTAAAGAGGCAACAATTAGATCCTAGCTTTTGTTTGTGAATGAGGAAACTGCTTCTGTAAGATAGGGGATATATTGGGCCTGTGATAGTTAACTAATACCTTCAGTTAACACTAAATTCTTAATTAAATACGATTGTGCCTATAGTGGCAGAAAGAGCTCTTATCATGCTTTTGTCTGATTACATCACTTGCTACATTAAGTTCGTTAGAAACGTTAAGCAGTGAATAAAGGCCAAGGAACATGAATAATTTTTAATGAATTATGAATGTTATTGAGACCATTTATTGAGAAAGGAAGAATAATTAATAGTTGTAAAGAATATTTTTTTCTTCTATGTTCTACTTAAATATATGCATTCCTGGTGTTTTGTTTTGGGGATTTTTTAATTCAGTCATTAAATGCCTTAGGAAAAAAGATAACCAGAGCTCAAAATCATCAAATACTTTATTTTAATTTCCTTCAAAATTTGACAACGCAAGGAGAAACACCTATGTGAGCACTTCTATGACAGAAATGTCATGAGAGAACAAAAGATTGCTTCTAAATATACTTTTATCAGCCTACTCTGAACAAAGTATCTTTAGGCCAACCTTAGAGAAGAGGGAGAACAGAACTCTGACCTGTGCAGCAAGGTCAGAGGCTAGCTTTTGAAACCAAGGACTCCTCAGAAAACTCCATGCTAGTGACTTCTTTTCACATATAGGAAAGAAATCCACCATGAATGCTGAAGTAGATCTCTCAGGTGTCATATCAACAGCATAAAAGTGGAAGATACCTATTGTAACCAAGTTTTCAACAATTTTGGACTCTATATGTCATTATCAGCATTATCAGTTCCAAAGAACTTGTTTTGGACCTCAGTGTATCCCTCATCAGCTCCAACACCCGCCCCCCCCCCAAAAAAAAAAAAAAAAACAAACCAAACAAACACCCAAAACCCAAAAAACAACAAGAAAAACAAACAAAAAACCCCACCAAACCAAAACCCCCCAAACTGACAAAGTTGGTTTTGTAAGATAAGTTTCATTGATTCTTCACTCTTCACAGCTATCACAAAATTGTTGGGTTTGGAAGGTGCCTTTGTAGATCCTCTAGTTCAACTCCTCTGCTCACAGCAGGACCAATTAGTCCATGTTTCCCATCTTCCATGTCTAGTAGAGTTTTGAATATCTCTAGTATCTGCCAAAATGTTTCCTTCTAAATACTTTGTTGTACAATCCCACTGGTAGTTCTGTACAAATTGCTATTTCTTTGTAAGACTAAGTTAAATACTGCTGGATTATATATACTCTTTTATTCCCATTCTGCTTGACTTTCAATTGAGTTGTTCTGTCCTGCCTTTTTACTTCATCATCATTTCTGTGCCCTACTTTTGCAATCATTTTCCTGCGTATTGACACTAATTTCAGTTGATACTAGGGTTTGTGAAACTCTTCCCTTAGGCGAAATCAGGTAAGAAATGAGAGCATGCTAAATAGAAGGAATAAGTCATGTTTGCAGAAGCTACTGCTGGCTGTAAGACTGTGCTGTGGCTTAACCCCAGCTGGCAGCTGAGCCCCACGCAGCTGCTTGCTCGTTCCCCCTGCCCCAGGATGGGGGAGAGGATCGGGAAGGTTAAATGAGAAAACTTGTGAGTTGAGATAAAGGCAGTTTAATAGGGAAAGCAAAAGCCATGCATGCCAGCAAAGCAGAACAAGGAATTCATTCCCCACTCCCCACGGGCAGGCAGGCTCTGCCATCCCCAGGACAGCCGGGCTCCAGCACATGTAACGGGGACTTGGGAACATGAATGCCATCACTCCCAATGTCCCCCCCTTCCTCCTCCTCCCCCCAGTTTATATGCTGAGCACAATGATGGTATGGTATGTCCCCAGGGTCAGCTGTCCCGGCTGTGCCCCCTCCCAGCTCCTTGTGCCCTCCAGCCTTCCCACTGGTGGGGTGGTGTGAGGAGCAGAAAAGCCCTCGGCTCTGTGCAAGTGCTGCTCAGCAGTAACTAAAGATCCCTGCGTTATCAACTTGGCTTCCAGCACAAATCCAAACTGCAGCCCCATACTAGCTGCTGTGAAGAAAATTAACTCTGTCCCAACTAAAATGAGCACAGACTGCAAAAGCTGTGACATTTACTATTCCAGAGTTTAATGTATATTATTCAACATATTTTTGTAACACTTATTAAATATTTTATGAAGTTGTTTCCCTGTTGTTTCTCAGTAACACAAATACACAGAGCCTGTGTCTGAGGGAGGGGATAGCTTTAAAGCTTAAGAGAAAAAACAGGAACTTGATTAATAGTTTCTGAAACTATTTCTTTTGCCTTGCATAATGTTTTGACTACTCTCTCTAACCAGAATTTTACCTGTGTAAAAAAATCTGGCTCTCCAATAATGCTGAACATGATGTGTTTCTCTAATAGTGCTGAACAGCACCAGAAGTTACAGATAGGCTTTCTTAAGCAGGTTCAAGGAAGCCTGTGACTGTAGTTGGAAACTTTTCAAAACAGGGAATCGGGGTTTTTGAACAAAAATATTGCTGCACATCTTGGGTACTGTCAAAGATAAGATCATTACTTATAACTGAAAACCAGTGACACTGTAATTTTGTGCAACTTCTTATTTTTCAGATTTTTTCAGATTGCTGCCCTTTTTAACCCTGGTATATGAAGATGCTCCTAAAATTCTATCATTGTTAAAATACATTTAAATTAAACAAATGATCCTTCCTTCAATTTTCTAGTTACTCAAGTGCCACAGTGATATCAGTTAGGATATTGTTGCACATGAAGTTCATGTTGCTTGATAACTGAATACTTAATGTCACTCTGGTAACTCTACTCAGGAATATCTCCTCAGCATTAACACTCCTCTTCAGCTGAGCTTGTATAAAGAATTTTAAGTCCCATTAGATGGAAAATAATTGAGGAAATTTAGTTGATTTACTTTTGTTTCTGCAATTCATTGAGGAAAAACTTGCCTGTTTATGTTTTTTTTAGTGTTTTAATGTTTATATGCAGCTTGTATGACTTAAGACTGGGAAATCGTGGAAGATACATCTATATATTTAAGAAGAAAGATTTTCAGTGACTTGATACTTATATTTCCATTTCAAATTAATGGAGTGGAGAATGTGTAAAGAAATTCCATTCAGAATTATTTACGTTTTTGTAATGATTGTAATGGGCTGTGTTGCTCACTTTTCTTTATATGCTTCCTTACTTAAACAGTGTCACCAATTGTTACAGTGTTACATTCAGAATAAAATACTTCAGGAACTTGACAAAGGTGTTAGACAATGAGATATGTGGACTTTTACAGGGATTTCCGTATTTCTGCACTGTCACCTTAAATGTTTGTAGAATAAGCCAGGCAGAAGTCCTTTCTGGGAGGACTTCTGAGGGCAAACAATTAAAAGTACTAGACATGGTTTATAGAAGAATCTCAAAGAAGCAGTAAAACTCACAATTTAAATTAAGGGAAAAAAAGAAAAATAAGAAACAGTCTTTGAGGTTTTTCTAGGACCTAGCATAGTCCAATTAGCAATGGAACAATTTTGGCTCTTTAAGAGTTTCTGCAATCTTACCAGGTTTTAAAGTCAAAACTCCTCCAACAGATATGTACTATTGATTTGTGCATTTACATGTTCTAATTATCTTCATATGCAGAGCATTTTGACTCTTTTATGCTCAAACTATTACAATTTTTAATCTTGATCACTAGGTATGTCTAGCAATCAAATGTACTTTGCTTTCATGATGAGAAAAGCTTTTAAAAAATGCTTAACAAATGTATTTTGTCGTTGGTTTTTTTTTCCCCCCTCATAAACCCCCCAAGCCTTTTATTAGAGACTGGTTTGTATTCACAGACCTACATTCTTTGTCTCCTGTCTTTGGCTGTCAACTTTGTGTTCCCTTGAAGTTTGCAATGCCAAAGATATTACAGGCAAATACATCAAATGGCTTGTCAAATCATGCTGATTCCCTTTCTAATCTCGGTGCAAGCTTTCACCTCATCAGAGGTCCGGGAAGGTTATGAAATGAAGTTCAACAGTTAAAGGAAACTTCTTGCAAATACAGAAGAGAGTCTGTGGTCCACAGCCTGTTTTCATTCTGTGTGTGCTACAGGTTTTACCCATTATCCTAAGGGGAAGGGGTGGAATCAAAATAATAAGTAGTATCAAGTAATAAAACATAATCTTTTCCTTTAATTTTAATGCAACTGCTTCCTAAGAGTAAATTATAAAGGCAGTATTTAAAAATATATAAATCATACTCCGTTCCTTCTCTAGTCTTCTTTTTCCTTCAAAGTATCAAAAATATAGTCCAGAGGATTTTGATTCTCAGACCTTTACAAAATAATTGTGTTTTCTGACATAAATTCAGGCTAGGGAATGTATTGACCTGCAAATTATAAAATCTGATACTTTCTTAATTGTTCTGATCCTTTACTTTTCTCATTTTTTAATTCAGTTTAAATTACTACTATCACTAATTACAAATAAGAGGATATTACTTTAATTACCTTCCATGATTGGTGTGAAAATAAGCAAGCAGTTACCATAACCGTTATACCAAATGTTGCAACCTTAAATTTATGACCCTACTGCTAGCAGACAGAGCTGTTCAATTAAAATAGCATCTTAATGTAGCTGAGTAGTTCTAATTATTAACTTCTGTGAATGCTATATTTTGAACTTTGTGCCCTAGACTCTCTTGTTCACAACTAAGCAATAACAAGTGCCTTCATCAAAATGCAATGAATTCTCTGACATTTTGAAATAACTGCTAGAACCAGCTGGGGGATAGAAAATAATTGCTGTTCATATATATAATTTTTTGGGTTTTCCTTTTTGCTTCACCACTCGCCTGTGCACTGAAGTTTAGGGAAGTTCCTAAACTGTAAGTAGTTGCAAGCATTTGGGAGGAAATCAATTCTGTTTAATAAGGTCTGTCTTGCAGGTAATATCTCACTGAAATTTTCTTCATCTGGATCTAGGTTGAGAAGTTGGCTTTAAAATAGCAACTGTGGTTCTCCTTGTTAGAGAAAGGTCAATGCTCAAAACATATCAAACAACTTATGTTAGATGCCCATCTTCCATGGGGAGAAATGCGAGGTATGTTACCTGCTTTGGGTAGTGACAACCTAGACATCTTCTGAGGATGGGTGCCATGATGGTAATGACAGCCTTCTGTATAAATTCTGCTTGTGCTTTTCAAGATGAAGAGGAGGGTTTCGTATTGTATTTAAGCCTGGTTGATTTAAATCTGGGGGATAGAAAAAGGAGGAGAGTGTAATGTTTCATCTCACTCAAAAACATGCAGCTGTTGCCTTCAAAATACATATCTTTGAAGTTAAAATGTAATGCTCTATAGCCTAGCAGTCTGGGAAATGGGTTCTCTGGACTGCAAGAGAAAAAGAAATATGGTCCTTTAGTTGTTGAGGGTTATGAAAATGAGGTTGTTGGAGAGAAAAAAAGACATAGCCGTAGCATCAAGTAAGCTGAAAAAAAGTTATGTTTTTTCCATTTTCAGCAGGACAGGCTGGGCAGTGTATCTGCTGTGATTGCCTGTGTTGGAAATGAGATCCATAGGGGCTTAAAGTGTCTAGAAAGTTCAAGGATAGGCTAAGGAGAAGGATGTTGAAGGAAAACAATGAAAGATTAAAGCAGTTGATTTGTCGCTGACAATTCTGTGTAGTAAAGATCCTGTGTGTATTCATCTTTAGGAAACAGTGCAGAAACTGCACTGGTTTTAGAGAAAGACCTTCGTATTGGTAATTAGAATTTGTTGAGCTGTTATGTATTTCATCAGCCCGTACTCTGTGGTCTTGATTCGGAAGATGTACATGCGTAGGTGTCCCAGTGTTTTTGGTGAAGCATCTCACACACACAAGGACACCTATCCAAAACCGAACCATAAGCAAACCACCTGATAAACCATCATCCAGGTCTCAGGGAAAATTATGGGATGGCAAACCTGCCTTAGCATTTTTGCAGCACAAAGAACCTGCCAAATTGCTTTTTTCAGATATGTCACCTGTTTCTGAAGTACATTTAACTATCTGAAATAAATTATCAATAAATAGAAACAGTTATACACATATGTTTAATTTCACCTCATTTCATGTATCAGAGAGTATAATCTTGTTTCAAAACATGGAGTGGAATTTTATACCTATATTTTTAGGCTTGAAGGCCAAAAAGCATGATTAGAATTACACCTTCTACTGTCTACAGTTAACTGTAACTTAACTGTGAAGACTTTCTAATATGTGCAAACCTGTTTTTCACTTCCTTCTTCTTAATGAACTGAGAACCTGACTTTTTTTCCCTGTTCAGTGGGAAATGGTAATTTTTTTCTTTGTCTGCTGATTGTAAGAATAGTATAGGTGTGTTGTCTCTTTAATCTTCATTATGCCGCATCTGTTTTAACATAGGCTTCACCTGTATTTTAATATAATTAAAAATTTGCTTATTGTTTCTATAAATAAGAAGTATACTAGCAATCCCCAGTGATTTAGAAACTTCTTGCTCAATTGTCAATATGTTATTTTGACTTTATCACACTGATAATATAATAATATGTACAACACGTATGCATTCTTAAAATGGAAACATAGACATTCTAGTAACTGTTCTTTCACCTGTTGCTGAAATACTCTTTATAATCCTGGGGAAGGTTTACGCATCATAAAAAAAAATAAAATTGAAAGGCAGTAAATAATATTATCCTTATTCTGCAAATAATTTCACCACTCTAACTTGCAGGCTTGCCTGCAGTAATAAATTTTTAGTATACATATCCAATCTTCTTATTTAAGGGCATAGAATGTCTTTGTTCAATGGAATTTTCATCAGAAAGAACATTATTTTAGCATTTAAACTCAGCATGTACAGAAGGCAAATGGTTATGCTTGTGCTGCATAGTCAGGAGTACATAGTTAATTGCATTAATTTTTAATATTATTATTCCACTTTTTATGATTGGAGTGTTTCAAGATTTTTTTCTGTTTGCTATATAGTTGATTCCAGACCTTGTACCAATGCAAGTAGCTTTTGTAGTTCAATTTTGGTTAACTTAAATGACAACTTTTTTCCAATTGTTTCTTTTAAAGTATTTCAGAGATTGCATTGCATCTAGCATTAGTGTGCCACCAAAACAATGTATTCCAGAAGGCAATATATTCTTGGCTGGTTAGTGACATAGACTGTCTCTGATCTATATTTTTCTCTACATTAATATTTATACTATGGTTTGACATAGTGGTGCGGGAGGCAATAAGGGGGGAAAGGAATGAGAGGCCCATCCTTTAGCTGAAACAGTTTAGTGTTAGCAAAGACAGAAGTGGTGAAGACAAGTAAAGGTTGGGTCTGTTCTGCACTGTGGATGAAGAGAGAATGGAACAGAGAGACAAGATTTTCATTATCTACATGGCAAGGGCAGCTGGGGGGGTGAAGGCTCTGCAGGGGCGGTAAGGAAGAGCACCGGCTACAGTGGTCTGCAGACATAGACCTGAAAAGTAATAAAACTCTTAAAATATAACACTGCAATAAGTGATGCCAGCAAGCTAGCTATTTCTCCCCTTTTGCAGCTTGTCTAGTATATCAGAAGGAAAAATAAGAGTCTTTAATTTGGTCCAGTCTTTGTTTCCATATTCCATGTGGACTGTATAGCTTGTAGAGTCTGAAGGAACATTACCGTAAAAGTGCTTTAAATCATTTTTGTTTATGCAGTAAGGGCAAACAAGATACTACCCAGAATGTGTATCTAGCTTTTAACTGCTCCAAGAACTATAGATGTGGGTCATTGCTGTGAGGTTGGGGTTTTTTTCCTACCGTGTAAACTTTCTTCCTCTGGAAACATAGTAGAAAGGTGATTGTGAAGTGGCTGTAAGGTTTTGTGCACTCCACTGACTCCTCTTGCAAAAGTGAAAACCTCAGAAGACAATCTGTGCTAATCACTCCAAAGACTAGCAGAGCTCAATTCTTTTTTTATATTTTTTTTTTTAAACTGGAAACAAAAGATAGGGCATTGTGTGGTGTACTTGCATGCTATGATTGAGTAACAAAATCAGAATTTTCCGTTTTGATGAAAAAGCAAACCAAGAAAACTTTAATGTCATACTGTTATAAATGCTCAGATTAATGTGGAAGTGAATTGAGAATATACTTTGAAGAATCTCAGGTAATCTTCTAGTTCATCCGTCTTTTCTCCATCCAGGTCATCAGTTATGAGTAGACTATTTCTCATAAAGGAAGCAGTGAATTTTCTAGTGTTTAAAAAAGATGCGTGAGGAGTTGTGAGTTTAAACCGAGAGGGGGGAAAAGCCAACAGCTTAACTTTAATACATATAAATATACTCTAAAGGTGTTTATTTTCATTTTCTCTTGACCCTGTTAGGTCTCAAGATACTCATGTTAGAAATAAGATTTTAACCTCAGTGTTCAAGCAAGTACTCTGGAATATCAAAAGGTGATACAGACAATGTAGGTATATTGATAAAAGGTTTTCTTTTATAACCCCATATGGCCTTTCCATTTCTTTTGTCTAAGTTTGTTTCCACATTTATGTTTTATCTATTTGACTTTGAAAGAGAATTAGCAAAGAAATCTATATTTAAGATTTTAGAATCTCTGTACATTTTTATAAGTCTTAAATATAACATTCTGATAACTGTGGGGAAAAGGCCAACTGAAATCACTAATTGCCAGCCACTTTTTTTAGAATGGCAAAATTATTTTTGCCTGTAATAATCCTCAGCAGTTTGCTTTGCTATTGTTGGAACATGTTTGACTACCAGTTGTTGAACGAACTTATATCATTTAAGAGTGGGAGAAGAACATTTGAAAAAGGAATTGGAGTATGTTTATTTAAAATAGGCAAATTAAGGTGGCACAAATATGATTAAGAATAATTTATAATAGACTACCTTCATATGGTTTTAAAAATAAGTAGTTTAAACCTCCCTGTGTGTAGTTTTCCTTTATAAATTTCTTCTGGAATGACAGAGGTTTCTCTAAACATCAGTTTTCCCTGATTTCTTTGTATTTAGTTTGCTGTTATATATTCCCAGCTCTGATTTTTAGTTGTTTCTTTTTAACCTCAGTTCAATGTAAGAATATGAGAATGTACAGTTCCAGATAATGTATTTGAAAAAGCCCTGATATTAAACACGTTTTTTATTGCAGGAGGTTATTTCCCTGTTCAAAAAATTCTATGGGAAATTCAGAGTCTTATAATATCCTAAGAACATGATGGACCAAATTGATACTTTCCACTTTCAGGGGGTTTCCTCTTACCAGTTTGTCAGACTTTCCAGGTTAAAATAATCCAGGATGATTATCTTCCCTGGTGGGCACATCCATCCTCATCGCTGATACATGATGGCATTATAAGGTGCCAGGCAGGAATTATATGCCTTAAAACTGCTTGCACTCTGCTGCTGTGTGTCTAGGGCTGAGCCATACTGTTTTTGCTGTTAATAGGTATTTGGTCTTCTGTCACTTCTAGGTATTTAATTCTTTTCTCATAGGACTATGGGTTTCTTTGGCCTCCAGCTTTTTTGAGAAATGATCCTAGCAGCTGCATCATGCTTCTGGTGTCTGTATTCCCAGCCCTAAAATATGTGTGTAGTATTTGTCTCTTTGGAAGTTGGTACAATTATGTGTTGGCAGGTGAGAAATAATGTTGGATTGTGTTGGAAAATAATGTTTTATAATTAATGTTTAAATAAATGATCAGACAAGTGATGGACCTGCATAAGTGAATGCCAAGGAACTAGAGAGAAACGAATGTCAAAAACTATTGAGTAACCAGAAGGATGAGGGAAAGGGTTCGAGGTTGTTCTGACTCCAGAACAATTATTTTTTTCCAGTTATTTACATCTATAAAGCTTCAGGTCTGTCAGTGCCAGAAGCCCTATATGTTGTCTGGTCCAGAAAAGACAGAACAACCTGCAGAGACCACCTCCATGCATGTGTGAACATATTTGTATCATTATTTCATTAATATTTTCTTTGTCCGTTATCTCTGCCAGTTCGTGATGAACTAGTCTGTGTTATGTCAGCTCGACATGGGTAACAGCCAAACCAGTAATCTAGACAAGCCAAACTCAAAATAGTGATCTAGATGAGTAAACACTTAAATCTTAATAGCTGGGATGATTAGTTATGGGGAAGATCCTGCTTTAGTGCACAGCAGTTCAGATCATAGCATTGGAAAAACAGCAAAGAAAGCAAGCAGAAACCAGTGGGCAATTAAGGGATTCATTTTGCAAATAGGGGATGGGATCTGGAGAAAAGACTGTCAACCGCTCGAGCAGAATGACACACAAATCAATACAAAAATAGGGAGTGGATCTGCATAATACAGACTCTCTTGAGTGCAAAAAGGAGATTTTTGGAAACAAACTGAATTACATTTAGAGAAGTTAAGTTAATAAACCGTGGAGGCAATACGTGTATGTGTTAGAAATATTCAACTTCTGAAGTTGTGTGCTTGCCTTGCAATTAAATTCTACTTTATTTTTTGAAAGAACTGCTTCTGTAAGAACGGTTTTGTTTAGTGGAAATTTATTCTGTCACAGGTTTCTAGAGGAAAAGAATTTACAGGCTTCAATCCAAACTCTTTAATGTGACTTGTAACTGAAGATTTCCAAGAGTGATAGAATTGTGTGGTTCCATCTACAGAAAACTCACATCAGAGAGCAAGAAGGCCTCAAAGGTTTCAAAATTAAGCTTGCTCCATAAATTGCAATATCCTTCACAAAAAACCAAACACCACCAAACCTTAAAAGATACACAGATTTACTGATTAAGAAAAAATATATGATGTCATATATTACATTATGAATATAATTCAGTATATCCTTATGTCTTATTTTTTTCCATATGAAAGTACCTATTGACACTTGGCTGAGTATTTACTGAAGGAAAACAATGGAATTAGTTACAAAAATGTATATAAAGATGGATTTCTGAAATTATAAGAGCTCTATAATGAACATTAAATAGGTGGTTAGATACGCAATAACAAGCCAGTATGCTTATTTTTATGGAGACAAATCAAGTGACATATTAGCTTTTAAATGTCTTGGCACACACATTTCAGACTTCATGTTAATAACAAATCTTCATGTCAATAGGTTAATTGTGTAAGCAGTTGCAGACGTGATGGAAATCAGTCACAATTAATGTGCATTTTTCTAACATTTATCATTTTCTTTTAAAGAGCTGCATTAAACATGTCATCAGAACTTTAATATTGGAAAACTTGGTTTTCTGTGGTTATTCATATGAACTCTCTGTGGATCAAAATACAATTTAAGGATTAATCAGTGTTCTCCACTGTATTTGAAGATCCAAATATATACAAGAATAACGTTAATATTGTGAGAATCTTGAAAAAAAAAAAAAACTAGCAGCCAAACCTATTTGGTCAATATAATTTGAAAGTCCAAAGCGCTGGAGTGTGATGGATCTTCTGTGGACTAGAGGTAGAGAGGAAAAAACAGCCCCAAAGATATATTTGAACTTTTAAAGTTAAGATGTATTCTGCATAGGCAGGAAAATAACCAATTTTCCTTATAATTTCAAACCCATCTGATTTTTTGAAACCTGGTTAAGTTTCTGTTTACATACAACAACTCTGTGACTAAATTACCTGTACTTAAGGGAAATATTTTATCTATGCCATGGAACTAGAATTTCTAGGTTTTATAGGCTTGTGTATATTGTACAGCCTGGTACATATATTTGGTACTTGAACTCCCTGAGAAACGTGAGTATCTTTTTCCTGTGAAAATAGAGCAGTTCTCTAAATATCAGTGTACCAGCATATACCAGAATTAGAATACTGAGCAAGAAATGGAAAGAGAAGCCCTGCAGCAAATTCCTCTGTCTGAAAAAGGGACCAAAGGGTTTTAAAGTGGATATCTAGAAGAAAAAGCTTGAGGGAGAGTTGCATTAGCTTTGGTCTAAAATATTTTAAAATAAAAGAGGGAGCAGTGTGGTGATTTGGGTGTTTCTGTCCATTGTAAAACTAAAAGCTGGATTATGTCTATAGATTAAGTAATCTCATACAAATTCCTAAAAAAATTAGGAAAACTTAGTTACCACTCTGAAATCTTCTCAAGTGAAACATAACCCTGAAACAAAATGTTGCAACCATTCTGCAGTCTGTGTCTTAGTTTGGAGATTTGTTTTCTTACTGTTCTCACACACACACACCAAAAAAAAAAAAAAAAAAAAAAAAAAGTGTCAGCCAAAACAAATCCCCTATTCATTCACTTTTACCTAATTTGACAAATAGTTTGGATGGCTCCCAGCTTCCATTTTCAGTGCAAATATATTCTCCAAAATGGAGAAGCTGTGGGACAGGAGGAAAATGCTTGGATTTACTGAAGTCTCCCAGTTGCAAGTGCAAAAGTATCATATTTTGAGTTCCCCAAATGGTGCGTTCTTTTCTTAAATTCCATTCTTACATTCTTAAATACACACCTATATATTTTTTTAAGAGTCATATTGAACATGTATCGTGTGTCTTTGTTACCACGAAAGAGTTGGGAATGTCTGCTATTTATCCAGGGGTGCTTCAGGAGAAGATTTTAAAAATATAGAATGAATTCTTTCTTGTTAAATTCTGAAATATCTGTACCATAAATAGTCTCAGTTAGCTTTGTAGTGCATCTGCCACATTCTTCAGATGTGGATTGCAGCCTGGTTGCAGAATTCCTTTTCAAACTAATGAGCTATTAAAGGAGAACTCTGTGTTTAGAGAATGGTTAAAAAAATGCAGATGTTGGATAGATTCCTCCAAGAGGATTTTTAACTTCATATGCAAAACTTCATCTATTCTTAACTGTAGATCTGTGACTTTTTGCCATAATGTAATGACTTCAATGAAAAAAATGCAGAATGCCCTTTGGAGGTTATTCTGAAGGTATACAATAAGCTCTAACACTTAAGACCTCTAGTAAAATAGTTTAACTCCATTGGATTATACTTTCTTACTTTCTCTCCCTCTATTTTTTGAACATGATATCTGTAGAACTGTTATTCTCAGTTTAAATGTTTATGAAGATGAGCTTACAAATAGCTGTTAGCTATTAAATCTTTTTGAGTGCTTAATGAGTTATTGTCCTGACTCTTGCATCATTCTCTGAGGGATATGTGATACTATTTATTTTTCTTCATCATCTTTCAAAATTTTATGTAAAAAAGAAAGAAATACACAAAGGATATTTAATCTCTTCTTTTGCTGTCATTGCCATGGAAACATTAAAAGTAAGAGGAACTGTAGGAAGAAGATAAAAAGGTAGAGACAAAGAAGGAGATATAGAACAGTAAAAAGGAAGGTATGCGGCAGCACATTAAGTTGTAAGACAATCAATACTTAGAGATTGTCTCAGTTCAGAAATTCTGTTGTATTTGGAAAAGCTATACATTTTACACTTGAAATGAAGGTTAGTTTGATCAATTTGTATAAAAATAAGAATAATTTTTCCATTCAGTAGAAATACTGAAAACCCACTTCAATTCATGCCTTTTCTGATGTTTTCATAGCATTATAACTCTGATAATGGTGGAGATTTACATCTGAGTTGCATTATACTAGGATGAATGCTTCTGGGCTAGGATGGGCATTCTGTTTGCTCTTCTGGGTGGTTTGTTTTTTACATGTCTTGGACCATTGCCTAAACCCTCTGGAAAAAAGACCTTCCTGATAAGTATAGATAAGTCACTGAAGTCTGTATCCTTTAATGTAATTTGGTGTGAAGGACTGAGAGAGTGTATAATTGTTCTTTTCTTCGATGCGTGAATCTAATCCAATTTTATCGGCATGCACTTACTATAAATATCACAATTTCCCTTGTAACCAGCCACTCCCTCTTTTTCTCCATCCAACAGTCACTAATTTATCAGTCCTGTCTTTATATTTGTGTATTATCAAGTTCCAGTAGGTGGCAGCCCTGCAGCATTGTTTGTGGGTTTTGTAGGCTGAATAAAACTTACTGTGCATTGCAAATGGCTTCTTCTGCAAAACTTTGCAATAATTCTGATGTTCTCATTCCTTTCATGCCTATGATTTACCACTTGGAGGGAATAATGTCCCCAAATCTCCATGCTACATATTTTGTCCTGTGATGATGTCTACTATTGTATTCCATAGTAAAATGTGTATCAGTTCCTTTTTTCTTGTTGCTGGAATCTGTTCTTTAATCCCATGTTGTGGGTTGATCTAAAACACGTGCAACAGTTACACTGCATTTAACTGGTAAAGGCATACTGTGTGCAAAGGCCCATTCGCTGATTTATTTTTAATAAATGGATGTTATGTGACTTGCTGCCACCATTTCGTCTTGGGGAATTGATACCTGGTTTGCATAGTCCACTGCTGTGTGGGAATGAAGTTGAGTGTTGTGTGAGAAGTTAGGCTGGCATGAACATCTCTGTATCACCTCTCCAGTCCTCTCTTCATAACCTGATATGGTAAGAGGATTTCCCACTGCATCTGTTTTTCCTATTTAATTTGTTAAGCAAACCTTTATCCATTTTTATAGATGTTCTGGGGTTTCATAAGCACAGGACAGAGCCTGGTAATGTAGTATTTTCTCCTACCAAAGGAGAAACAATCAGTTTGGTGATAACCCATTTATTAGAACTGTGTTCTTAAGCATTTTAAAGCTGGAAGCGCGTGGTCTGTGCGACATTATTTTAGTCTTCTACTGGTCTATATGTATAAGACTACACTGGTCATATACACCTTATTTGGGTTCTGGGATGAGAACCTGCTCCTTCAAGAGAACAAGCACATAAGACAGAAGAACTCAGCTTTCTGGATAAAGCACTGTTATGAATGTCATGAAGCTGTTATTTTTTTGGACCTAGTCATACATATGTTATTGTCATAGCCCTTTAAATAGTGTTGGTGTTGCTAAGCAATATTCAAATCATTTGAAGATATTTTGAAAGTAGTGAATACCTGCTAACAGTCCTTTGGGCTATACTAGTTGATTTACTACGGAACAGTATTCATGCATTTTTGTCCAGTTTTCCCTTTTTTGTTGTGGGGGTCTTTTTTTGTGTGGTGGGTTTTTTTGGTTGTTTTTTTTGGGGGGGGTTGTTTTTTTTTGTTGTTGTTTTGTTTTGTCTTTTGGTTTTTTTTACTCCAAGACTTTAACCTTTAAAAGAACAAAAAATGGAACTAGTGAATTAGAGAAGAGAACGGGGTGGGGGGGGGGAGATATAGGAGGAAGGTACACAAATGGGAATGTTGTGCTCATTAATGCAGCATTTCCTACTTTTTGCTCTTTGAATTTGAGAAATTTAGAAAGTGGAGATAAGAATTACCAGGCAGTGTGATGCTGCCTGGCAGCCTGTAGAATTCATACGATGCTGAAGGAGGATGCCTGACCTAAGCCAAACAAATATTTTTGCCCCTTTCTTCTTCCTGTTAATTCTTGAAAGAGCTGTTGGGATACTGCCTGGTTATATCACAAAAAAAAACTCTTCAGTGAAGGAACACATATAGATACCAATATATTTTTAGGGGTGATACCATTCATATTTTAGTTAAGGTAGTATATTTTTACATTCTCAGTTAGAAATGAAAGAAAATGTTCTCATAAAGAAAGGCTTTATTGCAATTTGTGATGGTAGTGTAGGCTGCTACTAATTGTGACTAATATAAGTAACCTTTAGATATTTTAGATTTCTGAGTGCTGCATCATTGTATTTCTCTTTAGAACTAAGATTTGGTAATACTTTTTTTGCTTTTATTTCAAAGGCATTGTAGTATTTTCCTTTAAATGACTTACAGCTTTGCAGTAAACCACCCTCTTTAAATCTCTAGGGTTTTTTTCTTCATTTTAAAATCAAACTCAAACTAATAGCAAAACAGAGAAATTCTTACTTCAGTGTGCTGCCTATGAACCTCCTGCATGTAAATGCAGCTTGTTAAAGCAAGATTTAAGGAGATATCTTGTTGGATATATATGAGTTCCTCTTTATATTAGCTAGTTCTATTAAGGAGAGAAAAACAGAACTGAGTTTTAAATTTGTACAACTCTTTTATTAACTTAGTGAACCTGTTTTTTTTGGTTTTTGTTTTTGTTTTTTTTTTCTTCTAATTGGATCTCAATTAAATAATTTCTTAAAGAAATGACAGTTTTAAAACCTGGTGTTTTACCAGTGTGTTATAAAACATCTACACTGGCTCACCATTACAAGTACTGATGATGAAAGCAGAGTATATTACAGAAGGAAGTAGGTAGCAACACCACAGTTCAGAGATCTGTTATGGTTGGTGCCATACATATTAATTGACATATTATTTCTAGGAGGTAATTAGCAAGTTTTTGGAAACAGTCTGCAAATATTGGAACTGTTTAAATGGATAGCAAGTTAATGAACACTAGGGGACATAGCTTTTGAGGAAAATATTTGAAAGTCTAAAATACATGTTGAATATAAATCTTCTCAACTAAAATATATTTGGATTGTTCCTTGTCACATTTCAATGCAATTTGTCTCAAAGAGCAGATGCCTTATGCTTCTACCAAAAGAGAAATAATATGTTGAGTGATAAGCTATTACATTCTTCACGAGTTCTCAGATATTATCTGACTTGTTCTCCTGTGTTTTAAAGTCAAAGATGCTTTGTAGTCAGAGTAGCTGAAGATAACAAGTCTGGATGGTGCTCGTTTCTTTCCACTGCTGATCTCTGGTTCACTGTCTCCTCTAAGGTCAAGTTTTTCATGAGCTGGAAGCTTGTAGTGCACCAGTTTGGTTGAGACAGTCTTGTGGTTGCAGAGGTTTGAATTTATGTGGTCCTTTACTGAACTGCATTTCCACTTTCATTTTATTCTGGGTATTTTTAAAAAAATGTGACATTTCTGTTTTTAACTTTGCTGAGTACATGGTCAGATAATCTGTTCCTAAGCTTTCATTAAACATATTCCAGTAAACATCATTTTGATATCCAGAGTGTCACCTGGGAATTAAGTAATACCAAATTATAAATTAAAAAATGCCAAATATCTCAATTGAAATGGGTGACCTTTTGGCACAAACTGATGATAATCCTGCCTTGAGGTAGTCTATTTGAATGCACATTCTTTCATAAGCAATTCAGCTCATAAAATTATTTGTTTGCTATTGTCTTTCATCATTGCTTTTGTAATTTCTGAACAAGCACACATCAGGCAACATCAGCAGCAGGGGTAGTAAAGCTCCTTCTTGGAGGTAAGAATACAAGCTCAGAATCAATATCTAAGTTGTCCCATAATACAATTCCAAATGCAATTTTGGAATATAGTTTCATAATGGGATTTTGTTTAGTTTTGGGGGGGCTTTGAGGGGTGATTTTTACTTTTTAAGGATATTTACATGGATGGTTCTAACCTCTGAATCAGCTTGTAGTAAAGTTTGCAGGTGTCCAACTTGTAGGTAATAGGGAGGCTATGTTTCTTCTGATGTTAAAACCCCCCCAAATACTTGCATACTAGCAGAGTTTGATCTTACTAACTAGTCCACTATAGCGCTTTTTTTTCCCACTCACCAAAATGTGCTGTTATATTTACATTCATTTGGACAAAATTTAATTCCTAAAAAAAAAAAGTTAGATTTAAAATATCCTGTTATAAAATTCTCCTGACTCTGATTTTGGCATTTCTCTACCCAGTTCAGCTTTTCATGAGCCCTGAAATACCTTGCATTTGTCTCAGTTTTTCCTGTTGATATTACACTACATTACTTGCTAATGTGGATGCAGCCAGCAATGGACAAAAATCGCCAGAAAACTGTATCCTCCAAGAAAAACGTGAATCTAATGTCTGATGAAGAAACTGGTTCTTGATCTGGAATCATGGAATCATAGCATGGCTGGGGCTGGAAGAAATTTCTGGAGATCATCTAGTCCAACTCCCTACTAAAGCAGTTCCCCCCAGCAGGCTGCACAGAGTCATGACTACGCAGGTTTTGAATGTCTCCAGAGAAGGAGACTCCACAGCCTCTCTGGGCAGCCTGTGCCAGGGCTCTGTCACCCTCAACATAAGGAAGTTCTTCCTCATATTCAGATGGAACTTGTTGTGCTGCAGTTTGTGCCCATTGCCTCTTGTCCTGTCGCTGGGCGCCGCTGAAAAGAGCCTGGCCCCGTCCTCCTGACACTCACCCTTAAGAAATTTGTAGATCTGGGTAAGGTCCCCCCTCAGTCTTCTCCAGCCCAAACAGCCCCAGCTCCCTCAGCCTCTCCTCATCTGGGAGATGCTCCAGTCCCCTCATCACCTTCGTAGCCTCCACTGGCCCCTGCCCAGCAGTTCCCTGTCTCTGGAACTGGGGAGCCCAGCCCTGGCCACAGCACTCCAGGGGCGGCCTCACCGGGGCAGGGCAGGGGCAGGATCCCCTCAGGGCAGCCCCAGCCCGTGCTGGTGCCTGGGGCTGTCCCTCCCCAGGGCAGGGCCTGGCACTGGCCTTGGCTGAACTCCATGAGGTTCCTCTCCGCCAACTCTCCAGCCTGCCCAGGCCTCGCTGAGCGGCAGCGCAGCCTCCGGGGCATCGGCCGCTCCTCCCGGCTCTGTGTCTCCAGCCAACTCGCTAGGGGTGCTCCCTGCCCTTCACCCAGGTCACTGGTGAGTGAGTAGGATGGGACCGGACCCAGCAGTGACCCTGGGGAACGCCGCTGGCTACAGCCTCCAGCCAGACTCTGCGCCGCTGATCGCAGCCCTCTGAGCTCTGCCATTCGGCCAGTTCCCGACCCCCCTCACTGCCCACCAACCTCACCCGTGCTGCCTGAGCTGGCCTGTGAGGGTGTTGTGGGAGGCAGCATCAGAAGCCTTGCTGGGATCAAGGTGAACAACATCCACTGCTCACCCCTCTTCTACCCAGCCAGTAAAAAGGCTACCAGGTTGGTCAGGCATGATTTCCCCTTGGTGAATCCATGCTGACTGTTTCTGATAACCTTCTTTTTGTCCATGTGCTTCAAGATGACCTCCGGGATGAGCTGTTCCACCGCCTTTCCAGGGATGGAGGTGAGGCTGACAGGCATGTAGTTTCCTGGGTCCTCCTTCTTGCTCTTTTTGAAGACTGGAGTGACACTGGCTTTCCTCCAGTCCGTAGGCACCTCTCCTGTCCTTCATAACCACTCAAAGATGATGGAGAGGGCCTTGGCAGTAACGTCTGCTGGCTCCCTCAGCATTCAGGGTTACATCCCATTGGGGCCCAGGTGATGGGTTGGTCAGCAGCTGGCCCACATTTTCCTTTGTTGTCCTTTTCCTGCTGATGTACTTGAAGAAGCCCTTCTTGTTGTCCTTGACCTCCCTCACCAGATTTCATTCCAAACTGACCTTAGCCTTCCTTGTCACCTCTCTGCACGTTCTGACTACACGTTTATATTCTTTCCAAGTGGCCTGTCCCTTTTTCCACACCCCATAAACTTCCTTCTTTTGTTTAAGGTTTGCCAGAAGCTCCTTGCTCATCCATGCTGGCCTCCTGTCCCTTTGCCTGTTTTCTTACTCATGGGGATGCACCTATCTTGAGCTTGGAGGAAGTGATGCTTGAATATCAGCCAACTCTCTTGGACCCTACTGCCTTCCAGAGCCCTAACCCATGGGATTCCCCCAAGTAGGTCCCTGAAGAGGCCAAAGTTAGGTCTCCTGAAGTCTGGGGTTGCAATCCTACTCATTGCCTGCTTCCTCCAGGCAGGATCCTGAACTCCACCATCTCATGGTCACTGCAGTCAAGGCTGCCCACAGGAAGAGGTACTGTATAGTCATTAGCCACTATTACATACCCATTCCTACACTTCAAAAAAAGTAATTAAAAAAAGCAGCTGTGGATTAAAGTTGTTTCATATCATGAATCAGGGCCATTACAAAGAAATACAGCTGCCTTTGTAAGTAGGTAACTAATAGCAAACAAGATGATTTCTTAAAGACAAGAGTTTGGCTGTGCTAAGAAGAGAAATAAATGCTGCTCCTGCCACCAGTAACCTACCTATATTTCTGTATTTAGCCACCAGTATCCCAAGATTTATCTCAATCTGTTTAAATTTAGTCCTCGTCTTGACCTATGATTTTCCAAATTGTGCAACCTTATAGCATAATGCAGTTGGGGAAAGTGTTAAAGTATGTCAGTGAGTGAGTCCCTGTCAATGATTCAGTCTTTCATGTCAGTATTGTCAATGAATCTCATGCCTGTCTTCAAAATGCTAAAATTAGCCAGCACTAGGTCCTCGGAGGAGCTTGCTGATCCTATCCTGTTGTGAATATTCTGTGCTTATGTCACCATACATTTTGAGTTGTCCTGCCAGACGTGTCTATTATTTCATGCTAGCTGAGGGGGCAGTTACCTTCACAATACTGCCAGATATTCTGAGTGTATCGCAGGTGGTGAGGCTTTTCCTATTATAGCTCGCAACAGTACAAGAATCCTGACTATTAACACTATTTTTGGATAAAAGAAGAGAATGTTTTCTTCTTCTGCAGAACTCTTCTCTGTTTCAGTCAAGCAAAAACATATTGCAGTACTTGTAACCATCAGTGACAAAGAAACTTCCTGCTTTATGTATTTGCATCATGGATACTAATGAGGCATATAACATTGCACATTTGTTACTAACTTGGAGGTGATTGATCATTTTCATCATGTGTGGACAATTATTTCCTAAATAGGATTCCTAATATCATGACAACTTACACAGCCCCCTCAAACTGATTCACTCATGTAACTATGGCAGCTTCTTGTATTTTGCTGCAGAGATTGTCTGATTACTAAGAAATTATGATTTATTTAAATAATCAAACTCTATGTACTTAACAAGGAAACAATGATCTCTTAGAAGTTCCCACTGTGAATTATCTTTTCAATAGCATAATAACATTAGTTTTTTCCCCCTCAACATTAGCACACAGATTTGAAGTTTATGAATGTAAATGAATGAAGCTGGGTTAATTAGCATTGATAATATACAGCTGTGGGCTGGCTTCAGAGGCGGTGGGTTGGCTGATGTAGATAAGGTGCAGCTGTGGCTGGTTAAGTTAAGATGTTGGGCAGCCAATGAAGAGAGAGCAGCCGAGGAAGAAGCAGAGAGAGAGAACGTGCACCCTGGATAAGGAGAGACACGGAGAAGGCAGCAGAGGGACTGGCATGAAGAGTATGTTGGTATGAGATGGTAAAAGACCTTGTTGCAGCCATATGGTTTGGAGAGTGCTGCGACATATGAACAACAGTTACTGCATTAATACAGAATCAGATAATAATTTTGGATGGAAGGAACCAGTGGATGTAATCTGGTTCAAATCTGCTCAAAGCAAAGCTACCTTCAGTGTTAGATTAGGTTTCTCAGGACCTTGTCCTTTCACACTGTCTCCAAGGGTGGGCACTCCACAGTCTCTTTGGGTAGCCTTGGTTTAGCAATATTTGCAAAAAAGCAAAAAGAATTTACCCAGATATCAATTGAACTCTGTTTGAGTTTACAGGGTGGATTTCATGACTGGAGGTTTGCCCAGAGTGTGAGAACGTGCCTGTTCTCCATATGCTTCAGAAGTTTTGGCCCAGTCTTCTCCTGGGGTGCTTTTGCCCTGTCCATAATGGGAATCTGTGATAAATAATTTTCTCTTGTGAATTTTCTGTGAAATTATCTCTTTCTTTTGATGAAAATTATATAAAGTGTACATTTCCATTAAACTAATCTAAGGCAATCAGTAAATATAGACTGGAGGGATGTCATCCACCTGTTTAGAAGAGGCAAGGGAATCTTTGGCAGCAGGCTGGCAAACTTGGTAAGGGGTGGCTTTAAACTGTAAGACCTGGGGGGTGGGGTCCAAAGTGGCAACACTCGGGCCATGCTGCCAACTGGAGAACAAGTCAGACCAACCAGAACAGTGGCAAATATTCCTTAGCTGCCTCTCAAGATGAGAAGCAGAAAACCAACCCCAAAGTATTTATACCAATGCATGGAACCTAGGGAACAAAAAGAAGGAACTGGAACTCCCTGCCCAGTCAGAAAGTCGTGATATCATAGGAATAGCTGAAATATGATGAGACAACTCATATGACTGGAGGATGGTTATACATCATTTATGAAGTTTCATAATGACAGGTAGTGAAGAATAGGAGGAGTTGCTGTCTATGTTAAGGAGAACCTTGAATGTATAGAAGTCATCTATGGTAATTGTGGAAGCCCTGTTGAATGCATCTGCATTAAGATAAGAGGGGTCATCTCCAAGGAGAATCTTACAGTAGTATTGGCTACTGAACTCCAAGCCAAGGTGAGAAGGCAAATGAATCAATATTTGGGTCATGTAAGCAAGCTTCAGGTCAACACAATCTCATTCTTATGGGTATTTTACCTACCCAGGCATCTGTTGGAAGAACAATACAGCAGCTCACATGTCATCCATGAAGTTCCTGGAATGCATCAAGGACTGCTTCCTCATACAAATGTTAGATGTGCCAACCAGGAATGAGGCACTGCTGGACTTGCTACTCATAAACTAAGAAAATCTGCTTTGTAATATCTTAGTTTGTGATAGCCTTGGCTGCAGTGATCACAATATTGTGGAGTTTGGGATGCTGCTGTGTATGCTGAAAATTATTACTAAGACAAAGGTTTTGGATTTTAGGAGACCAAACTTCAGCGCTCTCAGATCTCTGTTGGGCAGGATTCCATGGGAAGTTTCCATGCAGGATAAAGGAGCTAGCGAGTCCTGTGGGTTTTTCAAGACCCCTCTCCTGGAAGCACAAAACCAGTTCATCCGCTTTACAGGTAAGGGAAGCAGGTGGAGCAAGAGATCCCCTTGGCTTAACTGTCAGCTTCTGAGTCTGCTGAAAACCAAAAGAGAAGCATACCAGAGATGGAAAAGCAGACGAACATCTGCTGAGAACTACAGGGGCATTGCCAGAGTGTGCAGAGATGTAGTTAGAAAAGCAAAAGCTCAGCTTGAATTGAAATTGGCCAGAGATGACAAAAACTACAGGAAAGGGTTCTTCAGGTGTGTAAACAACAAGCATAAACAGAAGGAAAATATTGGTCCACTGTTTAACAGGAGAGGTGAATTAGTTACCAACAACGCGGAAAAGGCAGAAGTTCTCAAGTTTCTTCACCTCTCTCTTTACCAGCACTGTTCAGCCCCAGGTCTTTGAAACAAAACCCCAGGTTGATGCAAACACAAACCCACTATCAGTGATGGAAAAGTTGGTATGTGAACTATTACAGGAGTTTGACCTCTACAAGTCAATGGGCCCTGACAACACCCACCTGAGGGTGCTGAGAGGTGTCTGACATCATTGCAAGGCTATTATTCATAATCTTTTAGAAGTCGTGGAGATCAGGGGACATCCCAGAAGACTGCTGGAATAGAGCTAATCTCACATCCATCTACAAGAAGGGCTTAAAGCAGGATCCAGGAAATTATAAGCCCATCAGTCTTTGTTCCCTGGGAAAACTAAAACTAATCCTCCTGACGGCTGTCACAAGTGAAATGAAGCATATGACTGGGGAAAGCCAGCACGATTCACCAAGGGTGAATCATGCATGATCACTTTCTACAACAAAATAAACTGGTGGGTTGATGTGAGTTGAGCACTGGACGTTGTCTACCTGGATTTCTCAAGGCTTTTGATACTGTTTCCCACAGCCTCCTCCCAGAGAAACTGATGTGTTACAGTCTAGTAAGTGGTCTGTGTGGTGGGTGGGAAACTGGCTGATGGGCTACACCCAGAGGGTGATACTGAATAGCTTCTCTTCAAACTGGCAGCCTGTCATAATTGAGGTCCCCAGGGACTGATATTGGGCCCAGCACTGTTTAATATCTTCATAAGTGATCTAGATGATGGGATCAAGTGTACCATAGAATCACAGAATCGTTTAGGTTGGAAAAGACACTTAAGATATCAAGTCAAACCATTAAACTAGGGCTGCCAAGTCCACCACTAAACCATGTCCCACTAAACCCAAGCACCACATCTATGTGTTTTTTAATACTTCCAGGGATGGTGATTCCACCCTGTTGAAGTATGTGGATGATAGCAAACTGAGTAGGGATGTGGACGCTTTGGAAGGGAGAGCCACCCTGCAGGAAGACCTGGGTAGGCTGGAAGAGTGGGCTAACAAGAACCTGATGAAATTCAACAAAGACCAACATAAGGCTTGCAGCTGGGAAAACATAATCCAGGAGTGCAGCACAGGCTGGGATCTACCTGGCTGGGGAGCAGCTCTGTGGAAGTGGACCTGGGGGTCCTGGTAGACAACAGGCTCAGTGTGACCGAACAGTGTGCTGCTGTGGCAAAGAAAGCCAACAGGGTGCTGGGCTGCACCATCAAGTGCATCACCAGCAGGGGTAAAGAAGTCATTATCTCACTCTGCTCAGCGCTTGTCAGGCCACACCTGGAACACTGTGTTCAGTTTTGGTCCCTGCTATGCTAAAAAGATGTGGGCAGGCTGGAGGGGGTCCAGGGAAGGGCCACAAAGGTGATGGAAGGGCTGGGAAGCCTGCCCTGTGAGGAAAGGCTGAGAGCTGGGTTTGTGCAGCCTTGAGAAAAGAAGGCTCAGGGGAGACCTTGGAACCTTGTTCTGGTATTTAGAGGGTGGCTACAAAGAAGACAAAGACTCCCTTTTTACAAGGTGTCACATGGAAAAGTCGGCGGGGAGGGGGGGATAATGGGTAGGAGTTACTCCTAGGGAGATTCTGACCAGACAAAAGAAAATTTTTTGCAATGAGAACAACCAGCCATTGAAATAATCTCCCCAGGGAAGTGGTGGATTCCCCAACTTTTTAAGATTCATCTGGACAGGGTGCTGGCCCGCGTTGTCTAGACCATGCCACTGCCAAGAAAGGTTGGACCACATGATCCTTGAGGTCTCTTCCAACCTGGTATTCCATGATTCTATGAAAATATTTGTACCTGAAATGAAAGAGGTATTTTACTAAAAGGTTGAACTAAGTTATGTGTAGATAGCAGATCCTGCTATTCCATGCTGTGGTCCAGGCTGGGTTTTGTGTACCGACTGTGGGTTAGCAATAGTAAACTGATAATACATTTGATTGCCATAATTAAAGGCATTTGATTACATCAGCTTGGAGTGTTTTCTATAATATGATTAAAATTGCACTGGAACACATTTAGCAGTTTTACACTTCAATAATATACAGTACGGAATGAAAACCTGGCAGCACACTGATGAATTCAATGTTGCGTGCAGGAATACAGAGTAAGCACAATTACAGTGTTTCAGAAGTAGTGGACAAGTAATGCATTTCAACAAATTTTGCTTTTGTCTTTGCTTAGTCTTCAAAATGAAGCTTCAGATTTCAAAAGTGCAACTTGTAACTCATTCAAGGTTGTTTTAATAGTTATTGTTTACACTGTTCAAAGATCAGGATGCCTGCTTTATTATTTGTATAAACTTTATATTTAAATGAAATGCATAGCTGAATTATTTTCTTCACTGAATCCTCTTGTTTGCTTCCTGCTGCTTTTCTTTCCTCTTTTGTTTTCAAAACCTGATGTATATTAGGTTGGTTTTTTTCTTTGACTTTCTTGTTTTCCCTTTTTCTTTTAAATCTCAATTTCTTCATCTCTTCCCCTGGGACTCTCTCATTCTTCGGTTTCCCTTAGTTTGTTTCCCCGCAGTATAAAAGCAGCATACTAGCAACACTAAAGGTACGTTCGTTAAAAGTGCCTTTCATCTAAGTTAAGGGTCTAAGGGACACTTTCCTCTCTGTAGTCAGTTTGATCCCTCTGCTTCCTTCAGTGATATCAGGTTGTCTGTTTTCCTTTATTATGTCTAAATTCCCCAAAAGTTGGAGAAAGCATCAATGGAAAAGAAAAGGACATGTTGAATTGGACCTTAAGGGTAATGAAAATGGGAAGCAAATGAGAGTGTAAAAGATAAATCGAGCTGTCAGCAAGCTAACAGTAGTATGGTACAAGACTTCACTAATAATAAAATAATACAGTTTCTGTCTGTACTATTACCTAGTTTGCTTCCATTTTATAATACTGTAATTTTTTTTAAGTGAAATGTATGTTTTGTTGGTATAAAACAGCATATAATTATGGAATGAGAAGTTCCATCTGAATGAGAGGGAGAACTTTACTGTGAGGGTGGCAGAGCCCTGGCACAGGCTGCCCAGAGAGGCTGTGGGGTCTCCTGCTCTGGAGACATTCAAACCTGCCTGGACGTGACTCTGCAGACGGCTTGAGGGGAACCTGCTCTCACAGGGAGTTGGACTAAATGGTCTCCAGAGGCCCCTTTCAACCCTGACCATTCTGTGATGCTGTGACTTGTAGAGCATTGGGGTAACAATTTAATGCATTTCGGTAAACCTCTTACTGATATCTTTGAATTTTCGACAGCCAAGTTCTTATATCTAGATTAAGAGTTAACTTCTCTGCATAGTTTTACTGCTATATATCAACTTCAACCTTTCTGAATGTGTAGAGTCTCAGGGTGCTATCTTGCCAATCTCAATTTTTAGTCCATAAAAATTGCTGATAAGAGACTCTCAAAACTAATTAATTTCTTTGTGTCTTTGAAGTGAGAAAGTCACAGCACCAAAAAAGCGATAGAACAGGCTTCCCTTGGCAACAGTTTTCCCTTACCAAACTGATCACAAAATAAAATTCTTATTACTTTAGGATAAGGCAAGATTGATGTCAGAGCTGAGAAGAACTTGGTGGGAAGTTGTGTGATACTAACAGACCTGTAGAAAAGGACCGCATCTGTAGGGAAAAGGAGTCGGTGCTGAGGACCTGACATCCACATCATACCCATTTCAGAAGCGTTTGTGATGACCATGGCCTAGTCTGGACTCATGGCATGAACACCTGGCAGCAGCTGGAGCTCCTGAATCAGACCACTTGCTTTAGTTATACCTTGAATGAAGGCAGTCTGTAGATCTGAAGACCACAGCTTGGTATGGACCAAGTGCAGTAAATGGGAACCAACAGGGACATGATCCTAAAATGCAGATTTAGAGTCACTTGTGGTTCCCAAATTGTCTCTCTATGGAGTTTTACCTATAAAGAGACACCTGGGCAGATGAATCTCTTACCTCACCCCAGCTTTGGAGTCAAACATCATAACTGTTCCTCTGGTTAAACATTTTTCTCTTTGTTGTCGTGTTACAACTAGTAGTTTCCACTTCATGCCCGTGAATCAAATCATTGTTATTTTGAAAAGAATTCACAAATAATTTGGAATTCTAAGTGTCAGGTATTGTTTCTTCTATTTGCAAATAACACAATTACATTTAAAGAAGCTGTCACTACAAAACTAAAAAACCAAAATACCAAAAAAAAAAATAAATCACTATTATTGGTCATAATTTGATTTATTGCATTTTATATCCCTTTTCTGGTAGGTGGTAATCTTCTTCAAAATTAAATGAAATACTCTACTTTGTCACGGACATATGCATGCAGAAAAAAAACTTTCCTGGGATTGACGGATAATTATTTTTCTATCTTAACCAGAGAATTTAATCACACTAACAAAGTACTGAAATTTTATGATATTAAAAATTTACTTGTAGTGCTTTGCATTTTGATTGTTGTAGTCTCTCAAAAAGTGTTAAGTTCATATAGTAGTTTAATTCTTTAAATGAGCTTAATTTTGTGATGACTTTTACCAGCATCACCCGCAGGTATTGTCTATATCAATTCAAACATTCAAAATGAAATTGACATCTCACATAGTATAATCAAGACCTTGTGTGGCATTCTTGTTCATTGCAAAGTTTAATTAAACTGGAGTGAATTTAGGGTTCATTTATGACTATAGGATACCCAACATTCAGTGTATAAAAAAACAAAAAAAGAAAATGAATTGGGATATAATTGGAGGTTAATAGAATTCTCTCACACAGACTGAACAGTCATTATTTCCATGTATAATTGATACATCAATATTTATTTATTTACAGGCTGATTGTGATTATTTTTTTAAAACATTTTTATAATTTCATCTGCATTGTACTACTCCACAATCCATGCAAAAGTGATAGAAATTGTCAGGATGACTGTGAACTTAATGTCAGAGTTGGTAAAATAGCATAGGCTCAATATAGCTTTGAAAAGAAGAGTTGGAGTGGAAAATGCCAGTGGAATTTTTGGTCTTAGATTTAGTTTTCACTGTTATTCATAGGAGAAATGTGTGAAAAGCCCACCTCGCTCCCCAGAAAAGACTTTATTGTTGGTAACTGTGTATTGTGTGTCTGTGACCTTTACTTTTGAAACCTTGGTTCCTACTTTGGAAGAACATAAAAATTATATGTGGAAAATGATAAAATCTGTCTACTTGTCTACCATTACATGAGCCAGCAGTGTCCCACAGAGGTAAGCAAGCCTGTGCTTGACAACCATGTCTGGGAAATATTTAAGAGTGTATCCACATGTCAAATTAATCAGAAAATATTTGCTCATCAGCTATCTCCAAAGGTAAAAGCAAAACCCAAACAAGCAGATGATTTTATATATATATAGAGAGATAATTTTACAAAGTTTTGTTTACATTTCTTGCCAGCTATGAGAAGACAAAGGGCTCAATTAAAAGGAAAAAAAAAAAATATGTAAAGAGAAAAAGATTACAAAGAGAAATGGGATTTGGGGAAAAGAATAGAAAAAAAAAGAAAAAGGTCAGGATGCAACTGTCATAGTGGGTGACAGCAACAGACCTTTAACTTGCTGTCCTGTAGCAAGTCCAATTTGCCAGCAGCAGATATTAAGCAAAGATCAAGGAAAGTGTGGGGTGAGCTGTTCCCTGCTATGTACTCCAAGCTTCCACACAGCTGCTAATTAGAAACTTCCTGAGCTGAAATTAGCATCTGAATCACTGTTTTAATAGCCATCAATGGACTTATAATCCACTCATTTTGCTAAAGACTTACTGAACCCACTCATAATGTTTGAGCTTTCCTGCAACAAGTTTCTGAAATTAATTAGATAGTGTATGAAAATAGTAATTATTGTTGTTCATTTTAAATGTCCTACCTGATTATCCTATTTTAGATCTACTGATTAGTGGCCAAGTTACAAAAGAACGGCCTTTCCCTTTCCCTCTTACTGACTTAATGACAGTTTTGGGTTTATAACTTGAACTGCTGCATCCACTAGTCTCTCAAGAGATGCTAAGGTCTCAAATATATATTTTGCTGTGTTATTTTATTTTTTAAGAAATATTACTCTTTGATGTGTATATGATTATCTTTTTAACTTATCCTTTTTATATAATGTTTAGTAACTTGATGCTATTTAATAAGTTGATTTAAAAGATATGGAGGCAGTGCTCATATCAACTGAGTAATACCTTCAAAGAAATATGTTGTGGTAAGTCATGCAGTACAACTTATTAACCTTAGGTGGGCATTTAGAGAACTGCTTTGCATCTTCACAGAACTGAAAAGAATGAGGTTAAATCCAAATCTGTAGAGACCTCATTTTCAGCCAAGCATTTCAGTACATTTTTTCTTAGAATTGGCTGTTCTGTTAGTAAGAAAATGGTACTACACTGGAGTGGTGAGTGCCCAGAGAAGGTATCAACGGCCAACAGCAGCACTGAAATAGAACATGACAATTTTATGCTGATGTTACACAGTTTATTACCTTTGAGTGACCTTTGGCTGACAGTTAGCTACAGCTGAAGAATACTGACAAATCAGGGTGGATCAGTTTAATTTGTTTTTAATGCAATTTGCTAATTACTCTTGAAATTAGATTTTCAGGAGGTTTCATTGTAATGTTGGAAAAGGATATTGAGGAAAGAGTCGAAAACTTGCAGCAATAAGCACAATGCCTTAATTTTAGGCTATTTCTGTAAAACATTACTGCCATTTTAACAACAAACAGGGATCAAAATAAGAAGTGGATGTTTGGGATAAAAATGAGAGAGAGTAATAAAGTTACAGCTAGCTGTTTAATGGGATGTGATGATGGGGAAAATAAGTTTGCAGATTTGACATGCATTCTCTCAATTTTGCCTAGATTAATTTGCAGTGTTAGGCACATTCCTTAGATTTCCTTAATCCATGTGTACATTTTCAGAGGAAAAAAAATACTTTAATGTGGGCCATCATATGTTAATTTCTAATGTATTAAGGTAATTTGCTTTTGCTAGCATTATAGAAATGGTTACGGTAGTGTAAAATGAGTTACCGGTCTTCCCAAAATAATTGAAGAATAATGAGATTAATCATGAGTAGGAGGGAGTCCAACAGAATTTTAATATGCAAGAAGAAAATTGGATTATGTGGGACATATATTTTTTATCCTGCTTCTGTTAAAAAAAGGAAATACTCCATTGTATGAATGGGTTTTCCTAGGGTGTTACGTGGTTGCTAAGCAGATGAGGTCAAGGGATAAAACTTCCCTGGGAGTACATGGTGTAGTGCTTCAGTTCCAAGCATCAAGAAGATGCAAAATCAGTGAAGAGACGTCATAGGTGATAAACATTCAATAATATGCTGCACATGATGCTGTCTGAGCATGGGGAAAATTCAGGATATGCTTGAATAAAGATTTACAAATTAAAGTGTTAACAAGATGGTGGTATCTCCATCAGAAAGGGACTGTCATGAGAAGAGCAGGAAGGAGTGAGAGGTAAAAAGGAAGCCTTGCACATACTTCTGGAGGTTCTCCATGTGTGAGATGTTTTTGATGGCTGCCTCTGTGAGGTGGAAGAGTAAAGAGCTGAGGGTAGAGGTGTCCCAGGTTTCAATGTGTCCCTAATCCTCATGTGACAGGAATCTCCTTTCACCCATTGCCTTAATTAGGCTATGGACCAACTCATCACAAGTCATCGCTGGTGCTTTACCTTGGGCAAACAAATGTAGATCCATAAATTTCTCATTCTTCATGTGCGCTGAGAAGTATTCAGTTTTCTACTTACAGCAAATTAATGTGATGGAAAAGTACATGGTGATTTAATAATTTTGGAGACTTAATTTTATTTCAGATAATCAAACAAGCTAATTAGATCGCTGAATTTCACAGAAACATTTTGTCTAATCAAGGTCTTGGACAACAGGGGATTTGCAGAAATGAGCAGATCTTTTCTTGTTAAATATTGTTAAACTAGGAGATATCACGCCATATGGTATATTAAGTGAGACACTTGTCCAATCACAGACATCATTTTGCCATTTTAAATAATGCGAACAGAAATGATGTGAAAATCTAGAAATTAATTAGAAAGGGAATAGGTAAAGCAAGGTAAGTGGGAAATTTGACTTTCCAATTACTTCAACTTTTCTCATTAATGAAGTAGGCTAAAACCTGAAAAAAAGTTGTCATGGGCTGTTTTTTCTGGAACAAGGTCTACATAAAACAGACAGCATCCTAGCCTTTTCCTTTAAACTACCTTTTTTAAGCATTATCATTTCCTTCCAGTACAGTTTGCTGATAGTCTGACAGCACCATGCAGCACAGTATGAAAGCCTGGAGAGTGACACAACACTTTTTCACTTTGAGACTGTGCTTTGCAAAATAAATAAATAAATGAATTAATAAACCACAGCTTTGGACAGACAAATTTACCTTTGTTATTATGGTAGATGTGACACAATGTTCTTGGATATTTAATTTAAAATCATAGTTACTTACGTTATTGTGGCTTTGAAAAGTTTGTCAGTTTGTATGGGGAGATGTTAAGTAGCACAAGAAATTATTGCAATAAGTCTGAAGTTCTTGGTTAATGGTCTGCTTTAAAATGAACTTTTGAAACTATGAGAAAGAAACTAGACCCATGGAAGAGACGTGAATGTTACGAGAAGAAGCAGACTCTGAAGGTTCTGGAGCATTTCTCAATGCTTATCAAGACTAACACCTAGTTCAGGTTGAGTTATATTAAGTGGTGGCTTACTGAGATTTGCAGAGGTGTATTGCAGGCTGTTATGCTTAACGAGTAGGTTTTTAGAGTACTGTAAGGCGGCCTCAGAAATGAAATTGGGTAGTTCCTAAATTGTCAAAGGATGACAGGGCTCTGGAAATGTTATTTTTAGTACAACTGTGCTGGCCTGTGTCTCGCCTAGAGGATATTTATGGAGCATTCCCAAGGGGTTTGGATTTGCCAAAAATAAGGTTCTTATGCCTTAAACACCTGTGTTCTCTATCCTCACTTACAATGTCACACAAGTTTATTTTTCTTCCACAAAGGATGCTTGTTCCAGATACTGGACACCTCTGAATTTCCCCTTTGGCGAGACATTTGACCTGTAGACCTTTTCGGTTGTTTTGAGCCTCTTTTGCAGGTCTTGGGAAAAGTAGGAAGTGCGTGGATGCATAGCCCATTGGACGAGTAAGGAGGCTGAGGCAGTGGTGATAAGGAGAGCTCTGAGACACTCACAGGCTCACCCAGTATGGTGAATATGAATACCATAAAAGTGGGGTGTATTTTGAGTGATAGGACTTTGCAGGGGATGCAACAAAAGCCTGTGGACGAGCTGGCATTCCTGAAATTATTTCTGTGTGATAGAGTGTATTGGAAGCATGGAAGTAATTTTTAGGATGTACAAATGGGTTTTAGTGTGCATGCAGCTTGGCTGCTGCTGTGGATGTGGTTCTTGGAAGCAGTAGAACCATCACCAGCTAAGACGGAATTTGCATCTAAACTGCAGTATAAAAATTACATACTGGCAATTTTTTGTTATTTATTTTTTTACATTACTCCCAAAAATGAGCAGTGATAAAGCTAGTTACTTTAAACCACTGATCATCAATATATGAATTATTACAAGATGTACAGTAAAAAAAAATAGTTACAGCTTGGTATTAGATACTAGCTACTAGGTCAGGGACTGAAAGCGCAGGGTTGTATGTTCTTCTTTGTGCATAAGTCATTAACAACAGAAGAGAAGTTACTTGTGATTATTTTCTCCATAGAATCACTCCCCAGAAATAGTGGCAAATTTGTTCTGAAAATACTGAATATTCCAGGGCCTGAGCAGGGGTGGTGTGTATGTTATCTGGGTCTCTGTGTGTTGCCGAACAGCCGGTCACACGAATGCTGTGGTTTGTACTTTGATGTAATTCATTTCGTTCCTTCCCTTCTACTACAAACAGCCCATCTGTTGAAGTGAGTGGATTGTAGACAGCGTTTTAACTTCTGGTATGTGAAGTATTTTTGATGTTTTCTGTAGAAATATGAGGCCTTCATAAATCTGCAATGTACTGATTCTCTGCAGTGAAGAGTATTTTTTTTTTCCTGTGTGCGAGAGTTGAAAAAGTATAGATCAGTATAAATAATGATAAATAGAATGAACAGTAGCAATAGGCTTATTTCTGATTTTCTGCTTTTTGGAAAAAAATATTGCAAAACCCATGACAAGAACTATCATAAACCATCTGCTATTGCTTGGTGATCTTAATCTTTTTCACTTTGATTTCTTTTTGATGGACATGGCAGGCAAATTGGACTTTTCTTGTTGCCTGAGTGTCTGCATTATGGTTTCACCTTAGATAGCCAATACTTTCATTACAGAGTTGCAATTAGATACTAGAATGAAAACATCTTGTTGCTTTGTATAAATGATGGTACTTGTTGCACAATTATATTGCCAAATTTGAGTATAATAATATAAATTGTTAGGAACGTGAGTGGATATTATTTATGTTTAATAAGATTTAGGTATTTTTGGACTTAGCCACTAGAATTTTGGTTCACAAAGTTTATACTGAGTCTTCAGTGTAAAGTAGGGTGAGCCTTCAGTAAAAGAACTAACAGGCAACATACATGTAGGATACTTGAGGGTAAATAAGTGATGGCATCTGCGTGGTTCATCCAATTTGCAGTAGTGTGGTTACACATTGGCTTGGTCCCGTTGAGGTTCTTCGTTCTCTGGATTGCTGTGAATGAAGCTTCCATGAAGGGATTGAAGATAGAGGTTGGACACGTTTATAGCCTTGAACACTATTCATACGCACAATCCCTTCTTTGGTACTACTGAAGTATGATAAGGTTTGATATGAAGCCCTAATGGAAATATAAATTCTAAATATTTGTGTTTCATCTAATTTCTCACAAATCTCTCTGTTTTTCAGTCAAAAAACCAAAATAACCCTCGATTTGTTGTAGGCATCTGAGCATGGTCAATTTGCCATCCCCCAGGTGAATAAATTAGGAGCAGCGTGAATAGTTTTATCCCTTTTTTAAAACACGTTAGTATAATAGAGTATCTGATACCAAGTCAGTCCTTTTCATGCCTATTTTCTTTAATAAGCCTTTAATAGTATATTTCTGAGGGGTTTAATATTTTTAGAGAAGACTATATTGTGGTTTTTTTTGTTGACTGCCTCTTAAAACTGCCACATTAGAGAGAGAGGTTCTAAGATGTGGTTATTTCATATAGCCATCATAGGTTTGTTACAACATGGTGCCGCTTTTTAATTGTACTTTTCTGTGATATGTTTTCTAGGGTTTTGGTACTGTGTTTTAAGGAGATAATAGTTAAATTTATAACGTTAACATTTCACCACATAAAATATTGTTATTGCTAAGTCTTCCTTTAACACTGCCATTGTAATAATTTTTGCTTGTTGTTCTTTCCATACTTACTCTTGTCAGTACAGTGACAGTCAGAACATTGTTGTTGGAAATTAAGCTGGAATGTAAATTACCTGGAGTGATTACTGTAAATTCATATGTCTCTTAATTT
Source organism: Falco biarmicus (assembly GCF_023638135.1). Classification (NCBI taxonomy): domain Eukaryota; kingdom Metazoa; phylum Chordata; class Aves; order Falconiformes; family Falconidae; genus Falco; species Falco biarmicus. The sequence continues at coordinate 85,214,226 of NC_079288.1, read as the reverse complement.
TTTATTATTTAATTACCAAAGAGAATTTAGATTACAATCCTTGGACAGCACAAGAAAATGCATTGTGAAAATCTGATTTTCTATTTTGCATTGAATCAAAGGAATTCATTACTGACCATTGATGGATCTCCTTGGTATCCTCGATGAGATTTACTCACTGTGAGATTGCCAAGAGTTTTATAAACCTCTGAGTCCTGACGTTAGTGTGGGACTAAAACCCACAGCTGTTTATAACATTTTAAAGATGGTTCTCCTTCCCATGTGAGTAAAAGGCTGAATTGTCAGGCTTCCTAACGTGGTGAGCTTTTCCTAGGCAGCTCTACATATGCCACCATCTAGAGCTCTTAGACTATTGGAATATTAATTTACATGACAGATTAATATTTTTTTTATTTAAAGTTAATTCCTCCTAAAATAACAATTTAAAGGCATTAAACTTTATTCCTGTCCCTTCTGTATTTTTTTTAAACTAGAAATTTCTTTTTACTTCTTTTACTCGGCTGTCAACCAATCTCTGCAAGATAGGTGTAGCAGACTAGCAGTCCATTACAATTATGGTGTGAAATTAAACTCCTAGATATAACAGTACTGATCAGTATATGAAATATGAAAACTTGGAATCTGCAAAATATTGAAGAATGCCTTGCAAATAATAATGAATTAAAAAGAAAATCCAGTTTAGAGTAATTTAAGAAAATTTTGAATGTGTGAAAAGAGGTTGGATTATTACTTTTTTATTTTTATTATTGTTATTATTAGTATTAAAATTATTAATCTTAATGCTGAACATAATTATAGGGAGTGCTATGTATGCCTTTAAAAGAATCACTGGGTTTGGTTGTTTGGGTTGTTGTTTGTTTACATACGTTGATATATGTACATTGAAAATTATCCCAACTATTCAAAATTTTTTTGCATAGTTTATTGTCATCTATTTGTCTGTAGATATCAACCCAAAATGACTACAGCTGACTACTGTTCTCCTTCTGTTTGCCTCTGGAGTTGTTTTAGGACTCTTGTAGTTCAATGACATTAAGTTTATGAATTTGCAATAAGGAATGTAATTACAGCGCTATATGCAGGTTTTCATTATCTAGTGCAGAAATTCTTCAGTTACATGTTTGCAAGCTCTTTGATAGCAAGACTTCACTAAGTCACTCCACAAAGCTCATCCTGTTTTCCTGCACAGTCATACATGGGAAACAAACCAAACTGAAGAGAATACATTTAGAGAGGCTTTAAGTAAAATTGTTCAGGTATAACCATAAATTTTCTAAATTCTATTTTGTGTTAAACCTGGCTGTAATTTATAAATATAAAATTGCAACAATTAACTCTCTGAAACTGATACATTTAAGGAGTTGTCTTTGTAAAATGTAAAGAAGATGTAGTTAAGAAAAAAAAAGAAACCCGTATAGTGCAAATATGTGTAGTGTGGCATATTTTACATGAATATTGCTACTTTAAAAACAGAGCATGAAAGTGGTATATTACTATTTTAGAATTTAGCAGTATCAGAATATTAAGAATTAGAATTATTAAAATCATATTTCTAATTATGTCACCCAAAACAAACAGACTTTAAATTACTTTTTATATAGTTTTGCTATTTGTGGCAGAGATATTTCCTGTTGCATTTTATTTTGTCAGTTATCAAGGGTTGGGGGATAAATGTATCAGTTTGTAGCACCTCATAAACTAATGACTATTAAACTTTGTTTTGAGGGAATTCAAATGCTGAAAAATGTATGTATTTTCTTTAAGAACTCAAATAATTAGAGTATGATATTTTGGTTTACATACTTTTATTTTTCCAATATTCACATCTTATTCCAAAAATAATTTACATGTATTCAGAATGGATGATTGCAAGGAACGTATGTGATAGGAGGCACCGCTTCTCCGGCGCCTTGGTGCTGCTCTGGCCTCCTGAGGCCCTGTACCGGGGGCCTGTGGGGCTGCTGCTCTCCCCCCACCTTGCTTCTCATGCCACCACCTGCAGGATCTGTCCCTTGTCCCCGGTGTAAGCGGCGCCCCGCAGGCGGTGCCAGTGTGGCCGCTGGGCTGGGCCGTGGCCAGCGGCGGGCCCGGCTGGGAGCCGGCTGGCGTTGGCGCCATCGGGCACGGGGGAACCTGCTGGCACCTGCTCACAGGAGCCGCCCGGCAGCCCACAACGACAGGCCCCGGCCACGCAGGCTCCATACAGCCTCTTTTTCAGCTTCAGGGTTCTCAAATATTAGGGACTATTTCAGTTTATGTAGAAACTTTCCAACAATTAAATTCTAGGATGGAAATTTATTTCTTGATTGAGAAGCTCAGAATGGTTTATCAATATCCTGTGCAAAACAGATTATGACATTATTTCAGATTCTGGCAGTCTGGATGTTCAAAGATGGGCTGAACATGATGGTAAAGCTTACCAGGGAAAGCCGGGATGGGAAGGGATCGGGATCTTTCTAAAGAAAATCTGTAAAAAGCCATAGAGTTGAGCTGGTTGGCCAATGCTTGAGGGTGATGAATGTCACCAAGTAAGTGTGTGTGGAGTAGTACCTAGTAATGTTTCATTAGTCTTTCTGTGCTGAATGCAGGCAGGTAAAATGTATGGGGATTTTTAACTTTTGTTAATTTTCCCCAGCTCTTGAGCCAGTGTGTGTGCACTGAAGCCCTTGGATCATAGCAAAACAGAACTAGATGAACCAGGTACCTCTGAGTATTTGCAGTTTCTGTGATGTGCTGCTTTTGTGATAGTTCTGGGAAGCATGATTAGGAAAGCCTTGTAAATTTATAAATATCAATCTTACAAAATGAGAAATGCTCACTTTGGCAGGGTTGTGTTTCACTCACTGTCACAGCTGATTTGAAGTTTTAGGTAGAGGGTAACAAAAGAGGGTGGGGTTTTTTGTCCTCTAATCACTGTTTCTGACAAATTCAGAACAGATGGAATATGCCATTAAGAAAGAAAGAGAAGTAGAAAGAACAAGCCAAACTACTGCTTTGTGCCATTAAGAGTTTGGGGTTTTTTAGTTGGGTGACATTTGGTGGATAGGCTGCAATTATTTGTGGAATACTATGTTTTTGAGGTGAAGGACAAAGAGTTGTTCTCTCGTTCTCTTTTTCTCCATAGCTGATGATAATATTCAGTATATACTCTTTTGTTTCCCTTTGATACATAATTATTTGTATACAGCTACCTCCCTATTATGAGGACCCTGTATTTGATCAACTAAACCATTGCTTCTTATTTTCTGTCTTTAACCTACTTTTTCTCTGGACATTTCTATCTGCCCTAACAAGTCCCTGTCTCCAAGCCACACTTCCATTTTCCACTTTGTTACTTTTGGAAATATTTTAGTTCTGATGATCCACATAAATAGCTTTTTTTATTGGTTCCTATTATGAAATTTGGAGAAAATAGCCAATAGATAGTTACCTATATCTTTCTATGTCTATGGGACTTTTTCAGTTGTTCATTGCTGTATGGTTTTCTCTGCAAAGTTACAAAATAAATCTTACCCACTTAACCTTCCCAGCCTTTCAGCCAAATGCAGTACAGTGCCTGTGTTGTAGAGGTGGAAATACTAGAAATTGTGTAATATTAGACTATGAAATATATTAATTCTTACCATAAGGTACTTTAGCCATTTATTTTTACAAGCTATGCAGGCAGTTAATAAGCCTAAGAAAGAATAGAAGGAAAAGTACTGTTCTCTCATTCAGCATATTAGTTCTCTGTGAGATGGCACTTCTCTGATGTAATGCATATGCCTGCTTTACATAACATATAATTATATGCTGTGCTTTACATAACAGCAGAGAAGAGAGAATAAATAGAGAGAAGAGTATAAAACCATTCTTTCTCTTCATTTAGGGCTTTATCAAGAATCTATTAAAATCCCGTTAAATCACTTAAGTACAACCTGCACATTTAAAAATAGGAAAGGGGATTGGAAATTGGTGAGATCAGCAAAGCTACTTGAAACTACATTTGCATTCTTTCATCAGACTGATAAAATTTCAGGTTGCTGGTGTCCACACAAACAGCTAGTTCAATCTGCAAATAATGTCAAAGTCAAGCTCATGATTAGTGAGGAGATTCATGGTGCTCTGCCTTGCTTAAGTCACTGAACCAAAAATTTCTTTTAAACGGGAAGCGGGCCCAAACCAAAACTGCTCCTTTCATCACTTCTTTATCATGATAAAAAGAAATACCATGTAATGGAGTGCTTGATTACCAGTACTGTATGTACAAGGAAGCAAGTGTGAGAGAGAGAGTATATTACACTCCTTTAATCTTTGCTCCAGCAAATCCATGCACCTTAGAATTGCATTTCTGTTCATCTTTGTGCTCCCTTGGCATTTCCTTTGTTGCTTGCAATTATTTGTACTATATATAATAGCAAAAATTTTTAATTTTATGATAATTTTTATGTATACAAAATTGTGCTCAAGTTTCTGTGGGAACAGGTATACTTGTAGCAATAGGAGGTTATGGAAATATTTCTGAAAAAACAGGGCCAAACTATTGTTATGTTTACTTATAACATTTAACAGGGTTTTTTGTTGCTCCTCTTCTGCCCTTGAACTGGATAGTTGCAGTGGAATGGGAGAAAGGTATAATTTAATCTAAAAGAGCATGCTATGTTGAAAGTAACTTCAAAGCTATGATTAAACATACTTACAATAATTAGTTTCAAAGCATTCTAATTCCTAGGAATGTTTGAAGAATTCAGCATCTAATGAAGTAAAATAAATTACACACCACTTTGTTCATTGAATAAGCAATTTTCTTCTCCTAACCACCATTTATCAACAGAGCCTTTCACTGGAAAGCTTCTCAGCTCTCCTTTAACATACTCAGACCCAAGGACACTCCTTGTTCCCCCTCCCACAGGCACACAATGAGCTCGATTATTAAACCTTTGGTGGATATAATGTATAAAAAGTAATAGTTCACTTTGAGAGTTGAATCAAGAGAAGGGAAATGTTCAGTGCAAGCTCTGGAATGGTTTGCTTTAAAGAACTTCTCTTAGTATTGATGAAAGAGGAAAAAATGTATTTCCAAAATTTTATTTTCTGATATTCTTAATAATGCTAAATTGAGAAGTTCCATGTGCTATATAATTTGAGCTTTATTTTTTTGTAAAGGAAACATAAAACTTTGTATTTGTCATCATTGATTCACACCAAGTCAATAGGTTAGTGTTTTGGATGACTGAAGCAAAAAAATACAGGGGAGATATAGAGATATATATATATCCACAAGTAAATTAACCGACAGTAGTGAAAATCTTTCTCACATTTTGACCAAAGGATGTGAAATATCATGTGATTTCCCTCTCAGCAACAAATTTCTGCAGCAACACGAAAATTTAGGTGAGAAATTGGGAGAAACGGAGGAATTTTGATGTGTGATTAAGTGCAACAGGAAAAGGGATTAGCTTTTGGTCATATATCCTGGCTTTCTTACTTTTTATATATTTCAAGTACAATGAGAAAGTAAATTTACTTGACATTTCTTATCAACTATAAATGATTTGCAGTACAGGTGACGTGGCAGCTGTTCTGTCTATTTTGTCTTTGGAAATACAAAATAGCGAGCTCAAACTGAACTCTTTGTAGAACTGGGAAACATAGGAAATTCCTGATGCCATCAAGACACCAAAAAGTACACCAGAAGATGAAAAAATGGGAAAGACATCTGGTTGTTTTCTAGCAAGTCTGGAGTTATTTGTACCTTTTAACGGGGTTTATGTTCCTACTGTCTTTTGAGATCATGTTGTATTGTTTTACCTGAAGTAGGTATGTAGTACAGTTAGACTCTCTAACTGCCCATATAATAATTTAACCAGAAAACCATCATACTTATTACTATTCCTGTCTTAGAATCAAAATAATTTATTAGTTCATTCTAGAGTTTGCAGCATCTCTTGATGACCTGTACAGCCTGAACACCTAGAATCCAAAAAGGAAAATCACCACTTCCTTCATTCTACACTTTGACTTTCTTTTCTACTAGGAAAATTGGACCCGATATTTACCCTTACATTTATTTATTCATTCATTCTCCACACCCACACACACCCCCCCCCCGCCTTTGTATATTTGTATTCATGCCACAGTTCATATTGGGCTTGTCTAAATGTAGAGTTTCCATACTATCTGTACACACAGTCATGAGCAATATGTCTAACCATTCTTAGGCCTATTAAATTGAATAACAGAATTTTATAAGGGTAATACGGTTTTAGTAAGTGTTTACTGTATTAAGCAGTCTGCTGAGATGCCACAGTAATATTCAAAATGACAAAAACACCGGAAAATTAATTTAAGAGTAATTTTGAGAAACAATATGACTTATTTATTGCTAAAGACTGTCACATATTCAAAATGAGCTTGCATGGACTTGAAAAATTTTAATCTTAAGCCCCTGGGAAACTGGAGACAATTTTAAACAAGTTTCTTTGTTAATTTTCCATTTATAATGAGCATTGTGCAGAAACATTTTAAAACCCTTAGGAATAGTTTGTCAGAGATGATTCCCTTTGTGATGTAATATTTCATTTAGGTAAAATAATGAATAAGCATACAATGTAGAAATACATATATATATATATCATCATCATCTAAACCCACATATCCTAGTAATTACATTTTTATTACCAGATATAAGCAGGAAACATAAATAGAGGTAACAGAGCAATTATGACACAAAACAATGAGACTGAAAATTAAAAATTGAAGGAATACTCTGTCTGTGGTCTAGACCGTTTACTGTCATTCTATGTTGATGATTCAATATGGATTATTTATTGAAGAAATCCCAGCAATAAAATATATAGTTTACCAGCTATTCACTGGGGACATGAAGAATTAGAGCTCTGTTTTCTTATAAAATTGTAATGGATGGTCTTAGCAGTCCTAGATATTGTTTTTGTATTATTATTATTATTATATGTGGTATGGATATAAAATGTGGCATTGGATGAATAAGAAAGTACGTACCCTCTGAAAGTTATTATTATTTTACTTCAAAAGCTCTTCATTACTGTGCAGAAATGTTAGGACTATACTTGGCTGTTACATGACCATTCTGAGCAGGTTTTACTTTTGTTTTGATTTTTTACTTCCTGTATAAAAAATACATCCTCCTCTGCTTGTACTGAATTACCAGACACACACACACACATATATATATATATATTGCAGCCTTTGCACGTGGAAGCTGCTGCCTATGTATTCCCAGCTCTGAAAGAAGCCTGTAGGACTAGACTCCTGCATTTGCTTCTTTTTTTTTTTTTTTTTTTTTCTTCCCTGTAATTGAATTTGCCCAATGAATTGCATAGCTTCTTTAGAAAACATTTTCTAATAAGGTTCCTACAACTTTGTGAAAACATAGAACAGCACAGGCAACAGGAGGTGCCTAGGAAAAAAATATATCTGTAGAACAAGTGTGGAGTTATATTTCCCTAGAATGCTTTCCCAGGCTGTGCTAAATCACAGCTTGTAAAGTAAGATGAGACTGAAAATGTAAATGCATTTGTTAAAAACTTAGGGGACAAGTTTTATTGCAAGTACTTCCTTGTGCCTATATTAAAAATGTGTATATAATGTGCACGGTTCTGAGCTGTTCTGCTTGACTTGTTATTGGTATTCTTGGTTATATATATATTTTTTTAAATAAATCCAAATTTGCATCAGGATGCATAAAAAAGGTTTTTCATACCTTTATTTCCAAGGTGGTTCAATACATGTGTTTTTCAAAATAGAGACATATAGTCATGCTGAGCTAATGCCGTATTTGGAAAGTTTAAGTAGATTCAGATTTGTTTTTCCTGAAGTTTAAAGTTTACTGTTATTGCACATTTTTTGGTTGATATTTTTGGTTTGGTTGGGTCTTTTGGGTTTTTTTGTGGTTTTTTTTTTTTTTTTAATTGGTAAAATATATACATTTATTGAAAGGCATAGATCATAAAAATACAGAGCTGTGCAATGAAAAGTGTTTTCTAATAACTTTCCTGCCTTTGTTGCTTTTAACATATTTGCAAGATTTTTAGTTTTGCTAGAGTCAATGTATTCTTTTGTTTCATTGGGTTATCAAGCAGCATTACAAACAAGCTATAAAGAACTTGAGAAGTTAAAAGGAAATATGCAAGGAGAAAAAGGCTCTTATTTTCAATATTTTCAATGATCCTGCTTTATGTAGAAAGTTGTGTGTTCAAGGTTATAAGGAGTTTACAATACTGAATTCTTTGTTTACTTATTGTATTTCTGCTTTTTTGTATTAAAGCTGATGTGAGCTGTGCCACTTAATGCTCCACTGGAAGGTGCTAAATTGATCTTTTGTAGCAATTAGGATTGTATGAGAGCATGCCCAGGAAAGGAAAGAACATGTTCTTCCGTGCTGAAGCTAAGCTGTTTGTGCTCACTGGTGAAGCTGATAGATATCCACATAGTCTTTACTGAAATAGACTTCTTGCTGTGCCAGCTTTTATTGTGTCCACAGTAGAAAATTCGGGACTTCCCATCAGTTTGATGATCAGTGCCAAATGTTCTGTATTTCCTAGATTTATTTTGAAAACTACATTTATTTTTTTATATATATATATTTGTATGACCTGCATTACCTCAATGTCTTGATTCCCAAAAAATTGGGAAGCATATGAATTCCACCAGTTACATCATTCTGGTAGCTCCTGATATCTTGTCAGCTAATTTTCCTCAAAGATCAGGAAAGAAAACAGGTGAGGGGGGATCCAGTTGATGTATCAGTGATGTTAACACAGTCTCACAGGCTATTTATATCTATATAAATTAGCACTTTCAATTTTACTCAAGTCATAGAGAAAATATATTTTCTTTTCTTGACAGTATTAATGGGTTCATATTGCATGAAATGAACCCTTAATTTTTTTCTAGTCTATATCTAATATTTAATTTTATACAAATACTTTTATTTAGTGAGTATGCATTTGGGCTCCTAACTTTACTCTTCCCTTCTTTTCCTTTAATATAATCTTTCAGGGTTTCTTTTGTTTTGTTCTTTTTTTCCCCCAAAGGGATAGTATTTGGGCCATATTAATTTACATAGCATCGACAAAAGGTTGGACAAATTCTGGGCACCTGTACAGCAGCCCTTTTAATGTGAACGTCCCTGGCCATCAGTCACCTTGAGAACTTCAACACATATATTTTAAACCTGGCTGCTCCTTCAGCTCAGTTGCTTCCTTCTACAGCTATTTCACTCCCTCCACATCCACTTACAGGCTCCAGCTATTCCCTTTGGATGTGGGAGATGGTGGTGGTGTGGCTCAGAGCACTGTCATTGGTTTGGGGCTGCTCTCATGGGCTTGGGGTGCGTTATACCGAGGCGAGACAAAAATTTAGTTTTCTTATGTGCAGCTGGGAAATACCAACTGGGCAAAGAGGTTTGTTGGAAGACCTGGTCCAGGTTTATCTGTACAAAAGTGGCCAGTAGCTAATGGTTCAGGGAAAGACAAATAGATAATTCTTTGTTTAGTGTTTTATTCATACATTTCTCTTATACAGAAAAAAACCACACAAACAAAACAAACACAACCAGACTGTCCTTGGCTCCTTCAGCAATGTTACGAAATAAATAATTGTTTTAGCATACACAGAAGTAAAAAACAAGTATAGAAATAAATGACAAGTGTTGGCTGGATGAATGGGGCTCGTTTATATGGGATATTTTTTCTCCTCTTCTAATTCAAAGGCAAGTCCTGCTTATCACTGCTGTTGAATTTTGCAGAAAAAAAGATCAGCTTTTGCAGATCACAGCTTAAAATCTAACAACGCTGGAGTTTTTAGAGGCAAACTTATGAAAATTAATAAGCTGTGTAGGTTACAGGTCCTCTTGTACTGAAAATCAGTTAACCTGTATTTCTGAATTTGTGCTCTAGATCACAGAAACATAAATAACATTATTTTCAGAGGTCAGCGACAACTCAATGCATATGTGTATGCATGAAAGATATATTCTGTAGTATCTCAAAACTGATGGTCTTGTGTGTATGATAGTTTTGCCCTCAGGTCATTATTCAGCTTAACCTTGGATAGTTGTATAATCACCAAGACTCAAAGTATAGACATTTCTGACTAATGCAAGGTCTAGTGATAACAGTGACTGTCTTTGTATCTGGAATATTATGTTATGGCTCCTGTAACTCTTTGAACAGGTAAGGTGAAAGATGTGGAAAATCTCAAAAACGATGGGCCATAAATGATAGAGGGACATTAATAATTAAATGCATTATAAGTTTAAAAAAAAAAAAAAAGTATCCAGGACAGCAATTCTTAATGATATCTTCCATGGACCATTTAAGTCAATGAATTTCAAGTTCAACCATTTGTGCTAAACAAGGTTAAAATGACTAAAAGACTGACTATATTTTAATGGGCTATAAAGGAATTAAAAGCTGCCAGCAGTCCTTAAAAATATCATCGTTCAGTTCTGAATGCAATGCCCATTACCACAGAAAGATTTAGTCGGTCATAGGGCAATAACTAACTGTAGGGCTGCTGTAATTGCTAGTTTAATTGTATAACTGAGGTTTACCCAGTATAAATTCCCCTGTTGCCTATTCCCTTAGTAGGAAATAAAATTTCTTCATTCTTTAAGGAGCTACTATATTTTTTATGCTATATTTACATCATTCATTTAATATACAGCTCAGTTGTCTAATTACTGGTGACATGTGGTATCCAGTATTTAGTTTATTGAAAGGAAAATGACACATTATTTCCTTGGCTTATCTACACATTTGCAAATAATTGACAATAAAAGTGATTACTTCTATATTTTTCATTCTAGTATTTCAGCTAACCTCTTGACTGTCAGGATTTTGCTGATACACGATGCATGGTATTTTTACTACGTTGTACTGTTTCAACACTCAGCTCACCAGTGTATTTATTTGTCCTCCCAATAGTAATTTAATCAGGTAAAACCCATCAGCAACAATATAGACAACGTATTTGATTACCTCTATGTTGACAGAGAATGTGGGTGTGTTTTGTGTTTTGTGGTTTTTTTAAATAAATGTTTTTATAATTGAAATTTAAGTCTTAGATTCAGGTGAGTCCTGAGGGGGGCAGATTGTGTTACCAAAGAGAGATCTACCATTTAGTGTCACAGCCATCACATCCTTTTACCGGTAAAGGGGATGACTGCAGTGCTTGTGTGTGGAGGTTGCACAAACATGTTTGCATCCTTCAGGTCAGGGGTTCTGACTCTTGCTCCCTGCAGCTGAAAAACTACATGTGGGGCAATGGGCTCCTGTTGGTGAAAGTCCAGAAAGGATAAAGAACATTGTAACAGCAGAGTGAATATAAATGTGGAACTAGGCAATCCAGCATCCTCCTCCTTCCTCCCCTCTGACCTTGTCTTTGCCTTTATGCAGGACACCATGCTTGCCTTTAGAAAGAGGAATGCTTTCCAATTCCAATTCTTTCTAATTGTCTCTTTTTATCATCAGAAACTGGCATATTAGATAAGCAGGAAAGAAAGGAATTTGCTTACAAGTTTGTTAGGAGCAACAGCAAGTGGGGAGGAGGCAGTAGAAAAGTGAGAAAAGCTGCTTTTGTGTTTAGGTTTTAATTATTTATTTTTTTGAAATTTCACAGTGGCTGCTTGGCATCTCATTCTGAGCAGCAGCAGAGGCACTGCAGCTGTCAGGCTTAGGAGGCAGATATGGCATTGATATTCTTGCTTTCATGTTTTAGCAGTTATCTTTGCATCTATAAATGACAGAACCTCTTTTTAATATAATTTAAAATACAAGCCAGAATTCTGTAGACATTGATGGGAATCATGTGGGAAGTACTGCTACTCGCCATGAAAATATGGCTTTGTTAAGCTTAGGATAAGAAATGGATGAGATATTTTAAACAGAAAAAATGGGGTTTATTTTCTTTTTTGTTATTAATGGATGTGATTTGATAAACATATGGTAAATTTTGGGCTGGCAGATCCCCTGCTCCTGCTATAGTAGGCTTTATACTGAATGAATACATCAAGACTAAAGGAGAAAATCATAGAATCATAGAATAGTTTGGGTTAGATGGGATGTTTAAATGTCATCTAGTCCAATCCCCTGCCATGGGCAGGGACATCTTCAACTAGATCAGGTTGCTCAGAGCACCGTCCACCCTTGAATGTTTCCAGGGATGGGGTATCTCCTACATCTCAGGAAACCTACGCCAGTGTTTCACCACCCCCATTGTAAAAAATATCTTCTTTATAAGTAGTCTGAAGATAAAAATCATGTATGGTAAAGAGGAAGATGTTATATCTTGGTGTTAAAACCCTGTGGATTATAAGTAGGGTGTACAGCACGTGTATTTTCTTACAGCATGATGATGATTGGAGATGTGCCTTAAAACAGTTGAGAAAGGGTAAGTAGCAATACTTGCGGTACCAAAGGCAGGAAAACAGGAGTAAGAATTTTTCCAAGTAGTACTAAATTGAGAGATAATGAACATAAGGACATTTTACAGGTGAGAAAAACAAAGAAGCAAAAGACAAACTATGCATTTTAGAATAGCAGATAAACAGAAGGTTTTCGTGAAAGTAGTTACCATTTATTAGTGGAGTACAAAAGTAATGAATGAAACTAATGATTATTACATGCAGAATGTATACTTGCATCTATAGAGTAACGAATGTGGAAGAGTAGATTACAAATAAATGGTATCTAAACCATATTTTTTTCATAAATTGAAAATAAAGCTACAGTTGAGCACATCCTCCTAAATCTTAAGAGCAGAAGGAGAGTGGGAACAGAAGAACATGATTAATCTTTAACAGTAAACTTTTTTCTTGTCATTCTGAATCAAAGGCAACCATGCGTCAGATGCTGAGTTTGAATTAAGTAAGTGATAAAAATGCATGATTTGATGAAGTCAGTGAAAATTACTGATTACTGATATCTGGTCACACAAAAAGTCTCTCTTCACTCATCTTTAACGTTGACTGGCTAATCCTTCTCCTGATTCTTTTTGCTAACTTTTGAAATTATTATTTTTTTTAAAAAAATACTTGATTTGAAACAAACAAAAACAAAAAAAAAAGAGGGGATAGAACAAAAGGGAAAGGGAAGGATTATTTTGGAATTACCTTGGATTAAAAATATGGTAGATCCCATGGACTAGTATACTGTATTGCTATAATTATATTTAGGATTTTGCCTTTGAGGAACAAACTTAGAGCAGCCATAACTTACTTCCTACCTGAAAGCTTTAACATCAAATCAACAGTAGCCTATTACACAGGTTAAATTATTATTGCCATCAGAAAATGAACCACCGAAATAGCCATTTCAGGGGTGTGGATTAATCCAGACAGTATCAAAGAAATGCTAGGGCTTCAGTCTTATGTTGCAGTGATTTAGGAATTGATCAGCTTTGCTTATGAATGACTTTACATCTCTTTGACCTACTCTAGATGGGTGAATTTTGGCAGTGTCTTGTCTTTAAAAAAAAACCAAACAAACAATCATGTGAGACAGTCAGCAAGCAAGAGATGGAGCCATAGTTGTATCTGTAACCCCTACACAAAGGTGAGATTGGTGTTCTGGGGCAGTCACACTGTCCTCTCTGCAATTGCACCAGGCAAGGCTATCAGACCAAGTGCCATGAAATGATGACACCGCTGGGTGTTATAACTTCCCTGCCTGGAGCACTGCATCCAACTCTGGAGACCTCAGTGCAGGAAAAGCATAGATTTGTTGGAGTCCAGAGGACGGCAACAAAAATGATCAGAGGGCTGGAGCACCTCTTCTGTGAGGAAAGGCTGAGGGATTTGGGGTTGTTCAGCCTGGAGAAAAGAAGGCTCCAGGGAGAACTTATTGCGGCCTTTCAATATTTAAAGGAGGCTTAGAAACAGGACAAGTGGTAGTGTTTTTAAACTAACAGAGGGTAGATTCAGACTAGATATAAGGAAGAATTTTTTTTACAATGGGAGTGGTGAAACACTGGCCCAAGTTTCCCAGGGAGGCGGTAGATGCCCCATCCTTGGCGGTGTTCAAGCCCAGGTTGAACGGGGCTCTGAGCAACATGACTTTGTTGAAGGTGTCCCTGCTTACTTCAAGCAGCTTGGACTAGATGACCTTTGAAGGTCCCTTCCAACCCAAACCATTCTATGATTCTATGAATGCCAACAGGAGGTAAAGCTCTCTAAAGCAGCAATGTGTGCTTCTAAAATAATGCCTGAAACCTTTAGCTTGACTTCTTATATCCTGCCAGACATGTTGAATGTTTAGCTTCTAATAGTATCTCATGCCACCACATGTTAAAGCTTATAAACAAATTTGCATTAAATTTTTATGTGATAAATATTTGTTTGGGGATAAAGAAACCCTTATTACTGTCTCTTATAATGACCTCTGTCTTCCTGTAAGCCAAGAGAAATGTGAAGAAAAAAGGCCAATAGCACCCACCGATAAAACCCTTCCTGCAGAGTGTGTATAACAAAAATTATGCATAATTATATGTGTGAATTGAAAGAAATTGAACTTTGTACTTCATGTAAAGGGCCGAAGCCCATCTATGGTGCTAGAGTAAATTAATTCCAGCCTTGTCTCTTTTTCTTTCTGAATTACTTCAGAGCACTTCAGAGAGTCAGTGCTGAAAGCTATGTTGGCCCAATTAAATATTTTTTGTGTATTTCAAAGCCAACACAAAATTATACTGCCTGTTTGTTGTCTACAAATTCATGGAGATATACTTTAAAATACTGTTTTGCCCAAGAGGTTAACCGAATGTTGTGAGAATCTATATTCTTGCTGAAGTTGCCAGAAATTTGTTTTGTAGGAAGAAAATGTGCCACAGCACATGCTTTTAGTTTTCTGTTTATCTTAGTGTGGAGAGAGAATGAAGTCAGGATAAATCCTCTGGTTTGCTTATAAAGTGCATTGTGAAAGAAAAACCCAAAATTCTGGGTACCCCATGAAGTAGAAAATAAGTTCAGTGTAGTACAGGCTTGACTGTGGTATGTATCTCTCCTGTTTTCTTAATTTGCTTTTATAGGATATTCATTATTACTTAACTGCTTATTGTGCATAAGAAAATTGTCTCAATGGGTAACAGGTAGGGATCTGCCCTTTGTTTTTGCTGTAGCCTGAAGCACATGCATAATGCAAACAAGAATTAGAAAATCTCTGCTACAGTTTTCTGCATTCAGGATCATTTATTCCAATTTTTCCTCCTAGTACTAGAGCTGTAACAGTCTATTACTGCTTTTGTGATAGATGCCATCACTTCACCAAAAAACAGGGGGAATGGTGTAAAAAAAAAAAAAAAAAAACCAACATTTAAGTGTCTGTATATATGTATCATGTGTCCTTTTAAAGTTTCTTGCAATTTTCTTAACTAAATAAAACCACCGGGAATCTGAGAAAGAGCTGTAGCTATTGCACTTATGCACTGGAGTGCATTTCTTTCTACTTGTGAGATAATAGACCATAGGTAAAGAGTATCGGTATTTTAATGGGTTTAAATGAATAAATGAAGCCACACTTATGTGATAGGTAAATTTCTTCTTACAGTTTTTGTAATCTGAAGCTCTTTCTATCAAACACCATAACTATGGCATGTGAAGAGGAAAGAGAGCATCACAGCTTGAGTAGGAGGAGTGCATGCCAAGGCAGGGTCCTCTCCTGTAATCAGTAATTATGGGGATTCTGATTTCATGTCAGTATTGGCTTTTCATTTGCTTTCACCTTGTGCCTACCGGTAGCATAGAGTGGCAAAGCCCCCTGTGCCTGACCCAGCAGGCCCAGCATCTCCTGTCTGCAGCCCTTGGGGTGCTGTCAGCCGACTGTGATCTTGGGAATGAGATGGGTTACAACGTCCAACATGCAACGTGTCATAAGGTCTTATTATAGGTGTTTATCTCCACCTGTCTATAGAATCAGCAGCACTCACATCCCTGTAACACCGAGAGATGATTGCCAGTGACTGTTGTGTACATCTTGAAGGAGCTATGACTGAACTTACTGCTTGTCCTGTTTTTTTGATCTGTCTCACGACTTTGCTAAAGTCATGTCTAATCCTCAGTTTCCTACCTGTGAAAATACATAAAAGTGTTTTAATTATTAGTTGGAGGTTTCTTTTCTTTGCATATGGTAAGCTGCTGCTTTCTCCACACTATGGAATTTTTTCCAATTCCCTTCAAAATTGTAAGAATGGTGTCATACATAGTGTCATTGTCATGGCTGACCAAGAAAAAATCTTTTTGTGAGATAGGGAGAAATGAGGCATTTTCTCTATCAGATGTTAAAGAAAACCCATTCATCAAAATCTGAAGCTGCAGTATTAGTGTGGTGTCTGCGATGTGATAGCTCTTCCCAAGGCTTCAGCACTTGGGAAGCTGCCTCCAGGAAAGAAATTTGGTTCCTCATAGACAGTCTTAGTAAAAAGGGCTGTAGATGGGTGGACTGGTTTCCTTCAGCTAATGCCCTCTACGCTGTAATTTATTTCTTTTTTTTTAACAGATTTCTCCTCTAGGTCCTGATTTTTATTGTTGTCTTAAATGGTGTGATGCTTGCTGAATCAGCTCATGGAATGATAGATTTGCGTGTACTGTTTCTGCTCCTTAGCACAGAGCTGTACATGGAAAAAAAACCAGGCCTATTAGGACAGGAATTAGAATTTAGTATAAACCCCCTCCACAAAGAAGTATGTGTGTGTATAGGATGTGTGAATGGGAAAATAAAAGCAGGATGATAAATAGTTCTATTTTATGCTTTAGTATTTAATTTAATATCTATATTTAGCATGCTTATTCTGGTAACTGTTAAAGTTTCTGTGTGTTTACCAGTAATTGAGGAGGTTTTTTTAGCTTGTCTTGTAACTAGAGGTAAGGGGGGAAATCGGGGAAAAAATAATCACACCCAGATGTTCCCCTAGTGTTGAATTTTTTTGAAATATAAAAAGGCAAGCCCAGCCACAGTTAATTCTATGCTTCACATGCATATTTCCCCTGTTCTTCATGTACAAGATAATTTTAGTGTTCTCTGCATTGTCTTCACTTCCCCTCCTCCCTGAAGACAGAAAAACCCAAACTATCAAGTTTTGTGGGGTTTTTTTTCACCTGCTTTTCATTATCTCTCAGTCAGCTCTTTTACACCTCCAGGTATATTTATTTAATGTACCTTCAGCACCCTTGATCTTTTATAAAGCAAGGTGGTGACTAGTGAAAATCTGTGGATGAACAGAGCTCTGCAGCAGCAATGGCTCTTAATTGTTGCTGCAGTTGAGGATCCTAGGGAAACTGAGGCAAAGGTTTCACGTGAATTTAAGTCATATGTAATACCAGATTTGGGACACATGTCCACAAGGTTATTTAAAAACTCAAGCCGGTAGAACTAGATAAGTAAATAAGAATTAGGTATACTGCAATTACTTGGTGGATCTGGCCTCTTATTCAGGACACCAGGTTTCTGATAGAAGATGTGAAGGCTAACTGGCATCAATATAATTTCATTTCCCATTCATATTTGCAATTATAATTTGATCGTGTTTATGGTGTCATCATTCTCCATCACACTGTCTGTGTTCAAGTCTCTTGTCTTTCAGATTATAACTGCTTTAGGATAAAACTATGTTATTATCCTTCTCAACTGGGCATTTAATGTGTGATAAATATGTATTCACTGGGAGACAATTCTGTATTTTAGGAGATATGAATTGTCCATCTCAGATTTTCATGCTCTGTACCAGAGTTGCTTATTCCTGAGATTTTCATTACTAGACAGGTACTGCCAGTCACCAAGGCATAAATGTAACCATGCATTGTGATACCATAACAGATAACATTTATCTGAGAGATCCCTATGTCCCATTTGCAATCAGTACGAGCAAAAGCTGGAATGTGGTTAATGCACAGCAGGAGGAATGTCAAATTGTTAATAGCATCTTGCACCCAGGAGCAGCAGAACAGGTGATTCATGGCTACACTAAACTGTGAGAGAAAAAAGAAAACTCCAGTATATGGTGAATTTTCAGACACGGAGTTTCAAAGCTCTAGATCCTGAAATGGATTGTTTTGAAAACCTGGCAGCATTTAAATCCTTCCTCTACATTATATTTTCCTACACTATTTCAGTCCACAATCAAAAATTCCTCTTGTAGCATCTTTTGTTTCTTTGGTCGTTTGCCTCCTACGAAGACAGGCTGAGAGAGTTGGGATTGTTCAGCCTGGAGAAGGGAAGAGTCCATGGAGACCTTAGAGCAGCCTCCCAGTGCCTAAAGGGGCCTCCAAGAGACCTGGAGAGGGGCTTTTTACAAGGGCATGTGTGACAGGAAAGGGGGAATGGCTTTAAACTGAAAGAGGGGAGATTTAGATTAGATCTTAGGAAGAAAATTGTTACTGTGAGGGTGGCGAGGCACTGGCACAGGCTGCCCAGAGAAGCTGTGGATGCCCCATCCCTGGCAGTGTTCAAGGCCAGGTTGGAGCAACCTGGGCTAGTGGAAGGTGTCCCTGCCTGTGGCAGCGGGGTAGAACTAGATGATCTTGAAGGTCCCTTCCAGTCCAAACCATTCTATGATTCTGTGGGGTTTTTTTCTGAAATTCAAGGTTTTAGCAGGGGGGGTGGAACTAGATGATCTTGAAGGTCCCTTCCAGCCCAAACCATGCTATGATTCTATGGGTTTTGTTTTGTTTTGTTTTTTTCTTTAAATTCAAGGTTTTAGTTTCCAACATTAATACTTCCAAAGGAGTATCTTTAGTTCTGTGACTCACAGTGCTTTTGTTCTTGGTGTGAACATCATGATTCAGCATAAAACCATTGTATTTCTACTTCTTTTCTAAGCATACTTAGTTACTCTCCCCCTCATCTTTTTTTCTTATTCTCTTCACAATCTTGATAAGCTAACCAAAAGGTTTGACCCCTCCATCCACAACTGAAGTGAAAAGGTATTGTTAGAGAAAGTGAGATTGGATTGCTTGAGAAAGTGAAGGCAGGAGGAAGGAAAGGAGGGTGGATATATAAAAGAAATGTAGATGGTACAATTAAACTAGGTCAGTCAGTAAAAGGGAAATAAGGAAGGAGAATAAAAGGAGGGGGTATAGGTGAGAAGAATGTCATGCACGTTGTTTGTAAATCAAGCTCTGACAGCTTGTTTCAAATACGAAAAAAAAATCAAAACACAGAATATTGCTCAGAACTAAGCTTATTAGCAAGTAGAGAAGAATTATGCTGTTGGAGCCTGCTTTTCCACAATAAGTCTGTATAAATTTATGAAAAATATCTTACATGGTTAAGCATATTATATGTGCCAGAAAGCAGCACTGAGAATGGCACAAATGAAAAAACCCTAAAACCAGTAGTACCCCAGGTACCATAGGTGGGAAAAATCTTCAAGACCAGCACCATTTTACTGTGACAAAATATTTACATTTGACTTCTAAAAGAAATGGATTTTTGTTTATTTTGGGAGTGTGCATACAGCAGAAGTTAGGAGTCTGTATTATCTTGTGTGCAAGTTCAGTGGACATCATTAAGCTATTGTACATCTTTTAATTATCAGATAGATCACCATATATTATATTACCCTATTTTTGTATGTTTATGTATGTCTTATAACTGTGTTATTTAATATACCATTGAACATCACATTAGGTTAAAGATCACTTTATCCTTCATTATACGAACAGTTAGGGATTTATGTACAATTTGAAATTATTTCTCAAACTTAGGCTACTTTTAATGTAATTGGCACTGAATAATAATAAACACATCATAGCATTTGTACAATAAATTTCCTAAGGGGGGGGGGGAAAGCTACTTTGCTATCCTTGATGCAGACTGCAGTGCAGCACAAGTAAAATTTACCAAGATATTATTTTGTACTGTCTTAGTGTAGTATAGTTCGTTCTCATGCTTCTTCAGAAGCTCACAAATACAACTCCTACCAAAAGACAGATATATATTTACCATTGGTGAATAAATTAAGGATCATTTTTTATCATCTGTTTTGACCTCTGCATAATGCAGAGGAAAAAATATCCCTCATTAAATTCCTATTTGCATTGGGTTTGTGTGGCCAGAGCCTGGCGGAGGGGGCTGCAGGGCGGCTTCTGTGAGAAGCTGCCAGAAGGTTCCCCTGTCCCTGATGGCGCCAAAGCCGGCTGGGCGAGCTCCAGAGGAAGGACCCACACTGGAGCAGTTCATGGAGGACTGTCTCCCTGGGAGGGCCCCAGTCAGGAGCAGCCGTGCCTGAGGGACTGACCCAGCCCTCAGCGCCGCTGGCAGGAGTGGGGAGAGAGTTCTGGAGCAGAGTTGGGCTGGGCGGAAGGGGTGTTCAGAGCTGGGTTTATGTCTCCTGCCCCGCTCTGGGCTGGCTGGCAATCAGTGCCGCCGGTGTCCCCGAGCGGGGCCGGTGCTGGCCGTGAGGGCACCCGCTGAGCGATCTCCCCCTGCCCTCACCCCCAGCCTGTCGGTGCATGTTCTCTGCCCGGCCCAGCTGAGGAGGGAGGGACCGAGCGGCTGGGGGGGCACCCGGCGCCCAGCCACCATCAGCCCACACACACTATTCAAAGTAGAGCATATTATCTCACAGTAAATCCTTTCTTCATTTTTAAGTGGCCTATTATGAAGAATTGAGCATAACCGTTAGCAGACTTTTCTAAGAATAATTATTATCAGAGTATGCTCATAAGTATACTTATTTCTTGTCTAGATTTGATCGTTTCAATGTTCAGCGATTGTTTATTCTCATATTTTTGTCTGCTGTTTAGCCTACTTCCCTCTTTTGATGGCAGAAATAGAGCAGGAGTCTAAAGGGGGTGGTAGCTGAAGTGGATGATAACTGTTGATATCTGCAGATGAGTTTGGAGCCTTTCTGTGGGGCTCTATAGATCAGGAGTGAAACCAGAGCACTTCCTAGCACTCCATTTCAACTCACAGTTTGGAGAGCTGAGTAAATAAAATCCTTCTTTCTTAATACTTTCTTTGTATCTCTCATTTTTAGGAGCCGGGAAAGATATCATCTGTCAAAAGGTTCCTGTGTGACTGACAGATTTTGAACACTGTAATAACTAACCAATGTTTGGTCAGCTTTCATATTTTTTAGTTCA
Source organism: Falco biarmicus (assembly GCF_023638135.1). Taxonomy (NCBI): domain Eukaryota; kingdom Metazoa; phylum Chordata; class Aves; order Falconiformes; family Falconidae; genus Falco; species Falco biarmicus. The sequence continues at coordinate 85,193,129 of NC_079288.1, read as the reverse complement.
GGCAGTTTGGAGGCTGATTCCAAGCTTATTATCTGTTGTGTTTGAAAAGGTGGTGCTGTACTTGCACTTTGTCAAAATTATTCTGTTTCCCAGTGCTGCTGGTGGAGGTCATTCTTAAGTTCCTTTGTGTTTGCATCTCCAGCTATGCTGTTTCGAGAGTACTTGCAGCAGAGCAGTAAGTCATAATGGAAGATATATTGGCAAGAAAAGAGCAACAGAGTGGCTGTGGAGTGCCTACTACTTTGGCAGCAGCAAAAAAAAGGCTAGTTATACCAAACGGAAAAAAAAAAAAAGATATGTTTGCTGATATAGCTGCTTAGTTTACAAATTCAGCTCTTTCTGTAATGATTGATACAGGCATCGACTGTGTGTTTTGTCATACTGGGTCTGTATGCAAGTAATACTGATACAGGCCTGTCACTAAGCCAAAAACCTACCTGGCAGAAGGCAGTGGAATCTTAAAGAGCAACGTGAAGTGCTAGGACAGGCTTGTGCACTGGGAGGATTGTAGAGGTGCAGGAGAGAAAAACAGAATTGCTCTGTCAAATTGCAGCTTTAAGGTAACACAGCAGTTTCCCCAAAGCAGAGGGCTGTTCTGCTTGATGCCCAGGACTGACCAAGAGCTGAGGAAAATATATCAGTGTTGTGGGGCTATTGAGGAATCACTCTATTTGGCTTTCTAAAGTAGAAGTTGACAATCTTGACCTTTTCCAAGAGCGTCAGCAGAACCTAATTGCCCACTGAGGTGTGGCTTGCTCTGTTTTGTGTTTTGTTGTTTCTTTACAAAGTGGCATTTTAACACAATCTGGTTACATTTTTATGGAACAAACCAACCATGAAATGCTTTATTGTTCCATGGATCAATAATGAGGGATTTCAAGCCTAAAAAGACAACTGTCTGGTTTCCTTTCAAGTTATTCAGTGGTATTCAAAGGTAAGTTGATGTGTTCTGTGACAGTCTCCGTCGTAAGAACCAGTTAGTGCTCTCCAATATGTAGACGTTTTAGAAGGAGCTAGGTGCAGATGATGTAATTTCACAGTTGTTCAGTGATTTTCCTATTAGAGAATAAGAAAACATGATTTGAGGTCAGTAGTTCACTACTTTTCTTAATGGAATTGACTGGTTATTATATAGCTTCTTTTCATTAAGAATATAGGAACAGCACTTTGGAATAGACTAATGGTCTTTCAGGTCCTCTGAACTCTTGCAACTTGCATTACCTATAGTTGTTGTTGGGTTTTTTTAATAAAATAGGTGTTTCTGTTTCTCTGTGGTTTAATCTGTGATTGTTGGAAATGGCCTGCGAAAGTGATGGTCTATTGAAGGCCATGTTTCAGTATTTTAATTAGTGTTTATTTGTGATTTAAAAGAAGAAACATTCCCTAAAATCTTAGTTTTTTGTTTTTTTTTTACCAAGTGTTGTATAGCTGAAGGTTAAAAAATAACCAGATGATACCTCAATACTTGTATGTGCTCCTGTCTAAATTGATCAGACAGCTAGATGGAAGAAACTGTAATTTATCTAATGTATTTGTCAATCTGCAAAAACATTTAATTTAATTAGAGCAATGGCTTAGTAAAGGCACTGTTCCCACATCTCATGGAGATGGACGTCAATGGACTTTCTGTTGCTGAAAGTCATCTGAAAGCAAACACACAAATTTAAGAGCATGAGAGAAAGTTCAGAAAGGTGTTGGATTGACTTAATTCCTTAAGGAAAAGATTCACGACAATTACTGTTAATATCAAATTGTAGAAGCATCTGGAAAAGGACACATTCAAAACTAGACACACAAATTTGTCGTGTGCCTGTGCACAGAGCCTTCAAAATTTAAATAGTCATTTGATTGGGAATCAAGGCCCTTGAACTGTGTTCCCACTGTAATTTAGAGATTCATTTAGTTAGATAAAGCACTTAATTTCACTGGGTCTTTTTCCCAATGGTATAACAGAAATAATAAACCTTTGCAGTCTAATTATGAGTGTCTTGTTAGACTTAATTCATTTGTAAGGAATGGCAATACCAGCATATGAAAATTGGCGTGTGGTGTGAAGTGCATGTGTGTATATTTAAATTTAATACACACACAGAGACACACAGAATTGTTAAAAGAGCACAGCTGGGGTTGCAAGGCCAAGTAGTCAGATTTATTTATTTATTTATTGCATATGGACACTCTCTTGTGACTACTCATTATGGCAAATATTTAATTACACTATCATATGCTGTCATCTCAGCAGAAAAACTCTCATTCACTTCACATCAGCTGCAAAGTTCCACCTCTTTTAGCCAACCCTTTCTGGTACCACTCATTTTTTAGCCATCCAGTTGCCCTTTGTCCTGTCTGATCCTATTTCTAGGTCCTTTCCCCATCTCCCTAATGTCCTTGGGAAGTTCCTGAAGAAATGGTTATGCTAGCGTATTTTTTCTTTACGTCTCAAGAACAGTTCCTTGGTGTTCAACAGACTGACGCTTGTGTGAAAACAGTGGCACTGTCTTCCTGATTACAGATACGTTTCATGAACCAATTTCTAACTCAATTTGCACAAATTCATGACTGAATTTGACAGAAAGTTTTGTTCAGCTGGAATGTGAGTGGTGCAGTACAGCTTCAGATACCTTAACTTGAATGTTTTAGTTCGGGTGTTGAACAGATGCACATTGACTTTGGAAAAGATTGTAAATTGACCCATTTTGTGTAGGTCAAAGAATAACAAGCCCCATTTCTTACAACAATTCCTATTAAATTTCAGATATGCTTACTGCTTTCTTATGGTTACTTCTAAGTGAGAATAACCCTATGTCTAGTACATGGAGGGTTTTGACATCTGTATTTCATGTTCGTAGGATGACTCTTTCATATTTGAGAAACTGATGAGTGAGACAATTGTTGTCTAAAATTAGGGATGAGGAAATAAATGGAAAAATCACTGAAAGTAAAAAAAAAATAGAATTACAGGATATATTATTGCAGACTTTGCATTGCATTTCCCCAAGCTATACGTGTTCACTGACTGTTTTGAAATATTTTTTTCCAAAGACTGATTTTGTTTTAAAAAGCATTTGCTACTGAGGAGTGCAGATAGAGCTTATCTATTATCTGCTGCAGCTAGCTGGAATATATGTATTTGCACTGTTTAGCTACGTGGTATGATGATGTTGTGGTGGCGCTACCTTATGGTATTCAAATATTTGAATTCACTGAGGTTTGTTGAATAAAGCCTGTTTCACTCAGCTGAGATAAAGGGTTCTGAAATTAGTAGAAGCGCCATCATTAATACCTATTATTCTTTTACTTTAATAGAAGATAACCATGCTCATTGCTTTTCAGAAAACAGAAGTGTTTTTCCAGGGCAGAAATTACTTTCTTTTTTCTTTTTTTTCTTTTTTTTTCTTTTTCTTTTTTTTTTTTTTTAATTATTCATTATTTTGAAAGCAACAAGGAAAATACAATAGAAAAAGATTGGTATTTCCCACAGTTTTAAACTTCTCTGAGAGCAAGAATTTTTAGAGAAGACAGTTGTTACATTAAATTGAAAATATTGTTAGCTTTACATGGCAGTGGAGACCAAGTCCTTTTCTTATCATTAGACTCTTTTTATCATTAGGGTTTTTTTAACATTATTTTATTTCTTATTTAAGTAGTAGCTTGTTCTTAAGATACAGACTGCATTTTAACTCCCCATTCAAGGTGCACCTAGGACTCTAGTGAAGCGGTAATGAATGATAGAAAAGACCCAGAAGACTTAAAGTTATATCTTAACGTAAGGATGCAGGAGTGTTTTCAACACTTGAGATCTACGTGCATGTATATCTCTGCATTAACTGTGTATCAGGACTGGCTTTGAGCACTCTCTGCTCTGGCTGTGTGTGACCACTTGAACGAATTTAGTCCTGTGCGTAGACCACCATGCAAAACTGTTCTTGCAGCTGAAAACATCTGGGATGTGGAGAAAGCCATGAACTTAGGGGATCTACTGATGCTGTAGAGTTCAAAGGATGCCGTCATGTCCAGTTACAGTAGCCCAGTACTGGTAATGTAAATTTATGTCGCTCCCTAGGTTTGGAGCAGTATCACCATGACTTCCTGTGCTCTTCAGTTGAATTATACATGTACAATATGAAAAACAAACTCACTGATTTGGTAACCCTAGATTTCTGTTCCTTAAATTGCTACATAGAAAAGTCACTACATAATTGGACTGTCATGTAGATCACATGGCAGTAATGCTGGACTGCATCCTTCGGGCTTTAATTCTCACATGGAAAAGGACTATGGAATCTGTTCCTTAGAAAAATAATTTTTAAAACTCCCAAAAACAACAACAGAGGAGACAGCATTTAATAAGCTAGCTAATATGTCAGCTTATTGTTTGATTTAACAGCCAGAAATAATGATGACTTCAAAGGCATGCATTGTAGCCAAGAATATTGCTGCTAACTTTACAATATTAATGAAAGCTGTAGAAGTATCTTTGAATGATGTGAAAGGTGAATTATAGTGCACCTACAGTCTTATGTGTCTAGAGCTGTGTAACTGCATTGCGTGTTTTTACGTGCAAATAGCTCTAGGATTAAGATTTCAAATAATTGCAAAAAATCTAAAATGCCAAAACAATAATGATCATTTTAGAACTGACCTTTAAAAGGTATTTCTATGTACTTTATGTCCAGATTGTTTATGAACAATCAAACTTCTGTTTTAAATTCTAAATCTAAGAAGGCGGGTGCTGTGTTAATACGGAGATACACAGACACTAAACTGTAGTTATAAAATTTTAAAATACCTGAAAACCTGTAATGTCTATATGCTAACAATTTATGAGTAATTTAAAAGTATAATTCTCTCAGGTAATAAATGCTTGCAAAATAATATTAATATATTTCTCTGACTCAACTGAGTCTCTCTCTCTCTCTAACACTGTGAAATAATTATAGGTGCACAGGATGTGATTTGACTGATGAGAGAAATTTGTCAGAACTACTGAGCTGGATGCTCATACACTGCAAGGTCCACCATGGATCATGTGTAATCTTGAATGTGCAGATGGGGAAGATTAGGTGTGAAAGGATGTAAAAACCACGTGCAGCTGGGGACAATGAAGTATGCAGCAAGAAATAGTATTTTATTGATTTGGTTATGTATTATTTAAAAAAAAAACAACTGCCTGACAGACAGTGAAGAGCCATTATGAATGCAATTACTAGTCACCAAGGGAAACATCTGGGAAACTAATATATAAAAAAGAGAGATGTCCAGTATAAGGTCAAATCATGCATGTGGAGCAAAACAGGGAAGAGTCGTGTTATGTTGAAACATGTTTTGTGTAGCTCTTGTCTTCTGAAGAAGGCAAAAGATTAGAATTTAGAAATTAAAAACATTTTGGTACCTAAGAAGTAAGAAAAAAAATCCATTAAAATTAGAAAACTCATTTTGTCATATTTATTCCTTGTCGTGTCTGGCAATTCTGTCATGGTGGTAAAATTTTGTTCGCCTTCTCCCTATTGTCTGAAGTTCTTCCCTAACACTGGTGAAGAATAAGCTTTTCATGAAGCTCTCCTAGCACTGAAACCGAAGAGCATCATAGAAGAGCAGTGGAGTTGATCACTGGCAATACGAATGTTCTCTCTTCCTTTCTTGGAGAAAAGACCTTGTTAGCAGACCACTGCTACAGCCACGTTAACAAGCTCAGCCAGGAATCACAAACAATCATACTTATGGTAGAGCAGATTTCATCAAGGCTATCCACTCTCTTAGGCAAGAAAGAAGGAACAGAAAGAACACTCCACATATGTTCATGAAGGTGTGCCTCTGCAAGCCATTCTGGGTGAGATCCATGTGCCCTGAAATGATTCTCATCTTGGGCTCACTCTCTACGCAAATAAGAACCTTTTTTCTTAAGTAGATAAATAGTCTCATTACTTCTTTTAGAGATATATTAGAGAGACAAGTATTGTAACCTAATTTTTGTTTTTATTTTCCTCTTACTGACTATAATGAGATCTTAGACAGCTAACTCTCATATAGACACCCTGTATCTGTGTTGGGGGACATGTCTGTTTGGTTAGAGCAGTCCCACTTTGCCAAGATAAGGTCATAAAATTGACAAGACACTGAGCTAGAGAGAGCTGTATGAGAACTACCTCTTGTTGGGTGGAAGCATGCTGAGATGTACCAGGAGATTTCTAGTCTACCAAGCTTTGGGGTTTTTTTCTTCTTTTTTTATTTCTTTTCTTTTTTTTTTTTTTTCTTAACACAAAATACTAAGGTAGAATCTTGTAAGTCTTTAAACAAACAAGCAGAGAAGGCAGAAAAGATGCAGCATTTTATGAGTTTAGAAATCAGTCTTCCTGTTTGCTGTGTCCTATTAGATCCCTTCCTACAGCCCAGCTTTCCTGTCCAGAAGTTTAAAGTGGTTTTCTGTTGAATAAATTCCATGCAGCCTCTCTCTCTTCCTAGGGAAGGGGAAGGTTATGTCAAAATACATGTTTTGGAAGTGTCAATGATGTCTCTTTTATCAGTGCACTTGCAGTTCAGATCAGCCCTGCTCTTGCTAATGCCAATTGTTTACAAGTTTATATTATTTCTGTAAACCATCTCTTTAAAATTAAACTTGTTATAAAGTCTTGACAAAGGAAAAAAAAAAAATCCTTATTCTAACTAGATTGAGTTGGTCCAGCAGTGAAAATTGGAGATACTTGCAACTTTGTTAAACTGTGAAACAATATCACTTCTAAAGCTTTTGAAAATAATGCAAATACTTTGTCTAATAAGACCTGTTTTTTTAAAGCAATGCATTGGTCAATGAAGATGACAAATTGACAGTCCTGCTAAATAACAACCTCCATTCACAAATGAAAGCAATAGATGCAGTGGATTGTGATGCTAATTTCCATAGCTTGAGCTTTAAAATTGTTCAGGAAATATTATTTAAGCACAAAAGAGTTCTTCAGACAATGCTGATGCTATGAAATTTTTATTCTTTCTCCCCTTAGCTTCAAATGGCAAGTTAAAAATTGGTTCTCCTGACTAACTTCTCTTTTTAGATGTATCTCTGCTGAGAGTTCATACTGTGATTCTCATACATTATCTAAAGACATTTATTATTATTCTTTCCCCAGTTTTATGTATTTTTATGCATAACTGTTGACTTTAATGGAGCTGCTCCCTGTCTTCCCTGCATGTCTAGCATTTATTTTATATCTGCTTTTGCTTAGGCAGTATTCTGAATTGAGAATAAAGCCACCAGTTTGTCCATTGGAAATATCCACCATTACTGCTATTTATTGGAGCCATTATGAAAAATTTGAGCTAAATGGAGACTATGTGAGGAGAATTATAATTTTACTGATATATAGAATATAGGTAATTTGGAATTAGTGTCTCTCACCCAGGGGATCAGTTTGATTGTTCTTATATACGGAAGACAATTCAATTATTCTCCTTTAAGTATGTTTTGTAAATATATATTGTTGTGGATAAAACTGGGAATTTTTTTGTTCTTTTGAGACCTCCGGGCTAAATTAAGGACTTTATATCTCCTTCTCTAACATGTGAAAGAAAACCAACAGAGAAAAAATAGATGAATGTGAAGTAAGACCTCTTCCAGACTTCATTTTCAAAGCGGAGTGTTTTTATGTATATAGATCCTATACTAAAAGAAGAGCTGTATAGAACTTCACACTGTATGTTGAAGATAACAGGAAAATGTCTGGTTCTTTTCTTACATATAGGCACCACACATCTTTTGTGTCAAGGATATAGCTAGGCAGTTTATATTTTGTTAGTTTATGTTTATGATAAACCTTGTGGATGTCCTGAAAAACTTTGAAGTCCCAGAGCCCGTTCTTTGTGAGGTCAACAGAGAAACACCAGAAATGAACTTGGCAGCATGACAGTGTGGCATCACTCAGACATATCGCAGCTGCTATTTTAATTGAATGAGAACTTTAATGAGCAAAGTGAGGTTAACGTGCAGTCCCAGCTTTCCAGCTGATTAGATTGACAGTGTTTCATTTTACTGTCAGAGTTATCAAAATGTGTTTTTTCTTCCCCATGATATTCCCTTATTATAAGTTTTGCAGTAGTAGGGGAATGCAATTGATATGCAGTCAAATTGTTCCTGACAGAGAGATTTTAAAAGCTTTTAGATTGGATGTAAAGGAAGAAATTTTGTCTTTGCAGAGTCTGCTTAGCCCATCTATCTGCATTAAGCATCTAACAGTTACACTGAACAGAAATGACATCTTTAAAAAGACTAAGTGCTGCTTTAACTTTTTAGCGTCATTCTTGGGAGGTCTGAAGTTCATTTTCTTTTTTGCTTGGTTGCTGTATCACTCCATCATAACATTTTATGAAAAATAAAACCATATCTGTGTTCTTAATAGTGTACTTCCAATTCTTCCTTTTGGACCATGGAGGCTGGAGTTTGTGTCTCAGCATATGAAGTGAAAGCACCACACTGATAAATAATTGATGCATGCCTATAGATGGATTTGTAAGAGAAGAAATACAAGCCAAAAAGAAGTCTCTTACATTTCTTATGACTATTGTGGATATGTCTTTTAATCCTGCTTGTGAATCCATGAAGATTCTTATTAATATTAAGGGGTGTTTTTTTCCCCAACACTTCCTAAAGGGCTGTTTCAGAACCCCAGTCTTGTTATTGTCAGAAACTTTGTCTTTTTTTTTTAGTGTTCATACCTAGCCAATTCATACCTGATTAATTTTCTGCTAAGTGCCCTTCATCTTAAATGAATCTTAAGCTGTAGTTTCATTTCATGATCTTTCAATAGAACAGTCCTACAATGTCTCCTTGCAGCCCTCCTTTTACTAAAACTGTACAGTTCCAGCTGTTTTAGCTTTTTTCAGCAGCCCTTCTAACTCCATTTTTTCTGCTTTGCTCATTTAATTACCTCTTTCTTGAACATAAATGACAAGAAGTGCACAGTGTTCCAGATAAAAACTCACCATTGCCTTATGCAATACCATTAATATTTCCTATCTCTGCTTGCCTGACACTCCTAGTATTGCATTTACCTTAGTCACAGGCTCATTACACTGGTAGATTACACTTATTTAGAGTAATAGGTCTTCCTTCCAGTGCCATTTGCACCTGGTAATTGTCTGACAACAAATTCTTATCAATAGTCCCTAGTGTAAGGAGTTGAGCTTCATACTCTTAATTTCTAACCTATATCTTTAAACCTTGTGGTTATCCAGTCCTTCACAGTGATAGTAACTCAAACTTGTATCAAAGGTTCTGTCCAATTTTTCTACATAATCAAATTTCATGACTGCCAGCATGTATATCTGATGGTACTATCTGCTTAGTCTCATATACATTAAAATGAGGTATATGATGCTTAAAAAAAGAAAAAAGAAAACAAAAAAAGAATTAAAAAAAAGGGGGGGGGGAATAGTTTTTTTTTCCCCTCATAGTAATTTAGTTAAACGGAAATTAAAAATATCCTATGTCAACCATATTTTTATAAAAATGGCCTGAGTCAGATGATAGCACATACTCTATATGTCCATGTCCTGCTTGGAGCATTTGGCAATGAGTTCACTTCTATCCTGCGCTGATTTTTCTGTTTCTCCCTTGTCCAGGCTCTGCCCTGCCATTCCTTCCTTGGTCATATTGCAGCACCCTGCAGACAGGATCCAACAATCACCCTCTTCCTAACCCTACCATTACTGTGTTGTGCTCAGACTTCCCATTTTTGCCTTATTTCTTTCCCAGTTGCTTTTGCATGAGCAAACCGACGACGTGTCCCCTCACAGGCTCGATTACACAGAAGTACACTCTTGAGTGCAATATGCATTTCTATTTCTCTGGTTCCTGTCCCCAGTGTTTAGCCCATCAGCGTACAAATACATGGGATGAACTGGAGGGACCTTTGAGAATACTGATCTGATCTCTCATAGCTGACCCTTTGAGCAGGAGATTGGACTAGCCACCTCCAGAGGGCTTGAATTCAACAAACTTGAATGTTTCCATGATCCAAGTCCTGCTTATTTTGAAAAATCAAAACATCCTCCTCTTGCCTTTACCCCTCTTTTTTTTTTTTACATTTTTTTTTCTTTTCTGTTTAGTAAATGTTCTGATTCAAAAACCATTTAAAATCACATTTTTACTTGGACTGAGGATAATAGAACACGTGTATAACATTCCTGAACACTTTTCTTTAATGAAATAATAGTAGAAATGGATCATTTCTTAAAGTATTTATTTGTATTTAATATTACCTACAAAAGCTTCATCTAAACTGACATTTCTGCCTCTGAGTTACACTTACTAGAAATACAGAAAAGGTCTATGATCACTTATGTGCAATAGATATTATAGCTCAGAATAGTCCAGAGAAGTTTTACTTTAGAGAAAGATTTATTTGAATGGAAGAGTACTTTGCTATTCACATGAGCTAGGTCATATAAGTATAAAAGTTATTTTCAACATTGTATCAAATTCAAGGTTAAAAGCTCATTCAACTCTTTTATATTAAAGGTAATATTTATAGTATTGGTTACATTGGGTTGTGCAGCCCAAGACATTTTAATATTAACAATGTAAATGGTACAACAATGGTACCTCTGAGAAATACATAATATATGTATGTGCTCCTAATACTATTCTTATTATCATTATCTACTTTATCTCATTTCCATTATGTGATGGATATTAAGCAATATGAAATAGAAATGGCCATTTCCTCTTATTTTCTGCTTTGCTAGCTGGCAGTATATAACTGATGAAAATTCTTATTTTACCAGGCATGTTTTTTATTCCAAAACTGGATTGTAATGAGAGAATAGCAGGAATAATGCTAACAATGAGTTTGCTCATTAGTATATGGAGACATTTATGAGGTGTACAGATGTGAGATGCTCTTAAGAAAGAATGATTCTTTTGAAATTCATAAGGTATTTTTTTCCCCATAGCCACTAAAGAAGAATGCTGCAATTTATGTAATTACCATGTTGCACAGAAAACTTCTAGGGGAAAAAAAAAAAAAAAGAATATGTGTCATTAGTATGCAAAGCCGTAACTCAATACAGTAAAAAGAATTTATGGGCTTGTGATTACATTCAATACAGTTAATTGACTCCCACTATTACTTATAAGCTGTGAATAAAATTTGGGAAAGGCACACACACACGCACACACATTTTTTTTATTAATCAGTGACTTCATTTTGTATTGCAATTAAACCCTAAAATAAACAGATCCTAGAATGTAAAAATACATCTGGGTCCTTAGCTTTCTATCGTTATTACTAGTATAGCAAAACTTTGGGTGGCCATGAGCCCCAAGACCACTCTGCATACTTAGTGAAGCTGAGACACACTACACTTTTTTTTTTTTTTTTTTTACTTTTTGTTATCTCCAAAATTCTGAAAAACTGTTTTATTTAATTTTTTTGAGTCACTTGGTTGTGGTGTTTCTTTGTTGGTAGATGAGGCAAAGGACTGAAAGGAATTACAAACCCAGGATGCCCAGCATTGCTAATAGATAAAGCCTTAGGAAATATGTAATTGAAAGTTTTAATTGACTTTACATAATTATATCCCTAATTTTCAGAACATTTGTGTGTTAATCCCCAGCCAAAATTTGAAATCCACTCTTCCGGGTTGTTTGCTTGTTGTAAAGACAGAATATTAAAAAAAATTGTGTTATTCCCTTGCCTGATTGTGTACTACAGAGATGAAATTGTACAAATATAATGTGCTGGGACAATTCAACACTGAGCTCAGCAGCCACCCTGCTATTAAAATGCTGGATAACTGCCAAACAAATAAAAATAATTCACTTCATATCACGTTATTTCAATACTTTGATGAAATAGGGAAAGGCAACAAGACATTAATTATATGGCTCTACCAAACTCTGCAGCTTTTAGCAAAGTGTTTAAATGCACCTTTGCAAGAATTTGCTCGGTATTGAAATGCTGCCAAAATCTAGGTGTACGTGGTAGGTGCAGGTCAGTGCCATCAATATAGAAACTTCTTCAGGATCAGCAGTGACACAAAAAAACAATCAAAATGTTTTATTTATTTATTAGTCCCATTGTGTTAGAGTCCCATTGCGTTCCAAGATTTGGTAAAGACTACACAGACAAATGCACGGAAGGCTAAACTGAGGGATATGGACAGAAAATCATTTGCCTAGATGAATTCTTCCTCAGCTTCTCCCTGTCCTCTGTTCCCATTCAGCTCTTTTTTTCTGGAAATGGATTTGAAACATAAGCCTTTACAGTATTTGCTTCGTGCCTCCTTTGTTATTTGTCTTGAATGCTTACAATTGAAAGCTGCTTTTTGTTTTTCTTTTCCTTTTTCTTTTTTTCTTCTCCCTCCGTCCTTTTTTTTTTTTTACCTTAACCTCTTCTGTGACGCAAGATTTAGCTGTTAGTAAGGTATGAAACTTATCCTTACATTTTAACAAAATTAGACTAAAATTGGGAGAGTCTGGTTCTTGAAAAAAAATAATTCTTCATCTCCTTGGTTAGTGAAGAGGTTATTCTAGGAAAGCTGTCAAATTCCATGAAGTGCTTTCAATACTACTTCACTAAGTCGCTATGTAGGCTTATGGCCAAGTTTTGCTTAAGAGTTCCTGCAGTAAGATAAGCGGGTACCAGTGTGTTTGTAAATCCAGAGTCTAATGTAGTGAGAGGAGAGCCATTCACCTATTAAATACTCTCCCACAAAGGTCTGAAAGGGATGCTAGGAACACTTAAATGGTGTTTATACACCACAGTTCTCAGGAAGACAGATCACAGAGCACATCCCGGTGTCCAATTTTGTCTGTTTCCCTTTCCTCTTGCTCAACTGCCCTCCTCAGCCACACTGTCTGCTAGGCAGGCAAAAGTGAGGCCAGCATTGTGTTTTGAGTTTCAGACAGTAAACTATTTTGTCTGGTTTTATGGTTGTTGTCCTTTCTGCTTGGCTACTTCAGTCCGATGAGATTTGACACAAACAAGGATAGGAAGGATGTGCATCTTGGCTGGCCTGAAATCTTGCTTTTGTGGCATGATTTCAAGCATACTCTGCAATCTCGCCAGCATCAACTGGCTTCAGGAGCTCTAAGACTTTGGGTCATGGTCTTCTTAGGGTTACAGTAGAGTCTGAGGGCAGGGGAAGCCCTTGCTCCACCCCAGTTAGGTGTCAGTTCTGGTCTTTAATATAGGAGATTGAGAACAGGCTGTACTCATTCAATGCATTTATAGGAAACCTCAGTAGCTGAAGGCTGGGAAATATATACGTGCTCAGCAATTACTTTCACTCTATACATGCTGAGCAGGAAAAGATTGCAATTTCCAAAATGACTGGCATTGATCTACAGTACGTGTAACCACATAGGAGCCTCTTTTCCCTCTTTTTTTATGGTCATCTTGTGGGGTGTAAGTAGAAAGGGTAAAACACAGCCATCCATCCACTTGGGAGACAGCCTCCATTCTCCCCAGTTTGAATAGGGCTTGAAAATATCTTGCTCAGGGACTGAAGTGGTGGGTGACCAAATGTGAATTTTACTAGAGCATCCATTGAAAAACTGCTAGAAAGGCTGATGGATTTGAGCTGGGTTTTTTGTGCCCACTTCTAAGATTTCAGGCTAAAAGAAATCTTGCATCTCCTCGTTCCTAGGTGTGCTGTATTTTCAAAATGTGCTTTCGAACATGCACAGATGGACTGTCAAATCCAAACCACTTTTTTTTTTTTCTTTCACCAGAAGGGGGAAAGTGACAAAACTACATTAAAATGTCAAGAAAAACAAAAAACGGTTTAGAGAAAATGAGTGGAATAAATTGATGGCTATGTTAGCAACTGCAAAATAAAGTGATACCTTCCTCAGGTGAACTTTAGAGTATTATGCTGCTGACTTCAGCATGTTATACCTACTATGATACTGAAAACTATGGAAAGAGTTACAGCACTGCCAACTAATTGTGCAAGCACATCTAGAATCCTGCTAGTCATTGTAGGGCTCTGGTTACTCAGATCAATGTATTTCAGCAAATTCAGATAAAAATAGAAAAAGGATTGTAGGGCTTGGGCAAAAAATTTGTGAGATGTGATTAAAAGGATGGAAAGTATATCATGCTTTTAAGTAAGAATGAAAGGCAGAGATAGGTAGAATTAAAGGAGTTTTGTTTTAAAGATATCTGAAGGATACAGATAGAGGCACAATAATGGGCTTTTTCCTGTAGCCTCTCGCATTACACAACAAAAGGAGAATCAAAACACTCGAGCTCTGCATAAATACTTCAGAAATTTTTTTTCATATGTAGCACTTCAATCTTTTCCATTCAAAGATCCTGACCACTATTTATAAACAATACCCTAAGAAAAATATGCCGAGAAAGGTCTGCTTTTATATAGTGGCAGATTAATTACACAATATATCCTAAGATTGACTTTACTACTAAGCCTGTATCTACTTTTTTGTTCTTTTTGTTTCTTTTCTTTTTTTTAAGACCAAGGGAAAAATCAATCTAGAGTCACTTAATTTTGTTTAGATTTCCAAAGGAACAGGTAGACAGCAGTGCTGAGTTTAATTGGCAGCAGTGAAGTTACACATGTCAGTCCATCCCAGTGTCTCAAAACTAAGAGCTTAAAGACTCCTGTAGTCTTTCAGACTGTGAAGCTATCTTGATGTTAGTAAATGGACCAATCATCCATTAATATTTTTTTTAAAAGGGAGGTCATTAAAAAAAGTATTCATGTAGTATCTTAGTTTGGTGTGTGGGAGTCTTTGAGACTGACATGCCTTTGCTTTTTCTGCTAGTGATTTGCAAAACCTTCTGCAGATTCAGCTCTCTACAGGGGTGCCTGACAGCTGTGATGAGCACTGAGCTCTCAATGCTGCTTAGCGCTTCTTCCCATTGCTTCCTGTCCATTGGTCATGGAAAAGGGAAGTGTATTTAATGAAGTAAGGGAATCCCATTCATAATGCTGAGGAAGTGCTGTGGTTTCCTTTATCAGATCAGCAGAAAGTGTTACTATGCAGTTCCATAATGCCTGGGGAAAAAAACATACATACCATGGTTGGGTCACTGAAAAGGAAGAGAGAGGGTTATAAAAAGGGGACCTTTAAAAATTACCACAACTAACTTAAGTTTAGTAACATGGTTTTTTTTATTCTTCTTTCGGTGTCTTAGAGCCACTGTTAGATACCTGGGGCTGAGCCTCGTGAAAAAATTCACTTACACAAGATATTAACTGAGTCTTTTCTCTACAAAGCAACTCATCCTGCAGCCATTTAAGTACATTGAGATCCAGTTTCCTACCCAAGTATGCAGTACAAGGATTGTGGCAAGTCATAGGCAAAAAAATTGTGGGGACAACCAAGTATTTAACCTTAAAATCTTCTGTCACTGTAGTCTGGATGTGGAGCACTTTCTTTTTAGTTTCCCTTTGAGCACCATCCTGCTCTAGGATGAGCTTCTTAATGGGAGAAGGGGAATAGCAGCTGGTCTCAATCTGGGTGAAGGTCTGTATTTCCTGGGGTTTCAAATTTTTGTCTCACTAAGAATGGGAAAGGAGGACGAGATCCAGAGTGGGGCAGATTTGGGAACCTGCTAAGGACACTGCCTAATCATCCGTGGTTGTGATGGTAACAGGAAAACAAGACAGTGCCTCTGAGTTTCATACCTAGATGCGCACAGTATTTACTAAAAGCTTCTTGGGTATTAAGGCATAATTTGAAATGGGAAAGAAAATCTGACATTTAAGAAAAAGTAAACTTCGACATAGTTAATAGAAATTATTAGAATTGTAATCTCCCTGAGACACGTTAATTAAAATAACACAACAAATGGTGCCTCAGTGCAGAGTTTGACATGCACTGTGGCTTTAAGTTGTTTTTAATAAACATAGTAGACAGTAATATCAATTTAGGAAAAAAGATAAGCAAGAATAAAATTCAAATTTAAATGCAAACGTTAGAGTAAAACAGATGACTCATGCTTTATCTATATTGAAGTAATTATACAGTGAGAACTCAGAACAGTGGCTTTGGACTTATAAAGAGCAAATCACCATAGTGAGATTTATCTTCTAGCTAATTTTATGGGAAATACAAAAGTTTCTAAAAACTGCTACTTGAGGGATGGGTACAAAAGGTCATTGCTTCTTCATTTCCCCCTTTTTTTTCCATTCAAGGACTTAACAATCATTCATGTTTGCTAAATCATTTTACTTTTCCCTCAATTTTCTTATTGAGGCTGTTGATTGCTTTTTCTGTGCATGTCTAAACTTTTCAAATTGTATTCATGTCTTTGTATATGATCTGCTAGAAATGGTTGCCAGTACGTTTGCAGTGTTAAGAGTCTGCAGGCATGGTGATAAACAATACATTCTCCAAGGAGATTTGTTAGATTACTGTGCTTTTTATTGTGCCTTAACTCACCTGTGAGCATCTTGAGTGCTTGCTGGGACCGGTGGCTCTGTTATCAGAAATGTTAAATCATAAAACAGAACAAAGACATTTTAGTTATGAGGACTATAGAGATCTTGATTGAAGCATTTTTAAAGTCTGATGCCAATAGATGTCAACCTGCAGTGTGTTAGAAAGTCAGATTAGTGGGAGGCTATAAGGTGGTTTGCAGATGGCTGAAATGCTGCACCAAAACATTAGAAGAGATGATTTTCAGTGTTTATTTTCCCCTCAATCACAATTTCTCATTTTAAATGCATTTCTCTTTTTTTCCCCCCCTTAAAATCAAGGTTAAAAAATTGTTAGTGTCTAATCTGTTTTCTCTCTGCAGTCGGGAAAACCAGATTTTTACATGCCATAATTAATGCTTTGCAGATCAGATTCTGCCTCCTTTGTCAACAGGAAGAAAACTTTATTTAAGTCTGTGGTGTAGAGTTAGTTTTCGACATTCTAGGGAAACAGTTCAGGAGTGCAGGTGGGATGATGAGCTCTGGGGAGATGCTAAGCCAGACCATCCTCCTTCCTTGTTTCTTTCCCACTCTTCCCTACATCTAATTGCAGACCTGGGTGAAGTGCAATGAAATTCAGTGATGGCTGGTAAGGACCTAACGGCATCATGCTATTCTGGGGAATTGGGATAAGATTTGGTCTTCAGTATCTGAGTACCTGTAGAAAAAGTTACTATAAAACTACTGGAAGTAGTTATAAGGCAAATACATGTATCTAACCTAATACCTTATGTTGTATATACTGGTTTGGAAATAATTGACTCCTTTGAACAATATTAAGCATTTCTCTAGTGCTGTCCATCTTCAGATTCTTAAGAAACATTTATCAGTCTCTTAATCCGCTAACCACACTGTTCCTCCCTCTAGCCGCTCACGAAATTGTATCAGTTTTCCTGGTAAATTGCCTTTCACGTTAAATTTTCAGTTCAGTCTTCTGTTTTATATAAAGCTTAACAGAACTTGCTTTTCTCAGTGGTATGCTGTGTTGTTGTTCATAAACTGTTTCTATTTTCATTTTACCTAAGAGTCGATTTAGAATGCCATGGTAAAATGATGTGGGCAGCCTCCCTCTTTGCAAGTGCTGGCAATCCATCTTCAGTTCTGCTTGCAGGTGGAGTGAAGCAGCAGAAAAAAGAGTGCACGGGCTAGAGGAAGGGTGGAACTCTGCTTGCAGGGTGAACGTATAGGCATGGGTATATCAATGAAATCGGTTGATTGCTTCACCTTTATGTGATATTAAATTGCAGTTGTTCCTCGCATTTCTGTAGGGTTTGTTGACATTATAGGAGGAATGGATGCAATAATTTTGAAACTTTGCTTGGAAACCTCAATTTTCAGCATAAATTCATGGTTTTGTACGTATATATATGTGTATTCAGACATGTGCTATATAATAGCCTTACTATTTTACCATTTTTTTTACCTGTATTGTTAAATAATTTGCACATTATAATACAAAGAGTGCCTTTTTGATTTAATACAAGAATAACACTGGTTCCTCTTACATTGAAAAGGTTTGGGTTTTTTCTCATCAAAGCTCCTATCTGTATAATTTGGGATTATGCACATGGATTTCACCAAAGGGTTCTTTGTTGAGTAGGAGTCAGTTTAAGGAGCAGGACTTACCCACGCAAGCAGAAGAAACTGCACCTTTGTATCATACTGTATCTCACTGTCTAAATGTTCCATATTTGTTCCACAGTAGCTCAGATGCCGCTGTACTGTGCTTTTATTCAATGCAGATATACAGTATGTGATATTTTACCTTATGCTGAGGTGCCATAACCAACTCAGTGAAGAACTTTCTGTTAGATAATTTGGCTCATACCTTAGGCAAAGTCTTTCTTGTCAAGATGGTGGGTAAAAGCAAGAAAACAAAGTCTCCTTCGACTCTGAATCTAGTGTGATCAGCAGAAAAGTACTGGATAGAGGTAGCTCTTGATTTATTGTATATCAGTTAATAAACCGTGCAATGAGAGAAAGGCTGGAAAGAGTCCTTGGGAATAGCACTATTTATTTCTGGAGTGTGGAGACATAAGATAAACCTTCCTCCCTCTTAGCTTCACAAAAGGCTGCTGTCTTCAATATCTTTCTTTCAAAAATAAATTTGATATTTTTAATTATTTTTTTTTTTTAAAAAGGACTGCATGTAACATAAGCAAATCTTCAGGGCCAGAAGGTAAAATGTTAGAGATGCTGAGATTCTTTTAAAGGATTTCCCATTTAGCTTTTGGACTTTTAATGGAAGAATTACAGTAACACCTTCATTAAAGCTTAATAATTTTTGTTTTAACAGCAAGTAGGTGAAAGCAGAAGTAGGAATTTTTTTTCTGCACAATATGTTTTTTTCAGCTAATCAGTTAAGAAAATAAACTCCAGGCAATAGATAATTCTGTAAAACCTAAAGAATAATAGCCCTCAGAGAGCAAGTCTTTTTCAAGACTACAGTGTGAAGTGATGCTCAAGCCCCAATGCAGTTAGTTCCCTATAATTACTTGAAGGTGCTTTGTACTATATATGAAATAACCTTTGAGTTCTGTAGGGACAAAGATAAATACATGGAAAAAGAAACAAACAGAAACTGAAGTCTTCTGTAGTATCAGGAGATTTTATTAGGTAGTGGTTGACAGCATGTTTGACCATGATGATTAGTTGCATTCCACAGTAGTCACCTATTGCTAGAATCAATATTAAAAACTTCAGGCATTTTAGATCTTCTGTTCCACCTTCCCTAAATCTCTGCCCAAACAGTCAACCTCCCTGTTAAAAAAATGAAATTGTTAAATGATACAACCTCTCACATTCAGCCTTGTTTTCTCTGAAGAGTCACTAATACAATTTTAGATGGAGTTGTGACAGATGGGCTCTAAGGCAGATCTGGCTGTGTGGAAGTTTAGGTAGTTGCTATGACATCACGAGCCCTGAAATGTTGGTAGCAGGATGATTTTGGAGAAAATACTTGGCATGCATAAACTATCACCTGTATTATGCCATGAATAGTCTTTTGGGAGATCTGACAGCAAAATGATAACTTGGGAAAGATACAAATTCATTTTATAAAAATACTCCACCAAACATGGAAGTGTTGTGAAGGGCAGGAAAACTGTTCTAAAACTATTCCCTCTGCCAACGTGTTTCTGGACTCCTGTCTTGAGCAAGGAAACAGGGAAGGATACAGAAACACAAATCTTCTCAAAACACTTGATCTGCCAAGTCGTTAGGAACCCTCTTGCTTTCCCCTGTTTTAAAGGTCAGTTTTGAAAGGTGGCTGCTCAGGGATGGAGCTCCGCTCCTTCCCCTCTCAGGAGAGTTCGCAAAGAAATCGTGGTGGGCATCTTGAAAGGGAGATAATTTCATGATATTGTGTTACATGTTTATCTTTTGTAACTTTGCTTCCCATTTTTGGAATCAAGAATTTAATCTCTCACCATTGTTTTGATCATTTAATGTTTTTTGTATTGAAAAGAGCAGAAATGAACCTGGCAGTTACAAGACATAGTTTGCGCGAGAGCAAGGAATTCAAACAGACCAGTGCATGCAGATAAATCTATTAATTATGCAAAATATTTGAGAACTTTTGGAGACTTATCAATGCAGGCTTCTTTTCTCATGTCAGTGGAAGGACAGTTTTGATAAGGTGCCCTGTGTGGGCTGTTAAACAGTGCTGTTCATTTAGCAAGAGGCAAACAGCAGAAAGCTGTCTTCAAATGTGCCAGTGTCCACACCCGGTTGTGTCCCTCCCGTGAAGGTTATTGCTCCTTTAGTAGATTCAACAGAGAAAATGTCTGAAGATGCATTTACATCATTATGCACCAATGTCAGGTACAGTGGCTGGGGCTTGAGTGGGAGCTCACTTTTGCCAAATTTCTAGGGACGGGAATACCTGGCAGAGGGACAGAGCGAGCAGCTGGAGAACAGGAACATCTGAAATCACTGCAGCTGTTCGCGTCTGTGCAGCTGAGCCAGAACTTCAGTCAATTCTCCATTAACTTAAACTGTAACAAGATAAATCGAAATACAGCAAGGTTGCATTCAACTAAATCAAATTAAAATGGTTAAATTGAAACTGTTCTCATGTAGACAAATCCTATGACATATTAGAAAGACAATTTAAAATAGAGCTAACTGCAGGAAGACTTCATTTAGGAGTCTGGATTAAGAAAAACAATAAAAATAATCTCTTTTTGAATGAGATTTTATTATGTTGAATGATCAAAGAGTTTGGAAAACAGCTTCATCATAATTTAAACAACTTCTAGGGAAAACTGAAACAGGAGTCTTGTCCTTTATGCCCTGACAATGTCTAAACTGCCAGCATAAAGTAACTACTTGATAGCCAGGTAGAATGAGCTGTTTACTTCAGTGAAGTCAGTCTGGATTCTGGTTTTGAGGGTTGGTATGAAAGGTGGGCTTATGCGCACAGCAATGCGGTTGGAATTCTGGATATAGGTAGGAAGGTCAGTACAGAAAAGCAGCCCAAAGGACAGTGAGAATTGCAGATCCAGCAGGCTCGCCCAGCAGGTTTACACTAAAGTCAGATAGAGTCATCCACTGCCTTTTCTTCACTCCCAGCCCCCCACCCAGTAAGGTCTTAGAAAAAATACAAACTTGAAGCGATGGTGGGGAAGGTGAGGTCACTGTTGGAAACATCAGTACTTCATTCTGATTGCTATGCTTTGCTCTCTCTAGATTCAGGTTCTTTTTCCCTTGGATTTGTAAATTGGTTTTGCTTTATCACATACTGCATGGCACAGGCATTTTTTTTCCAACTGGATTGTTTTACTTTTGGTATTCATAATGCCCTATTAAAAATCAGGTGGGTTTGTTGGTTTTGTTGTGGTTTTTTTTTTTAGTTTTCAAAATGGTAATTCTTTATAGCTCTGTTGCATTTGAGAATTTTGCAACCGATGTCCTAATTAATACATTTTTTAGCATAAATTATACACATACAGTCAAATTTGAAATAGCAATTATTTTTAAAAGGTCTAAGTCTTGAAATCCCTAAATTTTCTTGCTCTCACACTTATCAGCTGCTTCTTCTTCCATCTCACTGCCAGTGTAGTATTTTCCAGTAATATATATTTAGTAATACGTCAAACAGCTGCTATGAACTATTTATCCTTACTCTGATCCTTTTCAGAGTAATAATACTTTTGCCTGTAAGATAGCATTGCATTATGAATATTTAATTTTCTTGACACTCTTCTTTGGATCTTCTTATATCTAGCTTCCCCCTCCCCCTCTACGTACTTATATCTTTATATATTCTTTAGTCTTCTCTATATTTTTATTGAACATAGACATTTGTGTTATTTTCTGTGGTTGCTTTTCCCCCCTATAGTTTCAAGCTGAGCAACAAAAAGCTGTCTCCTGCAGTGAGGCATTTTACCTTTGTCAAAGGGGTGAAGGACCTTCGGGACAGGTTTGCTGTTCTCTCTGCAGCCTGCATGCCTGAGCAGATTGGTGCTGTTCACTACACTGCTCTCTTCTAGCTAGAGCTTCCAGTAAAGTGATGGCTTCCTGCCCAGCAGTAAGGGAGAAAGTTAGTTTACAGGTTTTACAAAATAAAAATAACTTTACAATTCCTGAGCTAATATCTATCCATGAGTTTTATGCTGTATAACTCACTGGAAAAGTAGTTGTTCTTTAAATTTAATTAGGTATACTTTTTTCTTATTGCTTTAAGATACTTGTCTTGATTCAATTACAGTTGTAGGTGATAATTTAAAGTCAAACCTTGCTGGATGGTGGGGAAGAACTGATAAGAGTTTGAGGTGTTTCAGTTGGTTAGCATAGGCATAGGGTTGAATTACAGATGACTTAGTTTTATTTGACTTGGAATAATGTTGTTCTGGTAGAGGATCATCGCTTTCACCTGCCAAAGGGCCAGTCCGTAGTCACTGTGGACTATTTGCCATTGTTAGATGAGTCTCAGTGGGAAGTTGTAAACATGAATCGTAAAGTAAAGCATGTGTGTTAAGGAGCATAATCAGATGATTGAAATGAACTGAGGGAGGTGATTTTGTAGACCAGATGCATGTTTTGATACTAAAATACTGTGTTATTACCAGCTTTCACTGTCACACCACCATTTATTTGGAGGCATGTGTATGTAGCATCTTTGTTGGGTAAGAGGTTTCTCTCATGGAGCAAGAATAGCTTAAGAAGTTAATGTGATCCCCCCACTCTAACTGAGTACAAAGTATCTGGTTGACATTTGAGAAGATTTGAGGCAGTTAATCCCACCTTCAGGTGAAGGATTATTAAAATTTCTAAACAATCTCTGCAGTGGTGGATGAGGTCAGTTTTTGACCCTTTTTGAATCAAGGGAAGATCAGCTTGAAGGAGAAGAGAGACTAATTAAAATGGATTCTCCTGGCCCTATCATCTCTCTGCGGCAGCCAGCTGCAGAACTTGAAAAATTACTTTCTGCTGCTGGGCCAGATTCTGGTTATTTGCTTGGCTGGGTGATAAAACCATCCATGACCTTCAGCAGCGCAGAAGACTGCAAATCCTTTGTGGTGGAGAAAAACCCAGAAGCAGTAGGAGGACATTACAATTTCTAAAGTGGAAACTCTCAAATCCTCTTTTATATTTATGCAGAAGAATTGTCAAAATGTAGTCTGTAGGGAGAAAAAAGGCCATGGAAATGTCCAAGACAGGTTTATGTCTAAAGCATAATTTTAAATAATTTTATTTTAATAAGCTTAACATTTGGCGGTTTTAATATTTTTGATTTATGTAGATACATAGCGTTTTACCTATTGAAGATGTCCAGGAGTATATTAGAAATATGAAAATAGTCGGTCTTGCAAACAAGTACAGATAATTGGCCAAGTGCAAATAATGTGGAGTGCCAAGCAATTAAAATATATTTTAAAATACATAAATGTGCAAATTTCTGACTTTTTAGTAATACTGAATGAGTTTTATAGTACTGTGATTCAGCTTTTTTTTCCTGTTCAGACTATCTAATGGGCAGATAGTTGTTGCCAGGACAAGCAATGTCAAAATTTTTTGACCCTACAATGGACTTACACCAATTACTCATTATTGGTTTTGTCCACAGAAGGATTCCCCAGGTAGCATTGCTTGCACAACAGCTTGCACTGTTTTCCCTTGGCAGTTGTCTTGCTATGTCTTATGGGGTGATTTAGCTAAATACAATGAGTAGTGCAGCTACACCTACCTTTTCTTATGCAGAAACCTCCCAGTCTCTCACAAATATGTAGATACCTTTCTGATGATGTTTGACATGATGATGAAGAACAAAGGCTCATGAATTTACTCTGTTTGGGTAATACTCCCATTAGTAGCAGCAGCAGTACTGTTTGCCTGTACATTAATTGCAGACAGGTCCAAGAAAAGATGTAACATGAGTCAGCAGAGCTGATTTTGCAGCCAAAAAGCTTAAACCCTGTCCTGGGCTGCATCAGCAGGAGAGCAGCCAGCAGGCTAAGGGATGCTTACTGTGCTGTACTCAGCATGTGCTAGGCTACACCTGAAATAGTATGCAAAAATTATTTATGCATATGCATATAATATTATATCTCATTGCACTACATATACATAAAGAGATATCTGCAATGTTCGTATCTGTCATTCAGTACCTATAATGTGTGATTTCAACATTTATCCCTCCTGTGTGTGGGTCTGGCCCCTTACAATTTATTGATTGCCAATGCATAGGGTCAGCACGTAGGAGAGTGAGTTACCCCGCAGCTCTGAGATATGGCTATTTACTGGTACTGTCTTGGCAGTGATATAATTAAAAACAGGAGAATGAGGTTTCCAGAGCTTTCCTGGCTGCTCTGCAAAGATGGCCAGGGAAGGGACAAGGAAGTTGGAATCATCACACAGTGGTAATGGTGCAGGAGCAGGTTTTCAACTCTAGCAGCAGTTGGTTTAGCCCCGTGGGCAGTACAGCCTCGAGGGTGGGGGTGGGGGCGGCAGCGAGAGGCATGAGGAGTTGTGTCCCACTTGCTAAGCAGTGGGAAGG
The DNA here is from genome assembly GCF_023638135.1 of Falco biarmicus. Lineage (NCBI taxonomy): Eukaryota > Metazoa > Chordata > Aves > Falconiformes > Falconidae > Falco > Falco biarmicus. The sequence continues at coordinate 85,168,690 of NC_079288.1, read as the reverse complement.
TCAAAGACCCTATCCTGCTGCATGTACACCCTGAGTTGTCACCTGCTTGGTCCCTGTGTCAGTGACTTGACTGCACCTAGCAAATAAAGGCATCACTAGGCTCCTTTCAGCCTAAAATAGTTTCACCTTAGCTTCTTTAATTCAAAATTATCACTATTGTTTTCTGTAGCCCTTTATCATCAGCAGTACGTTTCCTTTCAGATATAAGATAGAAAATGTGATCAGAATATAAATGCTAAATTAAATTTAAATCCATTAGTTTTAATATAGAGATATCTCTGTAACAGTTCAAAATACTGTAGAGAAGAAAACAACATATGCTTTTTCTGCAGAACAAATATTGGCTTTAACCAGATTAGCAATATTAAAATGTCTTTGTTATTTTGAGTAGCTGAACTGTATAGAAAGGACTATTTATATCAACTTTTCAGCTCAAAAGGAAAGACAACTCTAAGCATGGACAATTCTGTATGTTTGTAAAGTATGGTTTATTTTTAAAGGAGTTTATATGCATATATTAGTATGCAGGTTTTATATTCAGATAGTTCAGTTGAACACTTTTTGTTACTTTCTTTTTCTGAAGCGAGTTGATACTTAAATAGTGAGGGACTTCATATAAGTACTTAAATAAATACCTACCTATATGCAAATAAATTCTTTAAGATTTTAAAGGGTTAAAGTAAAGTCATAATGCTATACATAAAACCAGAAAAATGGAATATGTGCTTGTGTAGGGGGGTTTATTTAACTTAATTATAAAACATAAAGCAATGGAATTTAAAATCCATTTAAAATTCACTCACAATTATATCAAGCTCACTTCCATTCTCCTGATAAGAAAGTAACTGGCACACTGGTTCCACAGATGTCCCTTGAGCAGTGGCTTGGTGATCAATAACTCCTCTGGACAACTAAGAGAGAGGAATAATCCACAGCCAATATAAAATATTGGCAATAAACTCTTAAAAGAGACTGATCAAGACCCTATATTATAATCTCTAGTATGCTTTTATCCCCCTCCAATTAAAAGTATGATTTTGTAACACACAGGCAGTAAAATTCAACTCCCCTTATCATCACATTAATGATATTCGAAAAGTAAGGAAGATTCAACTTCCATTTGTTTAATGTGTTTAGCTTTGAAATTGCATGCTATAAATACTGTGTGGTTTTGTAGTTTATAACTCCAAAGCTGTGAGATTACACCCCAAATCCTGATTTTCTGTGTTTATAACATTCTTCTTGCAGCTGTGTAAAAGTTAGGCACCTAAAGTAAGATAATCGTCCTTCAGTACTCAATGGAGAGATACACCAAGGGGAAAAAAAGCAAGTAATAGACTATTTAAGACACCTGTTTGTGGTGGGATGAATTATCCCTTGGAACTTTCAAATCTAATGGTCTTTTGGGCTTTCTTTTTTTTCTAAAATAGTACCACGTAGCATAACATAAAGTTGGATTTTCAAACTCCCTATAACTACTCAAGTTAAAAAACCCCAAAAACCCAAGTCATAGAAAGTTGTGTGAAGATAACTACATTCATCACAAATAAAGAATTTAATATCACTTATCTCTCTTTATACCTTTTATCTAAAGATGTCAAAATAAATGACAGAGGATAAGAAGTTTCACTATCAAATTATGCAGGTAAGGAAACTAAGTACTCTCTGTTATTTCATTCAAAGTCACAGAAGACTACAGTAATATCCCAAGTTAGTTTACCATGTCTAATGTGTTGTCCATTGGAACATGCTGCTTCCAATAACTTTTCAACCCAAATTGAATTTCCATTACCACTCACAACTTTATGTTGAACCACGTATAGAATCTATAGTACTGTTTAATAAAAAGTAATAAACTCTAAATGGCTTTCTCAGTCACAAGGTCACATTCAGAATGATGCTTTTCAGAATTACCATTTCTTGCTTTATTTCAGGAAAAGAAAGAAAGAATCTGCTTTTAGCACCCCCTTCTCTTGCCAAGAATACTTGGCCTGTTGCTGATACTAGGAGAAGGGTCTACTCATGTTTCTTTTTATAGGTTACATTGATACTGGTACTGCATCCCAATTAAAGGTGCTTTGTATAGCAGCTGTAGGGGTTTTTTTCCTTTTTATCTTTTCTTTAAGCAAATACCTGTTGTACTTCATTATCTCTTAACCTTGCCTTTCTTCTGAAACTCTGCAACTGAAGGACAAACACTGCAACAGAAGAACTACCTAGAAAATATTTTGCAAAGGCATTTTTATATTAAAAATGAGAAGGCAGTTTTTAAACAGAATGAAAACAAAAGATGAATTTGTATTTAAAGGGTAGCATTTTTTGCAGTCCTCATAGCATTTATTCATGTTTTGATACTTATCACAGAAATTATCATGCTTTCACCCCATTTTGTATTTTTTTCCCCCAAATATCTTCCAGGTTTTACAACATCAGATTATTTACTGTGATCACTAAACACCCTTCTTACAAAATTCAATACTAAATCCTCTCTCAAAATGCCTGTGTCTTCAGATATATCACCCAACCAAGCTTTGCTATCAAGTTATCGTGGCCTTTATCTTATAGAAAAATCCTTATCCATGAGGGTTTTTCATGTTCCCAAATCACACTTTTCCAGCACTTTGTGAATTGTTAGGAACTGAGATACATCTGTGGATTCAAACTCTTTAAACATTCGATAGTTTTAAAAGATCAATAACTACAGTTTAGAATAAAAATGTTCTCCAGTCGCTAGCAAAAATATCAGTTTTTACAGGCTAATGAGGCTTATAAGGTACATTTCACAACTCACCTGTCTTAGTTATAGTAAGAACTGGATTGGAGCTGCACGTGAAAAGCATCATCTGAAACACGTGTAATTTTGTTTCATTTGACATAATTATCTGCAGAGTGGGGTGGCAGTCTGTGCCAAAAATTAAGATCCTTTCATAGTTTAATAAAATTATACTTTCTTAAGTGCCTGAATTTATAACAAGAGCAAATAAACATTTAAATATTGGGTTGTTATCTTTCAATAGATATTTAAAAATCTATGTATCTAAATTTGTGTCTGTGTCTGCATGTGAGGAAATCTATAGCTTATATAAATATATCTGTACATAAACTACAAATATGTTTAAAAAATAGAAAATCAGAGTGGTTGGCAGCAAAGCTGAATATTTAATGCTTAAGGTACTTTTCAGCATTATCAGAAAGCAGTGTAAATATTGCATCTGTTGTCCCTGGAAAATGCCAGAAAATATTGCTGATTTATTATGTGGGAGGAAGGAAATAAAAAAAGATATGGTGCTGAAAAATTGTACACTGTAGGAGAAAAAACTGACAAAACAATAATTTGTAAAGTTTTGCACTTGCTACATAAAAACTCCCTGCATTGGTTTGGATTTCAGGTTTATAAATCATCCATCTCTTCTCCACGTATGTGCTGCATAGAAATGGACTGTGGGTTTTTTGTTGGACTTGGTTGTATTTTTAAGTTATTTTTCTAACAGAAAGGATGCAACTATTAAGCTGGTATAGCTTCTTACTAAGATAAATCAATGCAAAACTATAATGTCCTATCTTCACTTTTTCTAGTACTGTATTTTACACATCACATCTTGCCTTTGACCTGAAATAATAACAATGTCTGTCTATTTTGTATTTTAGGTGAGTGTAGTAGTTCAGGGGCAGTCATCTTAGTTCCCTTTGGTTTACAGTGTCTACAATTGCATTTAATTTTCTTCTTTTGCAACCTGCCTAGTTAAGCTCAGTGAATATATACTAAACAGAAGACATGAAAAATCTTTGCTTATCAATAATCAAATAGCCATGCTTTTATGATTTCAAACCAGTGCCATCATTTTGAACATGGTGCTGTTAAAACATTAAGAAATTTGTTCATAAATTATAAGTTGGTAAGACCCCAGGAGGGTGTTTAATTCACGTCTCTACACAATCAAAGCTCAGACGCAATGATCTGGTTGTGAAAAATATATATCGGACGACAAATTAAATGGGGAGGGGGAGGCAGGGAGGACCCTTAAAAATTAAACCTGGAAAACTCCCAAAGTGAATGGCTGGATATAAAGGGTGAGTTTTAGCTCCCAGGTTCAACGGCAGGGAGTGGCCTCAGCATAAATTGTCTTCAATTAAACTTAAGTATTTAAGATTTTGATCATTAACACTGATCACTGACTTATGTTTTGAGGTAAATCTGTGTTATATAATGAATGAGTGATTCTGTGGGCTCCTTCATTCGTTAACTGTACAAGTTGAAAGACCGTAGTTGGAAACTGGAATAGTCAGCAGGAAAAAGAAAGAAAAATCTAAGAAACCTTGTGGGTAAGATTTAGGGTCCTGCCTTCAGTTTTGATGCTAAATAATTTGCTTTAGATTTCTTTATGTGGTATTTGTCAAGGTGTGAAGCTGTTGCTTGGTGCCCAGGCTGAGCTCCTTTACTCCTGACAACTGCTTTGAAAATTATAACGTATGTGAATGTTAATGTATGATCTGAAGAAAACATGACTTCTAGATCTGTATCCCTTTTGATTTACAGTGTGGCCGAGCTCTCTGAAAAAAGGATGATCAAAGTTGATTGTAAATTTCCCAATATAACATTAATTTTTTTCCATGGGAAATATTGAGATTGAAAGTCTCAGTTTTGGCTAAATTCTGATTATTTCAGCTGTCAAGGCTCCCTGTTCACTTTTTCAGTGCTTGCTCATACTCATGGTAGCTCTGGGAGACTGAAAATATTTTATAAGTGAATGGTAACTTGAGTTTTTTAAAAAAAAACCAAAACCAAAACCAACACAGTGGCACTTCAACATGATGAGCGATATGATGTTTTTTTCAATACTCTCTGCATCTCCAGGGATATTTCTTTTTTCTGAAATGGGAATTCTGGTTTCCATACAATCCTTAGAGCATCACTGGGTTGCATGACACACTGCTCTTGTATTAGAAATATGGTTCTGTTTCTAGTTTGTGTAGTTTTGGGGGACTGGTCCACCAATAAGTATTTTGACAAACAAAGTCTAATCAAATCAAATTAGTAGAAAATTATGGACCTTATGATAAACTGGAAAGGTTTTAGCAGCATGCTTCTGGCAAGCTTTTAAGCTTAAAAATAATGATTTTCTGAAACTTATAATTTGGCCAAGTACAAACAGGTTAGCTTGAGGACATCAATGGCTCCTAACTCTTGAATAAATTTCAAAGTACCCTGGCAAATTAGAAAAGTATTAGGGTTTTTAAGAAAACAGCTGGGGAAATTACTATCTCAAGTATTGTTAAATGACCTTAATAAAGGGATTGATACTCTTTCCTCATATCTTCTGACAATTCTCAAGAGGACCTGGGAAAGAAATTAAGTCGTCATCTTGCAAAACTGAGGTTGGAATATTACGTTGTGAGGATATATATTTCAAAACAGGAAAAGCTTAAGAATTTTTTCACAAAAAAAAAAAAGGAAAAAAAAGACACCGAGAGAAGGTAATTAGCAAAAAGTGAGTGAAGGCTACATTGCTTTTAGGAGTGATGTTTGGAGATTCACATATTTTACTTCCACTTTCAGTCACCATCATGGTAATTATTTCACTTAACTCTCTCTTTCTCTTTGTTATTGTCTTCTCCTTTCCCTCCTTTTTTGTGTCTTTCCCTCTCTTTTCTTCTTCTTAGGTTTAAAACAGCTGCAGAAGAATATCTCCATGTGACTTCTAAGACATACTTTTTTCTTAGCAATGATGAGTTACATACATAACCTTTCCCTTCAAAGCGTACAAAACATTTCACCTACACCAATTTTTTAGCTATTGCTACAATACAGACATCCTTTCAAAATATGGAAGTTTTGAAGAATATGAATTATATTAGGGTGAAAATGGAGACAAGAAAAAATAATTAAGCAGATTAGAATGTGGTGAAAATAGGGATGTTTATTGGAATTACAGAAGTGCTTTGGAGGCCTATGCAGTAGGTGTCATCCTAAGGAAAGATTTCTGCTCTAAAGAACATACACGCTAAATAAGCAACAAGTAAGGGGTATTTTATCGGTCTAATTGCAAAGAGTTGGGCTACAGGAAAGAAGACTTTTTGCTGATAGTCCCATTAAATAACTTCTTATTACACAACTAGTCCCACCAGGTAGAATAACAGTTAACTTGAACAGCACTATCTTTGTTTCAGAAGTCTAGTGACATATTCCACGTTATGCAAGACATCTGTTTGTCAGCAGAGTGTCTTAATTACAACACCATAATTTGTGTCTTTTTTTTTTTTTTTTCTTGCAACACTTAGGTCACCATCTTCATTGACCTCAAGCTGTTCAGACTTTATTTAATTTTATGTCATTTGATAGTTGTACATGTAATAGCTCACCACTGTCTCGGTTTGTGCTAAGTCTTTGATTTGCTGTTGGCATGAAGAGAAGCAGGGCAGCTGCAATCTTGCATCAACATCACCGCTTCCAGCAATGCCCTTGATTACTCTTGGAGGTTTTCTGTGTAAGTACGGACCGCTCCTAGGCTCCATGCATGCATGAAGTTCCACTGTTTCCTTTGCTGTAGGCAGGACTTGAAGGCATGGTAGCGAGTACTGTCCTTCCTGTACACTCAAGCATTTAAATAATAGAGGTGCCAGTCTGTGCCAGTCGAGAAAGTGTGGATGTGCTAGTGACCTTGTGTTCCACATTGCTGCGATATGAGCAGAGCAGAGCTCACGCAAAGTTCCGAAGAGCTACAGCAATTTGGGAAATCACACACAAGTCCAAGATACTCTTGAAACAGTATTTTCAGCTGTGTTATGTAATTTTACGTGCTGCATTTATTATTTTTTTATATTTTTTTTTTTTAATCTGCTCATTTCCAAGAAGGTTGGGGCACTTTCTCTTTCTCCATAAATAAACTTTGAAAAAATAAATCATATAACTCTCTGCAGAATAGACACTGAGGCCATTTACTAAGACAGCTGCTGTCTTCAGTAAGCATTACAGGTGGTGATGAATTTGCTCATAGCAATTAGTTCAGCTGTTTTACTCCTGGCAGAAGACAGGTGAGTCTAGCATACAGAACAGAGGAGGAATCAGGAGAAATTCTCATGATAGAGACAGAGTCCATTTAAACAGAAATAGGATTTAAAAATTGAAGACCCATAGGGCATTATTGACCCGTGTTTACAGAGGATACAGAACCGCTGATAGATAGGTGGGCAAAACAAGATGATCTCAGTGCAGTCAAAGCTTAAAGCATAACAGGGGAGACATAAGATTTTTTCATGGACCATTTCACTTATAGGAAGGTATGAAAGCAATGTAATGGATGAAATAGTGTAAAGATGAGAGCCATAGATGTGGTAGAGGAACTTTCAGTCCATCTCATGTCTCTCAGTAGGACTGCTTGATTCAGGAAGACTTCAGTGGTAGGTAAGATTGTGAAGTCACCAAAGGTGATTGTAAAATAAAATTTAAAGGAAAGACTATTACATTAGTCAGCCAGGAGACTGAACTTGGAGGAAAGAAGAAAATGGAAAAAAAGAGGGGGTGGGGGGGGAAGGGAAAAAAAAAGCAGAATAGTGGTAGAGAATTGAGGTAAAGGGAGAGGTTAAAATAGAACTTGCCTTCTGCAGCCCCAGGGAAGCATATGTTTTTATAGATGCTGTGAAGACTGTGTTTGATGGGGCTTATTCTTCAAGCAAAGAGGGAAACAAAATCCATGTAATACTATTTTTGACATTCTTTCTTTAGATTTGCCTTTACTGTCCAAAAAGCATCCCTTAATTTTTCAGGATCAGAGTATATATGTCATATAATTTGAAGTATCCAAGACAATATTGCAGAAGTGCAAGAACAGATAGAAGCCTTTTTTTTCTCTTGAGCCTAGCCTACCTCTGCTTTACTTCAGTAACTCAATGACTTGGGGATTATTATTTCTCTGTTATTTCTATAACACATGTCCTACTTTATGGTTATATGTTAGTTGAATAAATTCCATGAGTTAATATAGTCAAAATCAACAAGGTTTGAACATTTTCTTCAACAACACAACAGCTTCTCGAAAGATTAGTATACAATTCCTACTATACATCTACTAAGACATTGTGCTTTTTTTATTGCATACCATGAGAATGTTGTTTAGCTCTTCAAATAGAATAATGGACAGTATTAACCAAGTAGCACCTTTTTTCTTATAAAACATACTTTTTAAAGAACTTTAAAATACCTTTTCTTCAATAAAAAGTCGTATTGTAGAAAATAATGTGAGGGTACTTTAGTCAGTGGCTTATGGGACCTGCCTTCTACCATGATATGTAGAAAGCTTTGTGGTAAAGGGAGAAGAAAGTTCTTGAAACCACAATTTTGTTGCAGACATAGATAGGCCCAACAAAGAAAGAATATGTGTGGAGGGTATTCTCTGAAAAAGGAAAGGATAAAAATGGCATTTCAGTTTTTCTGTTCTTGATAATGGGTATGTGAGCATAATCTTAAAAAAAACCCCAACCAACCCGAAACCAACAACTCCCAAAACAAAACCAGAAATTGTGTTTCTTTCTGTTAAAGTTCCATGTTTTTTCAAACTTTTGCAAACCTTTCCAGAATTTTGGCCATGGTGTATAGGGAGATGGAACTTTTTTATTCATGTTTTCTTCCCAGACTGAAATAAACATGAAATATGGGGTGATTCCAGCTGCATACAAGTGAATATGCTCAGTACACCATGACTTGTGAGGGCATGACCTCTGGGGACTTTATTTCTCTGGGCAGATCAACCATGGTTCTGTGAAATATCCACGCAGATAAACTATGTTGTCTACTTGGCCAAACCTAGCTTGGAAATGCTGGTTTTGATAACTGAATTGACTATCAGTTTCTCATATTTGAGTCATATGGCTGCCCAGGAAAGGTTCTTGTGGTTAAAGGGCTCATGAGACCAATACTCTTGTTGATTCAGCCTTAGCCATGCTATATAGTATTAGGAAAGTCATGGAGAGTATAATATGACTCCAAACTAACCATTTCAAATGCAAGGAGCAAATCTAATCTTGTTATGATCCCTCTGCATTCAGCAGTAATCTGCAGGAGGGGGATTCCTCCTAACTTCAAACAGTTGCCCACAGTGGTTGGAGTACATCTTCTGAAGAAGCCTTCCTCTCTTCCATGTTTCTAAACACAGGCTAGACAAGTAGCTTAGGCTGGATGCCTCAATTTTACGTGGTTATGGTTAGATGAAATTAAACCAACCCTTAATCTGTCAGCGGATTTGTCATATGCAAATTGATGGATTAATGTCTCACTTTCATCTTTTTCCCATAGAAACAGTAATTAGATATGACAGAGAGCTGATTGTGTTGCAACATACAAGTACACAGCACTTCAGGAGTCATAAAGAAGAGAAACAGGATAGGAGATTAGTGGCACAGAAGACAAAACCTGATATGTGTAATCGTATTTTACATATTTTACATTTTGCTCCTCAGAAATCGTAATGACCAAAAGTATTCAGTATAACCTCCGTCATTTCCTAAAGGAAAGTAATAACAGACTATCCAGTACTGTGATTTTTTTTTTAATTTTTTATTCAGGAAATGAAAAGATTTTCAGGTATGTGTTTGTGTTTTACGACTCCTCCTCCACCCTTCAGTTTGTTAGTCTTCTTTCTAGCAACTCCCAGCTGCCTCATGTTAATGTTACTGTAGACATTGCTATCACAGAAGAAGGTAATTTTGAAAGAGTCTGTGTTTTGAATGAAGTTTTTATTATGACACTTGATGTCTATTAATTAGATGAGTCATATACTTAATTCACCATAGGGTTTATATTTACAAATAGTCATGAAAGAATTACTCAAAGACCACAAGCTAGATCTCTAAATGGAAGCAGACTTCTAAATAAATAATGCTTTCATGCTAGGAAATCTTAAAAAAAAAAAAAAAACAAACAAACAAGACCCAAAATCCCCACAATTAATATAAGAGCAAGAAAGAACAGACTTTAGAATGTGTATGACAATGGAAATATAAGGGGAAAAAAATGAATGCATGCAAGCTTTCTTATATCAAATTCCATAGGTGCTATGATGAATCATCGGTATGTATTATGTGTAAACATATAACATCAGTCTTATCAGTTTTAAACATAATTCATAATATGTAGAAAATTGCTTTTAATCAATTACATTTTTTAAATTAATAGACCAACTTTCATAAAGTCATAAAAAGTGGAGAAACATAAAGTCACCAGCATTAATAAATCATATGCTATTGTGCAGTTATTCTGAAATAAGAGACTGTTTGCATTAAAACATGTAATTGGATATCATAATATTTGTAGGATAATTCAAGAATAATGATTATAAATGTTTGTTTTCATGAATAAAGGGACCAAAAGAGTATTAATAACTGAATATTACACTGAAAAAATGTGAGTTATTTTTGCCTTTACAAATATGCAATTGCATTTACCCAGAGAGAAGAGGTTTTTAAAAGCAGTAAATCTGGACTGTAAGTTGATTAATCCTTGTGGATAGAGCCCGTATCCTTCTAGGAGGTATGACATAGACGGATTTATTTGTTTTTAAGGGGAGTGGGTGAAGGTGAGGAAAGGATAAGTCTACCTCAATGTTTATATACATTTGGAAAAGAGAAGGGGATTTTGATTAAACCTCCAACCACTCTTACCATCAAAGGTAGAGAAAGGAACATATTTTTTTTGCTACAGACCTTGATTCATTGATCTTGGGGCATTTTATCGCAATGTGAAATATAGTTGGCATTTGCTTTTTACAACGTGTGAGAACTGAGTGTTTCAGAATTGGTGTGCCTGTTGTGTGAGGGGTGACAAAGTCACAGTCAGCCCTGTGGATGGACAGAGCAGTGAGGCATTCTGAGCTAGTTGGAATGTTTTATGTAATGCAACTCAGATGACAAACCAGGTCTGTTTTCTTACATCTGCTCAGCATTAACAGATCTTGCTAATTCAAAAAGCATGTTTGTAAGAACATGTGAGAGCTGCAGTTCATGAAAGCTCTTTTGTCCTTGACCTTTACATTTCAGCACTTCCACAGTCTACTGGAGTCTGTTGTTAAATGCCAGCCTGGAGTTATGAAGGCATGAAAAATTATCAGTTATAAAAAGAGTTGCCTTTCAAATGAGGACCAATACAAATCCTCAACAAATGTTGAGGCAAACAGAGCTCCATGCAAAAGCATTCAATGTAGGAATGCAGGGAAGTATTAAAATTCTGACAGCATGAGCAATGACAGGGTGAAGGAGGCCACTTTCCACTGTGGATAAGCCTGCGAGACGAGCATTGTGACCTCGTGGGGGACAGGCAGCTCATAGAAGGGCAGATGGTCGCCAGAATACTTTTAGTCTCTAGCTGTGCAAACAGGAAAGGGGAATTGGGATACGATGATGACATAAGGCATCTTTTGAGGATTTTATGCAAGTATACCAGTGAAGTTTACCTATCAAGGGTTAGTGGATGCATAACTGCATGTCTGACCCTGAAGCAGATAATGGTCTGTATAGTCTTCCAAAAAGCCACAGGCAGCAGCCCTTTGCAATGGCAGTAGGAGTCATCTCACCATACTTTCAACTTTTACAGCGTGGAAGTCTACATCTGAGCCAGCTATAACGCTCCAGTAGTTAATGTGAAAACCAGGAAATTTCAGTGGATGGTTCAGCTGATGTGTTTTACACATCTATCTAAATATGAGTTTATAGTGCCCTAAAAGTGCCCTGGCCCTATTATATCTAAGGACTTGAGATACCTATCAAAGATCTATATTGTAAATATATTTCTATCCTCAGATTAAAATGCCTTTTTTAGGTTTAGTTGCTACATTCCCCCAGTGTTTTATTTTCTTGTAGCACTCCTAGTCTATTGCTCTTCAAGCTTATGCTTACTGTGAGGAAAAATTACCACATTAACAGACATACAGTTTAGGTGTGAATGTATTTGGGGAAGAAAGAGAGCTCAAGTGCTGGTAGCCTGCACATCCCTTAAAACGCTAAATATGCCATCTGTGCTCCAGGTCATGGTATGTACAAGAGTCTTTGTAGACTTGAAAGAAAGGTGCTTGAAGACTTTTGGGCTATAGAAAATACCCCCTAACTACTGTGAAATATCATAACTAATAATAAATATTACTTCAGAGTGATATGGGTTTGGAAAGTTCAGAAGGGAGCATGAAGGCAGCATGAGATATTTTCACAAAGATGCTGACTCTCTTATCTAGTGAAAATCTGCATTTAAAAATGTTAAAACAAGATTTTAACCATTCAGAAGTATTTCTCTCAGATGGCTTTGAGGTTTGTTGGGTTTGGGGGTTTTTTGGTTCTTTTTTGGGGGGTTTGATTTTTTTTTTTTTTTTTTTTTTTAATTTTAAGGCTTTGCATTATGCCAGTCAGGATCCTCCCTCTTGCCCAAGTATCTGCAAACAAACTTGGATTGCAAATATGTGTTAGGGTGTAGAAGACCTTACTAATTGCATGTGCTCAATATATTGTCTAGTGTTGATTTAAAAAAAAAATATTTTCAGAGAAATTGCATATATTCTGGGGACAGATGTATATGCAAATACAATGAAAGCAAGATTTCTCTTTGTGAATCTTCTAATTTAGCCTTTCAGCATAATCTTTTGATAGAAAAAAACTGGCACATTAGATGCTATTTAGAATTAGTAGGCTAAGTTATATTTTTAAATTATTGTTATAAATATTTTCTAATGCTTTACAATGCTTACAAGAAAATTACACTATCCAGGATAGACTATCTGTAAGTTAAGGGTGTAGAATTTAATCTATTTTAACTATTTGATCTTCTTCTATTCATTAAAGGCATTTCATGTTGGAAATGTTCAACAAAAATTAGAAGACAGTATGCAAATGCCAGAAAAGTTACAACAGTTTCAGAAATTAGCTGATTTTACTATTCTGATCTGCAAATTCCTGCTTGTTATAAAATATGTCAATAGAACAAAACATATGAGGGAACTTTTAATTATCTTGAAAACCTTCAGAAATAAAGGTTGCTATTAAATGACTTCCTTTTGTTATTTTTCTTAAGCACTTTGGAAAATTGCATCTAAGATGAGATAAATGTAGCTGCACATTTAAATTAAGATTATCTTTAGGCTAGTAATCTCATTTACTGTTCAGCAGTTTTAATTCAAGTCAAGACAGTACAATTAGTGTCATCATCCTGCCGGTGTTTCTCATTGCTTTATGGCTGTACTTACTGTTGTTAAGACAAGTAATTCATACAAAGTATAAGTCAGGATAATACATTATTAAAGAGAGCAAGTGTTGCTGGTGCAGCCTGATGAGCTGGACTTCCCTTCAGACACTGATTCTATGTTAGCTCTAATAAGAAGGTCTCATTAAAACACTTGACAAACTTAATATATTTCCATTTTAACATGGAGATAAACTTATTTCAAATGGCAGTCTGAAAAGCGTCCCCTTATTTTAATTGTTGGCTTCAAATGACAGCTGTTTTGAATATCTATATTATGGGTAATAAAATTTTAAGAACTATTTTCTCTATGATAAATTTTATTCCCCTTAATAGGAAGGGGGTTTGCTATTACCTGTCTGTGCTATGTTTAGGAAAATACCTGTTCCGAGTTGCATTATGCCGCAGCTTGCGTGAATATAAAAACGTCAGATGTTTCAGGTATACAAAATGGGCACTAGCTCTGACACTGGCTCTGAACATACTTTGCCTTCCCAGCTAGCATAGATTTGAGGGCTTTTTATTAGTAGTATTCTTTATTTTCTACATCTACATTAGTGGGTCCCAGAGGAAGCCAGATTTCCATGGGTGGGTGATTTTCTTCAAGCCTGCAGCATTAATTAAATTCCTGGATTTGGAATCCTGGGAGTCTAAATTTATCTTTTTTTTTTTCTTTCTTTCTTTTTTTCTTTCTTTTTTAGATAAAATCGTTGTTTGTATGAGTGATTCTGTATGTGATCTGGCAAGATGTGATGCTTCAACTTGTTTTCAGTAGCTGTGTATTCCCTGAGCCCCACTAGTAATGTTTCCTTCGTAAAGAACTCTTAAGTTGCTGCAAGTGCATTCCGGGAAGAGTAAAGGAGGACTGGTTTGTGCTGGGGATGCTTCCCTGAATATATTGCTGTTATATTCAATAATTTCACTACAGTAAAGATGAGCTCTCCCCACTATACAATCTGCAAAGTCAGACAGAGTGCAAGCATGTGGGAGTATTTTACAAGGAAGATGCATGAGGGAATGAATCAAAAGCACAGAAAGGAAACTTTAAACAAAAGCAGGAGACATCAGGTTACATTCAAGTCGCACCTTCAGTGCATACCTTGGTGCTGAACTTATAAATGTATACGTCATTTAAAAATATGGAGAGAGATGCAGAGGCATGGATGTGTAGAGGTATACATATATATATATATAGTTGTGTGGTAGGCAATGTAGACTGTGCCAAAAGCATGTTGTACCAGAAGCATTTCTAGTTTTTTACCATTCACTTTTCTTACCATAAAGGTGTTTAAGGTATACCTGTCTTTAATGAGTAATGGAATATATCTGAGTGGACTAGTCATGTCTGTCTTACTGCTACCAGCTACCCTAGTGCTTCAGCAAGGAAAAGCATATGGTGCTATTAAGACTATGAAGTGTACTCAGAGCTAAGTGATTCTGTGTGATACACACACACCCCTCTCTCTCTGTATATCTATATATTTATATATGTTTTCAGAATTAAGGAGAACATCATGGAAAGACTTTCCTGTTCTTATATCAGTTCTCCTCTATGTATATTTGTGAATTAACCTGGCGTAAGATGGCTTTTGCCTTGGCTAATAAATATGCTTTTCAAGAGTGGATCCTCTTCTGATTTGCACTTTCTTCTTTTTGGAATATGCAGTATTGGGTTTAACAGAGGGTATTTGGGGAAAAGAGGGGAACGGTGAAAATTCCACAGAGCATGGAGAATGCCACTATAGCAGTCACTCACACCTCTTTTCTCTGTAAAGTATTGAGTGTGTTTTCTACCATTCATAAGATAATAATCTCATATCTCAAATCAGATGATCCTGGTTTTTAGCAGCAGCTAAAAATGTTGGAAAGCAGCAGGATTTAGCAGATTGAGCAGAAAATCAAAGATAAACCAGTTCCTAACTGGTAAACTAGAAAGGTTCCAGCTAAAATTCTAAACCAGGATCATTGACAGTTGTTTTTATTCTAATATAATTCTTCAGTTTACTGCTCATTACCCTGGCTGTAAATCAAGCCAGATTAATTTTGTTCTTTGTGTAACTGAATGTTGAGCAATAACCCTTAGACAGCAAAGCGCACCAGCAGAACTGAAGGTCGTTTAAGACTGATTCAAAGTGTGCCTAACGAGCTTTGGACCAGCTGAAGTCATCCAAGAAAACAGTTCCCAAATAAATTGAGGGATTAATTTAAGAACCTCCTCTCACTCTGAAAAAAGTCATCAGACAAAAGCAACAATTGCTAGAGCTGTTCAGAGTTAAAAGCGGGATTAAGTTCTGACTAGTCCTGCAAAACTGGGAAGAGAAACGAAGAAAAAACCCAAACACTGAAGGTACCTTAGTAATTTATTTTTTTTTGGTAGCATTTCAATATTTAACCATTTTTGGTAATATCTGCGGTGACAAAGCATGAGAAGAGAATGTTACTGAAAAATGTGGTAGTTAGTGAAGAGCCAATGGAGTGCGATTTGTTTCTCTATAAAGGAACCTAAATTGCAACATTTCAGTGGATGTTAATGGGATTTGGACCAAGTCGAGTACTAAAAGCTCAGTTTTTTTCAGGTAACAGCCTCATTGGACAGGCAAGATTTCATCCCCAAATGGAAAATTCATTAGCAAAGTTGAATTTCAAAGATTTTTACCATTCCATCTTAAGTAAACTAGAACACAGGATGTCCACTCTTAAATCTAGCCTGGACTGAAGGAAAAAGAAGCATTTCTGTGGATAACAGAGCCACTGCAGTTGTCATTTAGGGGCGTGGGGCTTGTGGTTGGGTTCCCGGGTGAATAGGAAAGGTTGAGTTTATATTAGAGCCTTTTTGTAAGGGGCAGAACATATATGATGTCTCTCCTCTATTTTCCTGAATATGTATTTTCAAAAGTTAGATATCTTCAGAGCTGCTATTACCTTTCTATCAAGTTGTAAGGAATGTGAAAGAGGGGTTCGTGTACTGTCTTTAGAGAAGGGTAGGTAATGTTTAAGTTCATGTATATGCGTGAAAGCCTGCAGATGGCATGCATGGGTGTACAAGCGTCAGTTCCTTGAGATTGCAGCCTACAAACAGCTTAGGATTCATATTCAACAAATACAGACCTACTGTGCTTAATTCCCTTATGTTTAAAAGCCCTGCATTTAAGATCTTAATTAGTAAATAAATGTTTAGTTGTGATAAACAAGTTGATTAAAAGTATTCAGATTTATTGGAGAAGACTGTTTTATTTGGCTAGACATGTTTATCAGCCAGATTTGGATCCCATGATGCTAAATGTTCTATACTGGAAGAAAATTACATTTCCTGCCCTAAAGCAATAGCTTCATTTATGTATTTTCCTAAACAGACTATTGGATGCAATTTGCAGTGGTTGCATTTTTTACTTTTTTATCAAACACTGGTATTTATTTCACGGTTATGCAGTGGGATTATTTGAATTATAGAAAGTTACCATAAGATAGCTAAAACTGTGACTTTAAGTTTCTTGCATCATGGAAGCAATCGCCTGTGCAGGCACTGGGAAATTCTTTATTAGTGGCCACTTGCAAAAGTACAGTATGTGTGTCAGACATGGTGCATTTACAAATGCTAACCTCAGTCATAGGTCCAGATAGTCTCAGCTTTTCTCAGAACATGCTTCCTGTATCCCATTTTCCTGGTTAGTGAAACTGGCAGATACGGTAGGAAAAAGGAGAATAAATGCTAAATAAAATCAGTTTATACTTCACTCCTGTTTGTTTGTCAGTGTTTTGTAGGGGATGTGCAGGGTATGATGTTTCGGCTGGCTGTATCATCCTCAAGGGATGGGAATGGAGACATTGGCAGGGATTAACACTGGGTCCGCCCAATTCACTATTGGATATTTTATCAGGTTTTCAGGCGTAATATACTCTGTCTTTATGCAGAGCCAAACTACATTGTTTTGCAGATAGTTCAATATGCATGTTTCCATATGTAATTGAAAGTTCCACTTTTTTTTTCCCTGTCTGTGATTAAGAAAATAAAAGTTAATAAATTACAGGAAAAATATTAAATTATATTAGATACCACTTCCCCACAGTCATCTGGAAAACATCTCTGTGTGTTCTTAGAGTGTGCAAATTTTATATGCTGTTCCCATATGTTAAACTATTTGCAAAGGCTACGTTAAGACCTCGACTTTGGTTTTAAAACAGTGGTACATAAATATGTCACTGGTACCTTCTTCTGGTTTTGACAAACACAGTCTATAGTGAAAAGCATTAAATAAGTAAGAATTTATTCCTTAATTGTATACCATACCTACAATGTAGTTAAAATATATTTTTTTTCTATTAACATGTAGAATCAAACACAAAACAATGCCAAGTGATCACCTCACAGATTTTTCACAATTCAATCAACACAGTGCTTAGGCTCACTTTGAAAGCGTGACAGTGGAGTTCATACACATACAGCTAGAAAAACCTGCCAAGGTTCTTTCCCCTATTTGTTTTCTTTTACGCATGATAAAAAGAATGACAACCACATATGTTGGGGCAAA
This sequence comes from Falco biarmicus, assembly GCF_023638135.1. Lineage (NCBI taxonomy): Eukaryota > Metazoa > Chordata > Aves > Falconiformes > Falconidae > Falco > Falco biarmicus. Next base: position 85,150,948 of record NC_079288.1, on the reverse strand, counting down.
CAGGTATTTCACCCTGAAAAATTAGCAGCCTGTGATTTTGCTCTTTCAGGAGTGAGGTAGGGATGATTTTTTTCTGTGTTGCTCTTTATGTTCATGAGCAAAATTAATGAAAACCTTGCTGAGAGACCATTCTTAATTTTCACCCAGCGCTGACTCGGCTGAGCTGGGCTGTTGCAGGTACAAAGTCAAGGCTCTGCCCTTTCTGCACTTCACCTGCTCTTTAGACAATTAAAATTAAGCATCTCTACATTTTCCATATTGTCAGCAAAAGGAGGCAAGAGAATAATTTTATCCACTGCCTTAGGTACCTGTCTTAGGATGCGAGGAATCGGGCTCTATATATGCATTTCTCTTTCCTGTCTAATGTAGTTTATAAGCACAACTTCAGGGTAGCTCACCTCAGGTAAGATAAAGGTAAGATAACTTTTGTGCTTCTTCCCTTTCTCTGCCTTCATGTCCTGCGTTTGGTGCTCTCTGTTGTGAGCATACCCATCCCAAACTGATGTGACAACTCCTTGTTCTTACTCACTTTTACTTGCCTACAGGGAAGCATTATGGATTTGAGCAATGATTTTGCTCTGTCTCTTGACAATGTTTTCAGAAGATGAATGAAATGCCATTTTAGGTCATTCCTTCCACTTCCCTACAAAATCTGGATTGTTCTGCTGTGGTGTTTTAAAACCTGCCAATTAAAGATCTGCTCCTATCCTGGGAGTATATTCCACCTCCAAACAGACATTGCTTGGCAGAGCTTGGAAAGTTTTAGGTTTCCTTATGAATGGATTTCAACCAGTATTATGGTTATAGTAATATATAGTATTATAGTAAATCTATAGACCATTCTTAAGTGTACTTCTTCAGAGGCAATATAATATTGCTCACTGAGGTTTTCATTTTCCTATTATCTTTAATATGGTTACAGGTTTTTTCCTATGAAGTGTTAGTATACCTGTGATGATGAATCTCATGTTCCATCCTGCGCATGTGGCGTTATAATTTTATTTTGTTAATTATATAATATAGTTACATAAAATGTGTTCAGAAATATCATTTTACAAGTAATAAAGTTAAAAACAGTAAACTGTCTTGTTTACATCATCATATGCAGGTTGTAATAATGTAGCTGTATGAAATAGGTGTAGCTAATATTTATGCATTAATATTTATAGATAAATGACATTTGCAATGGAAATTTGCTTGCAGATTCTCCATTATGATATAAAACTGACTTCCGTAGAATGTTTCATCAGCTTCATATATTGGCTTCTGGTCTTTGCTTCCTTACAATTTATGTCTGCTTCATTAGAAACCCAGCTCTTTATAATAGACTTTTTATTTAACTGAAATCTCTCTAACACTAAGCTACATTTCGCAGAAATCACTGTGCCGCATACTGCCAATGTTAGATGTGGAAAGAGCCCAGTTTTGCAACTGATCTTCCTTTAAACTTCAGTAGCACTCCTTGCCCGATATTTACATGGCAATCATGACAGGATAATTTTTGGTCTTACAAATCTATAAATTCTCAATTCTCTCACCCCTCTTCTCCGTCCATAAAAAAATAAGGGAAGTCAGGTCATCCATAGAATTACTTGATAATTTGCCCTCATGTATTTTAAATGGGGAATTATTTTTGCAGAAATTGCATTATAATACCATCACTAAGTTAAACACCCCTATATTTTTATGCACACTGTCACAAATGATGACTACTCTTTCTTCCATTCACATATCTGGAAGTTTGGTTTTGATGTGCTAAAGCATGTAAGATTCTGTACCTACCTAAAACACAGATGGGCTTAGTCTATGTACATAATCAAGTGTTTTATTGGAACTGAACCTACAATGCATGCCTTTATAGGAACCTGAATGCTTCTGCTTTCTATAGCGATTTACAGCATTTCTTATTTGTGCTGTGCCTTGTTTTCTGTCAACTATAATAGCATATTTAATAAAAAGCTACAATAAATACTGATATCAATGACATCAGATCAGCAAAGCACATTAATATTCATTGCAAAAATAAATTCTGCAGGGTAAATTATTGGAGGAAGGACAGGCATTTCAGATGATTTCATTGAGACACCAGAAATTGGAATGCAGCATAATATTGACATTAAAGTATGCTGCCCTTTATTTGATTTGTTCAGTAATACAATCATTAATTTTTCAGTAAATTATTCACACTTAGAATATAATAGCTTTGGTCAAGTTGAAAGCCGAAATAATAGTCTACCTCCAAAACCTGCCCAGATTGTAATGCTGAAATCCTTACTTACAAATCCTGTTCCACTGAAATACTTCTACCTCTGTGTTTAGCAATTAAATATGGCATAATTTGGCATGCTGACATTATTGATCAAGTTACGAGTTGCTCTCAAGATGCTGTTACCCACCGAATCTTTCCACAGGGCTGTTGCATTTGCCAGCAAAAATATATGTCCTACTGTGATGTGCAGTTGTGCATTGGTTCACTAGCTGAAAAATGTTTAACCTGTATCTGAAGAAACAATATTGAGCCTAGGAGGAATTAGTAGACTTAGAGTAAGCTGAAAATTTATTCTGTTTAAATTAGGGGGAGAAGTAAGAGTAGATGGTTGGGGACAAGTATGTGCCTTGGATTTCATTTGGGCTGCTGTCTGGAGCTTCCCAACATTTCGCTTTCCATGATCGCAGGCTCTGGAGGGGATCCATCATCGAAGGAGTTCCCTTAGGCTATTGTATTTTTCTGCGTATTTCATTCTGGAAGGAGAGAGTATTCTGTCTAGGAGACACGGAAATTATGCGAATCTCATTTAGAGAAGCTGTGCTGGTGCCTAATTTCTGTATTGTTAAAGCACAAAATTAAATTCTTGGTAGCTACGCAGTTTTATATAATTACGACCATTTTTCACTGAGCAAAGAGAAAAAAAAAAAGAAAAAAAAAAAAGTGCTGTTTGCATTAAGGACCATACAGTGATGCTGGAGAAGTATGTGACCAAGGTTCGAGTCTTCTAGAAGTAAAAATATTGATGAGTTCACACCCCCTTGCCCTTAATCTTTTATTCCTGAAGCCTTTAATCTCTCAGACAACATTCCACTCTGAAATTTATGATGTCCAGCAACAGATCACAAACTAACTGGTGCATCCCAATTCCAGCAGCTGCATCTGATGTGCTGTAAGAAAGGACGATGCTCAGATTCAAGTGATCCTAGCTGACCCGACATTTGTGAGGGAATGAGATTTCACTGCTGTTTCTTCTCTGATGAAAATATTCCCATGTTTTCTGTCAGAACATCTCTATAGTTTTAATAAAGTATTGTAAACATGCTCACCTGTTCTTCTCTGGCATGTTTTGAAAATGCAAAATAGGAAATCAGAAATAATTCCTGGAGGAACGTAATTAGTTTTGAGTTAGTTTTTTAAAATATGGTGATAGCTTGTGTTTGTAGGTAAAAGTTTCTACCAGAAAGCACAACTGCTTCTAACAAAATGTTTTTCTTCTGTGCACTAAGAAACTTCCTCAGGAATTTCAGTACCATTGCTTTGGATGCCTGAGTTAAGCAGTGGCATCTGAAAAACTGATTTATCCCCTAAAGAGCATGTGTTCCCGAGTATATTCTACTGAGAAGCTGAGAGCTCCATTGATAGATTATTTCTCAAATCACTGCAAGAAATAAACAGCCTTGCAAATTTAATCACACAGGGATCAGCAGTGGTATAAAGCTCTTTAAATGTTTAGAGCTAGAGAAAGGGGATATGGGAGTTTAATAAGGAGGAGGAGAAGAGATGAAATTGTTACTTAACTACCAGTTTCTGAAGGGAAATATGTTTAGGGAGTGCATTTTATCTTGTATGTATTGAAAAGGAGACAGCATTATGAGAAGATCTTTACACCTACTGGGACATTTATGTTGTTGTAGACAGGAATAGAAGAGCAGAATTGATGCTCTGTGTGTAGGAAGCACATCCATTTCAAAATTTTCCTGGATTTAGCAGTGTAACCTATTCTTTCCCCTTTAACATTTTAAAACTTTATTTTTGTTGACATTCATTGCACTGCCAGTATAAAAATACATTAAGCTATAATACAAACCTTGGGCTTGATCCAGGTGTGATGATGTCAGTAGGAGTCTTCCTACTGACTTTGGATGAGACTTATAATCACTCTCCCAGCAATTATTTAAGCCTTCTGGAAAACAAGCATTTTTTACGCAAAAGTCTAACCCATCTACAGTGTTGTTGTGGAGTTCTCAAGGGTGGTTTTTTTAAGCCTTTCTAAGATAAGATACAACAGTACAGAAACCATTGAATCTCAGTGTACTTTTTTTTTTTTTTTTAAAGGCTGACAGAAAGGAAATAATTTTCTATTATATCCATTCTTAGACATTTGAATAAATTGCCCGATTGTTAAAGATACTAAGCATTCACAATTCAGAAGAGCATTTTGTGTTAGTAAATGGTGAAGGATGTTTTTCCCCCCAAAGGGAGCACTGAAAAGAGAAGCAAATGTTCTGAAAATTAGTCACCATAGCCTGTTCTGCCTGGAAACAAGCTATACCTGCTTTTCTCCTTTATGTCCTCCTTTTTGGCTTCCAGAGTCATGTCATTTTTTTGTTAGCAGCTTTCTGCCTGAGGGTTTTTGTTGGGTTTTGATCTTTGCGAGAGCAAGTGCGAGGGCCTTATTTCTCCAGAGACAGTGAAACTTGTGGCAGAACAGGGCATCAGAGTAGCTGACAGCAGTGGCTGTCAGTGCACAGTTTGGAGCCCCGTCAAACAGAGCAGGAGGAGCTGTAACAGCCAGGAAGGGCTCTCTGGGTTAAGGGATGTGAGGCAGGAGCGTGGAAAGAGCTCAGGATTGTATGGAAAGGTTTGAGATGGATGGGCTCCATAGAAGGTTGGGAGGGCTGGGTGGGAAGAGGTGTTGTGAATGACATGAAGAGGACCTGAGAGCAGCGGGGAGTGATGGGTTCTTTGTGGAGAGCAGTCTGAGGTGCTGGGACATGGTGGGGGCTCAGAGCAAGGAATGTGGGAATGGAGAGAAGTTAGGGGGTTTGCCACAAATTATGAAAGTAGATCTGCAGACCTAGAGAGACCAAAGATCTCTAAGCTAAACCTGTCTCTGAGAGTAGCTGTTAACAGCCGCTTAGGTAAACAATAAAGCAGGGCAAGTGCTGAGTGATCCTTCTCTTTCGGATTTAAGGAATTTCTCAGATAAAAGTTGCATCTGGGACACCTTGTGTAACAATTCTTGAATTTGTTTTAAATGTTTCTTGAGTCCTTTTATATATGGCTCCAAGATATCTATGACAAATGTTTGTATGTGAGGAAGTATTTATTTTCCTCTGTGTAATCATTCATTGCAATTGTCCCCAAGGTCTTGTATAATGAGAACAATGAATAATTATTTCTAGTCACCTTTTCCATTAAGTTTATAAATGCATAGGTCTGTGTTTGTTTTGGGTTGTTTGTGTTTGATTTTTTTTTCCTCCTTTCTCCACAAAGCTCATTTTGAGTGGAAGAATTTTTATACTTCGATTACTTTTGTCTTTTGTATTTTCTGTTCTTCAGTTCACCTGTGGCATTGCAGACACAGGCACAACCCATATCTATCTGGTTTCCTGGAAATGCTCTCTGTGTTGTTCCCTAACCCTTTCAGAATGATTCCCTCTGTTTGTGTTCTTGATCAACCAAGAACATTATAGCTGTGTTTTTAGAGCACAACCCAAACTGGCACAATATTTCCATCTTGAGAGAATTGCTAAAGCAGGACATAGTGCTGTAAATACACTGTTGTGCTGCAAGCACTGTAATACTGAATTTCAGCTGGTGGGTTTTCATTTTTTTGTTGGTTTTGAGTTTTTTTGTTTGTTTCTCAGTTTCTTGCAACCTTTCACACTGTTGATTGGTTTTGACTATGCTGAATGTTTTGATATCATAAGCAAATTTCACTACCTCACCAACTCTAGATCAATTATAGACATGAAGATAAGCCAAGACTCAAAGCACATCTCTGTAGGATTCTTCTAACAACATCCCTTCACTGGGAAAATTGACCGTCTTTGATGTTTTAAAAGGATACAAATCTATGAAGGAATTTTCCCTTGTACCAAACAGTTCCTTTTAGAGCTTCTGTTAAGGAATCAATCACAAAATCTTACTGATGTGGCAGTACTGTTCAACTGCCTAAAAAACTTAATTATACCTTGTTCATCTACCCTTGCCTGGTGATGTGTTTGTACACAGTAGATGAATCTTAAAATCTCTGACTTGATAAATATGGAGAGTCGAACAGACTAAAAAACTTATTTTTACAGTTGAGTAAGAATTTTTTTATAGAATATGGAAGAGAAACAGAACCTAATGAGTAAATTTAATTGAAATTTGAAGACAACTATAGAGAAGTACTTAATTTACCCATTTTCCTAGCAATGATTATGATGATAAGAATAAAAAGGCTTTTTATTTCCAGAGGACATTTGTCTTGAAAATACAACCTTTGGTATACCTAAGATTTAGAGTGTATTTATACTATATTCATCTCATAATACAAAGTTTTTCACAATCATTAAGACTTTACTCCACTTCCTGCTTTGGTTTCATAATTTCTCTGTCTCTTTTTGGCTTTCTATGAGCTATTGGAGAATCTCATCTAGACGTGTTACAGACAGGGTGCTTCTACTGGGATTATATTCTTCTACTTAAGCATGTTAAAGTCACCAAATCTGGGCTCAATAAGAATTTTTTTTCTCTTACAAAAATTAGCAAGGATTTTTGGGACTCAGTTGTCTGGTCTGTTTTTTGGAACCACTTTGTCCCATGCAATCCATAGAGTTAAAGGGAGCCATGTTCTCCTCCTGCTGTTTGGTTTACTTTGTAACTTTTGCACTCAGATTTTAGGCTTTAACTTAATTGTAGAGGTTTTTTAAAGTATTTTACAGTGCCTGAGGCAATTGTTGCAGGCTGCCTAGTGGACCAGTTTCATTCTAAGTTTTTAAGTTCATCTGAGAATCCAAATTGTTTTGATAGTAATTTTGATAGTAAATTGATAGTCTTCAGATAAGTAAATTCCTGAGCAATGAAATTATATTAAAAATACTTCAAATAAAATTGTAGTTATGAGATCCGGCTTCAACTATCCACTGATCATCTCAACCCTTTACAACCGTGCTAAATAATAATTTCTCTCCTGTTTTATTATTTTGTTTCTGTTATGTCAGTGTATTACTAAAAATGTCAGTATAAGACTAAAGTACATAATTCTATTTTGTCAATGGAGGACTCCTGCTTTTTCAAAATAATAATACTAATAATTATTTTATATATATATATACACACACAGAGTCTGGTTTATTGTTCTGACTGGGGAAAATAGGTATATTTAAATAGGAATCATGAAGATGCCAAAATATGAAGGGTTTATAGTACATGTTGTAAGAAAAAAAAAAAACAATAGAGTCCCTGACTCTATTGTGGTGTATCCATTTTACCAGAAAATTCCAGTCCTGTACACAGTTATATCTCGTTCCTGCTTATTTAGGTTCACGCATCTGGCAAATCTCAATGAAAACATCCAGACTGAATAGGGTGAAATATAACAGCATTGTCAGACAATCTTTATTTCAAAAGGATGTAAATCTGAGGGTATTCAGCTTTCCATACACATACTCAACTGAGTTATTATGTTTATTAAAGTGCTTGTTTGCATTATTTCCAGACACAGGTCAAAAAACAATATTCTATACAGATAAAATATATTGGTTTGTTGGGAAATAGAAGAAATTTATATCATCTGTCTCTTAAGACAGCATTAATATTTATTGGGTGAAAAAGCCTTTTTTTTTTAAAGATGCCAGCAAGTATGGGACAGCTGAGGATAATTTTTTCTGATGCAAGGTACAGACCATGTTCTCAGCTTTATGTACCTGATAAATGTTGCTCAGATTTTGTCAATGTCACTGAAGCCATTAGCAGATCGCTTCAAAAAGTTCAGTCATTTAAAAATGAACTGAGCTTTCTTTATGGACATCCATTATTAAAAAGAAATATAACAGAGTTGTCATGAATGACTTTCATCTCACATCAGTTCCCCATCCATGCAACTGCATTGCCTTCAAGGGAGCTGTTCCTAATCTATAACCATTATAGATTTTAAAGTCAAAAGGGCCATTCTGATTATGTGTAATCTGACCTTTGGCATAACATATGACATAAATTTCCACCTGCATTAGGCCTGATGATTAAGCCCATGCTTCCTTGAAAGGTGATGAATAATACATCACACCTAACTTCATCTCTCCAAGAAATAGTAATATAGTCTCAGCTTTCTTAAATAAGTGGAAAAAAGAGAGGTGTCTTTTAAGAAAGATACATTGCACGTGTTCAGTCACTTAAAATCTAATCAATTGAGCTGCCTGCTGTGTGTCTCGTCTATCCCTGTCCTCTGGTTTGGACTGTCCTTGTACTTTCACTACCTCATATTATTGGTATAGAATCAATCATAGAATGGTTTGGAAGGGACCTTAAGGACCATCTGCTTCCAAGCCCCGTCCAGCCTGGCCTTGAACACTGCCAGGGATGGGGCATCCACAGCTGCTCTGGGCAGCCTGGGCCAGCGCCTCGCCACCCTCACAGTAACAAATTGCTTCCTAAAATCTAACCTAATCCTGCTCTCTTTCAATTTAAAGCCATTCCCCCTTGTCCTATCACTACATGCCCTTGAAAAATGACCCTCTCCAGCTTTCTTGAAGCCCCTTTAGGCACTGGGAGGTGCTCTGAGGTCTCCCCGCAGCCTTCCCTTCTCCAGGCTGAACCCCCCCAACTCTCCCAGCCTGTCCCCACAGCAGAGCTGCTCCAGCCTCTGACCATCCCCGTGGTCCCCTCTGGCCCGGCTCCAACAGCTCCACGTCTCTCCTGTGCTGAGGACCCCCGAGCTGGAGGCAGCGCTGCAGGGGGGTCTCACCAGAGCGGGGCAGAGGGGCAGAGCCCCCTCCCTCGCCCGGCCGGCCACGCTGCAGGGGATGCAGCCCAGGGCTGCAAATGCATATGAACCTTTCCCATGCAGCTTTGATCTCAAGATTTCACTGAGCCTTGATCAGTTTTCCTGTGGGTTTATTATTCTTGCTGAAAAGTTTATTGGTGTTCTGAATTAGTTTAGCTCTGATAGTCAATTATTGAATCTTGTAAATAGATCTCTATCAACCATAACAGGCAAAGTCAGAATCTTTTCCTCCTGTAGGGAGGGGTAAGGTGGAAGATCAAACTAGATCAGAAGGTCACATTATTTGCATTTCATCTGTAATGTCTGCAAGATATTGGATGATTTTATCCATATCCAGGCTTTTGCCTTTGGGTCAATCCGTATAAAATAAATATACAAAATATTCCACCTGAATATTATAAAACGTCTCAGGAAAGCACTTGGGTTATCAGTGCCTCAGTTCTACTTACAGCTCTGTTCAGTGGAGCCATTTTTATTGTCTGTATATGGATTTATGAACCCTGTTAATATTAACCTACCTCCCTCCAGAGATTGATTGCCAAGTGTCACTACAGCTAATCAAAGAAAATTATTACAATGTTATTCGTTTCTCTGTTCTTGGGGGGTTACCTTTTGGTGTAGAATTGTGGGGTTTTTTTCCAAATCATGTTGCATTGATGTTAGTAGGAGCAGAACTGCAACTTTTGGGAGCAAGCAGTCTGTAAGTGCAGTTGTCCTACATAAGAGACATGCTGAAAACATGTTCAGAGCACCTATTGTGACTAGGGATAAGAGTAGTTATTTTTTCTTAGTTACTGATTGCTGTTGTTATAATAATGGATCCTTCTGTATGAAGGCATTTTGAATCAATGAATCTGAAAAAGTATTTCAGATTTAATATACTTATGTTGTTCTTTTCTCCCAATGTGTCTTGATGTTAAATTTTCTGTAATGCGTGGCATTTACTCCTACTGGCCTCAACTGCATAAATTTAGGCATCTTCCTATGATAATGGCTAACTCCCAGCGTGGTCAGTGGAAAGAACATTCACATTTGGGACTGTTCTTCTTGGTTATTATCTTAAATAGCTCTGATAAGGGATAATGAATCCACTGAAGGTACCTATTAGAAAAACAAGGCGTGAACCACATAAACCTGGTATTTTTGAGATCTCCCTTATCCCTAGTCTTTCTGCAGAAGCAGCCTCTGGGCTAAATAACCCCTCCTGTTCCTTTACTCGCCAATATTTCAGAGCATAGGTTCTAGATGCTAACATGGTGACCCAGCTACCCATCAATTCCTGGGAAGTTTGCAAGGTAGAAAAGGGCTAAGGAAGCTGACAAGAACAGACAGAACAGAAATCTCCTTGATACATAGGATTTCATTATGTCTGTGGTCCATCAGATGATTATTGAAACAAAAAATCCCTTAGTAAGGAATAGTCTGTCAGTCTTATTTGGAGAGTTGGTCAAATATAACCCTGGATGAAAAAAAGATACTGAAGGCTACAACTTGTTTGTTTCATTGATTATATTATGCAAGTGCTTTTATTTATTAGCTGGGAATGAAATTCTGCTGTTGACTGAGTGAATACAATTTCTGTGACTGCAAGGGTTTTGTGCAGAGGGCAAATTAAACCTTAGATTTTTTTTATTATTTGCATCATTAGCAGTCAAGTGAAACTTTCCTTTTCCAAATGTTGCCAAAAATGATCCTGTTGCTTGTCTAAAATTAGAAAAATTTATCAAGATAGTCAGGAAGCAGACTCTTGGTATGCTTCTGAAAGGCAGTAGAGACAGATTCCCGTCATCTATGGAATGAGAATTGCAAGAATAGTTGTTGAGCTACGATATTTTTCTACAAAAGGTCTCCATAAACTGCCTGATTAACAGATATCAGCCCTGGAAAGTCCAACAGTATCATTACAAGGTATAATTTTATTAGGTACTTGAATACATTACAGGGTTTTCTAGTTGTTTTGTTCCCCAGTGTAAACGCTAAAATTGGTAAAGCAAGTGTAAGCCAGAATGTTTTAAAATGTGCCTGGGGGGAGGCGATTTGTCTTACATTTTAGGCCTTTTCAGTGCTACCACCAAATATTGCTTAAGTCTGTTCTTTGCTCTTGTACCCTCTTGGGCAGCAGAGCCTGGCCATGGCTTTGCTGTGCACACAGAGCCATCAGGCTCTGGCCACAGCAGTCAGGGCTGCAGCCGCCTTCCAGCCCTCCCGCACCTTCCTCCTGCATCCTTTGGACTGCCTCCCTTCAGCCACCGTGAGTTTATCTTATTAATAAGGCCAGGCAAGGTAGCGATATTCATGCCATATAATACCCTTGTTGAATACATCGTGGCAAGTCTCTCAAGGGACTGGATCACAGCTTTATTAATGTCCTCCTGCACTGCCCGTCGGTCTGTGCCAGCCCTGTGTTTTACAATCAGAGTATCTTGTGAAGAACAGTTTGTGCAATGTTGGTAAAAGAACAAAGTCTTTTGTGAAGGTAGAGAACAGGGTGTCTTCGGGTGTTTAGTGCTCTGTGAAGCTGTTTAATGTAACAGTGGTTTAATAAGCTGCTTTATATGTGTTCATGGACCACAGCGAGGCAACGCTGCCGACAGGTCATTTGTTAATTGAAGTTTCAGAGTGTTCAGCTGATAATATGTTTCCTGGCAGTGGGTATATTGGTAATAACATATTTTATTCAGGAGACGTAGGTGAAACTTCAGAGTCATATGAATACAGTTTTGCTGCTCTCCTTCACAGTGAGCTGACAACCTGCTCTGGGAAGGGGATAATGCAGGGTAAAGAAAACCATGAGAGAAACTTCATTTATTTGTTTGAACTTTACTAAGAGATGTCCGTTTACTCAAAAAGCCAGTTCCAGCTAGTTCATCTTTTAATGAAGTATTATATTTAATCAGCATCGCCTCTGACTTCAAATCTGAGAGGTTGCACATAAGGCTTTCAGTTATTCTCTAAGAGATGTTAGTACTTTTTATAGTAAATGAGACAGGACTCCTAATGACACCAATTAAGAGATGCGAAGGCCTTGTTCTGCTCTTTATGGTCTGATAGGTCAGTTAAAATGAGACAACAAAACATACCGTGCAGATGGGAACATTTTGGGCTCTTTGTGGAAAGATGAATGTCCGTGACTTAACTAGCAGAAGGAAGAATGAGCTTGCACAGCCTACCCAATTACAGTCTCTCTCTCACAAGAAAATGAAATAATTTGGAAACTTTGCAAACATTGTAGTGTGTTTATGTAGAAAGATAAAATGGGTATTTTCATGTGAGTGGGAGTGTGATGTGAAGTCTCTCTGCAGTCTCTTTATGTAACTTGTAACCTTCCCTTGACCAAACCTGCCATTACCTAGCTGTCATTATACAGACTATACCCCATCAGTAATGACTGTTCGAACTGTTTATATGACCAAAGCTGGCAGGACTTTGAGGAGGATAGTTAAAGTGCTGACAGAGTGGTCTCTTCAGTGTAAGGCAGAAATTTTGCAATTTTGTCCTGTCCATTGGATATGGAAAGTGCTCATCAGAAATCCGAAGCACCATTAGATTTCCCCTCAAATTACACACCTGGTGTTTAACCTTTAAAGGCCTGAATATTTTTTAATTACAAAAATAACTGTTATTCTTTTTGTTAGCCTGCTGCTCTAGGTGTTTGCTCTAGTCTCACCCTTATCAACGAAGGATTTGGTTCTGAAAAGGAAGGGAGGGTAAATAAATCTTAGACCTTGATACTTACATTGGTAGACAGTGTACAATGTGTCTGGAAAATCAACCATAAATAGGTCTTCACCATGGAAGATTAATGTTTCACCTTGATATAGTAACCTGTTCTGGTAAAGCTCCATCATTTATGTTCCACGTTGGAGAAACGTGTCACCCAGTTTATGGCCTCGGTGTTGCGTGTTGAAATATCATAGGATCTGGTTGACATGAGAGTTTGGGGAAACATTTCTTCATTAAAACTATTCTTCAAGTTGCACTTTCTCTTCCATTTTACAAGCAATCCATAGTGTTTAGAGGTAGCCACGCTTTCTGTGGATGTACAACTTCACATCAAAAATACGTGGTCTCAATCACGAATATGATGTGAATTCTTCTGTACTTGAAGGGCAGGGTGTGAAAAGCCAAGCTGCAAACAGAATAAATCTTTCCTTCCACTTTCATCTGGGAGCATTAGATATATAATCTGAATTTTCACCAGTTTGCTCGAATTTGTTACAGATTCCTGTCCACTCCTGTAGTCTCTTTGGAGACTGTGGTCTTCGCACCTCAAATTTCTAAACATTGCTTGGAAGATCAGAGGGAAGCACATGTATTTTGCAGGTTTTGCCTTGGAAATGGCAAGATATGTAGTAAGTTGGGATGTTTCTGGTTAATGCTAACAGTGAATTGATTGAGTGGAGAAAAGGAGAATGGTACAGGACCAGAGCGGGGGGGTGTGTGGGGTGTGTGTGTGTGTGTCCCATCCTCAGGGGTTTGTGCAGAGCTATTGTGAGAAAAAAATGTGGCTTTTAGAGCTCACTTGGCTGTTCCTACTGAAATCACAGGTAACGGTGTTGTTTTGTTCAAGGGCAAGTGCTTTCAACAGCCCAACTGCTGCATCTTTTGTAAAGAACTACTTACACGGAAATAATACAAATAAATGTATATGGGAGGTGAGGGGAAAGCTTTCCATAACACTGGGAATTTAAGCAAATTCAAATACTTGGGTATCCGGGAGCTATATAAAGCTTTTCATTAAGAGACTATTGAGATAAGTCATTTGAAAACTCATTTGCAACTTTAGCATATGAAATTTGAAGCACAAATAGATGGTATGACACTGCATTATTTGTTCAACACACCGATATTTTACAGGTATTCATAATACAAAGACTGAAATGAAGGAAATTTTTGCTACTAAAAGGTAATGAGAAATTGTAGGAACCGAGATACAATAGAGACACATATAGGAAGCGATCCAGGCAGCACCATCTTTGTTAATAATAAAGGAAACATTTTCCATTTACTCTAAACATTGATTAGATGGATGAAGTTGCAAAAAATAAGAAATTAAATCACTACAGAGCTAGCAGTTGTTTTGTTTGTTTGTTTGTTTCAACTGCTCTTACTTTGAGTTACTTTGCTAAATATGATTCTCAAAAGTCACCTTGAACTTGAAAACTTTGGAAAAGTTTCCAGTTTGGTTCTTTTTATGAAATGTCACAGAAAAATATAGCTGCACATTATGCAGTCATAATAAATTGCACTGATCCAAGAGTAACAGCAGACGTGCTGGTGTAGCAGCAGCTGAGAGGGGTCTTGCCTTGTCCTGCCTGCACTAACGTTATCTGGTGGGGAGCATATGCATTGTAGCACCTGATGTGACAGTACTTGGAGTTAGGGTGTTTCTCATTACCATGACTGGTCTGTCTCATCCAATGGCAGGGAAAATTCTGCTTGATTCTGTAGAATATTTTCCATCTTTGTTATCTGGGTTTCTTCATTCTTTACCAGTACTCATATTTTAGCCTGAAGATTTCATGTTTGCATTTTGCCCATAATATGGGGTTTTGTAAAAAAATTTTGTTGTTTTTTCCCTTTTTTTTTTTATTTTCCCTTTTTAAGTGCCTACCAGCTGTGTAAAGCACAAAACAAGATGCGTGTTCGTTTAATCCTACAGTCTGCCAAGCATTAAAGCAATATGTAAATCAGAGGAGTAAATGAATCACAGAAAAGTTACACTGACTTTTAAATCCTGCAAATCTAGTGTCCAATGTGTAGCATGAACTCTGTGCAAAAGAAAATAACTATTAATTTTGCAGTATTTAAAATCAACATTTTGAAAACTGTAGCCTGTGGGCCTAGGATTATAAATATGTTATAATATTGCTATGGTGTATAGTTAGTAACATAGTATACTTAAATACAAGTTATAATATAGTTTTTTATGTACAAATATCAATAAATGCATTAAATTGTATGAAAACCCCACTACTCTCACAAAGTTCTTAACAAATAATGCAATCAGAAGGAATGAAAATTATTAGTAACTACTATTTTCCTTATGACAGAGAAATCATTACTATATTATAGTGTGTTGTTTCACTAAAAAAATACATGACACGTCTTGAGAATGTTTAAGCATAATAAACTACAAAGTTAAATTAAATTTGTGATATGCATTCATTTTAATGGCCTATGACAAATATGAGAATTAAAAAAATTATATTATCTCAATTATCTCAGAAAACCATTGTGTTTTTTTTCTCCTAATGTCTTCCAAGAGGAATTGTACCATATAACTTAGATAAACAGAGAAATGTCCACTTAAAAATAGTTGGCCAGCTGGCTACTACTGCCAACTGAGAAGTCATTTCAGAAACCTTTACTATTTCAATGACTGTTTATAATTTCTGAATTAACCTAAATTAATTTGTTATCATATCTGCTTGTTTTTGAGCCAGAATTGCCCTCTAGCTTGAATCGGTCCTTGCAGCTCCTTTCTTCTAAAGGTGTTGGCTGTCCACATTACGTCCTTCTGGGTTTATTTGCTCTTCTAAATACAGCAAGTTCCTTGGGGCTGCACTCCTTGCCTAGACAGCCCTGTGTTTCGGAGGGCTCTGACAAAAACTGAATGAATGTGCAATAATAGGATTTTTTATCATGTTTCAGTATCAATACCTCACACAGCAGTAATGATACCTTTCTATACTGGCTGATACATAAACTCCATCAAACATCTGAAAACCATCATTCTCTTGCTGTTTGCTGTTTTGAAATCTCAGCTGAACATTTTGTTGGCATTAATGATGACCAGAGGTAGCTTTGAATTATGCATTTTAAAAAATGCTGTAAAGATAATCTTAACATTTAGAAAGTCAGGACACTAAAGGTAAATAGTTTAGTGGCTCTGGACTAATGTGGATTTTGCACCAGCTAGTTTGCTCCAGCTATTTACCCAATGAATGTCAGACTCTCAGCAGTGCCGTTTTGATGATGATGTTGGTACGTGCAGAAATATGTGTTGAATTGTAAGCTCTTCAGCACCAGTGCCAGGGTGGTGTTATTACAAGACTGAAATAATTTCTAGCTGTATCTCAGAAATGGTGTGTTCGCCCACAAATACCACTGTTTGGCATCAGGAATGCCGTACAAAAAGGCATGGAACAGGTTTTGTTTTCCTTTAGAGTTAGTTTGGATATGTTTTTTTCTGAGAACGTGACAGCTTTCTGTACTTGCAAGAAAATATATTTTCTTACAAAATAAGCTTATTTATGGGTAGCAACAGTGGTTGCAATGGTAATATATGTGCGTGAATAATATATAGAATAGGAATTTACAGATACATCCTGAGAACTTAATACAATAAATGTCTGTTATACAGAAATAGGAAACGTGAGAGGTCTTGGGCTCCAGCATTTTCATATTCCCCGTAGAAATACAGCGGTAGATGACACCTAGTGGGGTTTGGCATGAACTACAGGAACGTACCGAAGCTTACAAAACTTCATGAGTGGAGTTAAAAGAGAAAAGTATTTCTGGAGCTGTTGATCCTGTTGTTCTAGTTACAGATATGAGAAGTCTGTATCATTACCGAATTCTTCATCCTCTTAAAAAATGATGTTCGCAATGGGACTGTAACAAGAGGAGCAAAAAGCCTTTTTCAGCCTCTATGCTTTTCCTCTCAATATTTAATTTATACTTCTTGAGGTTGCAGGATTTAGAATTATAAATACACTACTTTGGGCTACTTTTAATGAAAAAAAAAAAAAAAAAAAAAGGTTTATCTTTGCATGAGAATTATTATACCAACCTATCCTATGGAAAAAAAGATAAGCATTTTTTCCTGACAAAGAACAGAGTATCTGCTGTATTTGGCTGTTACCGTGATCTTTCTCAAGGCGTAGTGTCATTACACAGAATGATAGCTAATTAATTGTATTGGGCTTCATAGCACCAAACAACTCAGCTATACTTCAGTCTGAGAAGACATTTTTTAGGGGTTCTTCTGAGTCATGCATTTATTGCAGACCTTAAGCATTGTTTTACTGGTGCATCAAAGCATCTGGGAAGAAAAAGTCAGAAATATGTTTTCCTTCTTTCTGTAGGTAGGTCAGGGTTAAGGAAATAGGTATTTGATAATCAAACTTGGTTCTCTAATAATGATACAGTTTGGTTTTTAATATTATTGAATAAAATAAAAATAATAAATTAATTGAACCACTGTTTTCACTATCAGATGCTCACCAGCATGCATGTACTTGGCCTACAGCTTAGTTGGATACATGTTGGTTTCTGTTTACAAGATGATTTGTGATCATGTTGGAAATTATGCTCTTTTGGGATGCTGGGGTTTTTAGTTAGTATATGTCTATCTCACGTCTCTTGTACTCATTTATTTATGGGCCCCATTGAAGAATTTATCAAAAAATTATGTTTTGGGTCTGGTCATCAAGTGAGCAGGTATGTGCCAGAACGTTTGGTGTTGATTTAGTTATGTCCCTACTCCTTAACAGGATGGACATGGGAGCACAGTCACCTCCGTGAACATATAGAGTTATAATACATGCAAGGATGTTTGTGGGGATGGTGGAACAGGAAGATTTGTCCCAGTGACTGGCAGCTGACACATTACTGTGTGTTTCATACCTTTTATATCTCTGGAGAAACTTCATTTAATAACCCATCTCCCCTGAAAGCACCAGTGGTTGGTGTTCCTCCATGGCAGATGTGCTAAATTGGCTAGAGTCCATTTTAATCTCTCGTTTACTAGTTCTGATAATGAAGTCTTGACCTTCCAGCAGATGGGACTTGCAAAGCAGTTCTGCTTGGTGCTAACAGGATCTGTGGGCCAATCTGTGCCTGAGCATGTGGCTTTTATATCCAGTGGAGTGGCATATTGAGTCAGGGACTGCAGGGTGCTGAAGTAATAATAATTCTTGGAATTATTAAATAAGCACATACACATGCACCACAACAAAATGATAACTGTGGTAGTCTCTGCTTTCCTGTGGTCTTACCATGCATCCTCCTGGATACTATGTTCAGTGCAAGCATGAGCTTCCAAAACTGCTTAAACCCATTTAGATCAGCAGGCAACTCGAGAGAGAGCAGACCAAGTTGCCGTGCTTTATCTTCTGATTATGGGGTGATTATAGATGTGCTGCAACTTTGAGATAATGAATTTTAACAGTAATATTGTCACTTTGCAAATGGTAAATGTGGCACTTGGAAGGTGGTGGTGTTTGCACATCTGTATCTCATGCTCAAGTTTCTTGAAAGGGTTGATTTACAACGCAGGCTCAGAAAATAAAGTAATTCTGATGCAGTAGAAGGGAAAGAATTTAATAGATCCATTGACTTGCATTTTGTAGTGTGCTTAATTTACTTGATAGGAACTTCTGTCATTTAATCAAAACACAAACCACAAATTGTTACATACCCAACGGTAAACCCCATTGACCACACAGGCAGAGTGTATCCCGAGGCAGCCATGGTGACTACAGCCGCTGTCCTCTGCAACACCGCTCACCGTATGGTGCTTGGTCTTGTGCCATGCAATGCACTTGTGGCCATGTGTGACATCCATCGCTGAGGAATGTGTGTGGCCATGCTGGTACACCACAGAACTGGGTCTGTGCTTGGTATTGATCCGTGACACGCAGCTACATTACAGATGTAATTTGTTCAGGCTCCAAATTAACATACTGCTGGGTGTGAATGCAGAGCAGATGGACCGCTCTGGGATAATGCACTTGGACACTCATGGAGGCAGCTTCTCTTACATTCAGAGGCACAGAAGTTGCATTGCACAGAAGACATTCATGGAGAGAGCCAAGGACTAGTCATATTAAGTTTGGACCTAACTTGGGAAGACTTAGAGCTCCTGTAGCAAACAATAATTTGATTTCTGCTCTCAGGGGCCTTCTGGTAGCACCTGCCTTTCCCCATTAACTGTGTGAGGAGCCCGTGGTACGTTATATGCCTGACGTTAGGTGGCAAATACCCGTTTATATCTTCCATGTGAGTGTTTGGTAGTACCAACTGTGTGTAGTTAGCACTGGTAAAAGATGATAGCACTTTTTGAAGTCCTCCTGGTGAGTAATTTCTGGAAGTGGTTACTTACCCCATCTCTCCTGAAGAAGTGGCAGCCATGAATGTTGTCTTCAAGACAGCATGTCTGACTTGGAAGTTGCCACGTACTTACAGCAGTTTCTGTGCCATTTTGCATTTGAATGGGGCTGTGTGTGTGTGCCATGCACGCAGCCACAGCAGGAGTGAGTTTGAGGTTTGTTATCAGATGGAGAAGACAGCCTCGTTGTCCATGAGCTGGGTCCCTAAGGCAAAATCTCAAATGAGGAGTTAGCATTCAATCCTCACAAGTCTTCCCAACTTCACGAACATCAGTCCTATTCTTGAGGTTTTTATGCAGTCTGAATGTGACATTACCTGGTAGAAGACACTGCCATCAGAGTTTCCAAGGTGTCGCTCTGCAAACCCATTTGCAGCCCCTCTCCTGGCTGGGCTCACTCCGCTGGCCCTAAAACCTGAACAGCTTCAATTCCAAATTCACCCGATGCGCTGATTCAGCTCTCACCACTGCGAGTAAATCTGAGCCCAGTGGTGTGATCTGTAGTTATTTAGTGTGTGCTAAGAACAGACTGCTCAAGTCAGCGCTTCGTGTCTCAATGCATAGTCAATATACATAGGAGCAAAAGATCTAAGTTCTGACTTGTTCAGCAGCTCACAAAAGCCTTGATATTAAAAGAATAACTGGAGAGCAAGTTTCCTGCACTGGTGCTGACTGTGGTGCCTAGAGTGAAAATAAATTAGAACTTTTTACTTTGCAAAAGATGTTCAGAAATTAATCTTACAACAGCCTACATAGCACTGAGGGCTTAAATACTTTATTGACCAATTTGGCGTTCAGAGTCTGTTGCGAAAACTAGAAAGGGCTTGCATCAATTTATCTTCCCCATGTCATATTCTTTCAGCCATACATCTTTAGGCAGGGCTGGCTCTTGGGGTGTTAATATTAAGCTGCTGATCTGTGTTTACTTTGGTTTGGTACAAGTGAGTTCAAACCACAGTTGTGGCATTCTGTAAAATCCATAGGTGTTCAGAAGCGTGATGATTGCTGTGGTATTCAGGTAATAGGAGTGGCAATAAATAAACTTTTAATAGATTTTAATTTTTTTAAAAATAATAAAAAGTAAAATAAATTACACTTTAGAGTTCAATTCAGCCGTGTAATCAGCTGTGGTCTTTGGAAGCTGGCTGTTAAGGGTGGGCTGGCTGGTTTCTGTGCTCTTCATCTCTCTTCCAGGGGTTTGGAGCACAGGCTGCAGTAATCCCACTAGATGGAGCAGGGCAGCAGCAGTGCTGTATAGGTCGGGCCATAAGGGCAAACCCACATTATTACCTGCCAAGGAAAAGAAAAGAGAGGAGAGAATGGAATGACAGGCAGAAGAGTGCAAAACCGAATATGTGAAGAAGCAAAGAACAGACTTGTGAAAGACGATTACAAAAAAAAGCAAAGCAGAGGAAACCTACA
The DNA here is from genome assembly GCF_023638135.1 of Falco biarmicus. Lineage (NCBI taxonomy): Eukaryota > Metazoa > Chordata > Aves > Falconiformes > Falconidae > Falco > Falco biarmicus. The sequence continues at coordinate 85,130,431 of NC_079288.1, read as the reverse complement.
GTGGAGATGTATAACAGTAATGAAGAAAAACAACATGAAAACAGATGTTGAATCTTATTTTTAAGCCCTAAGCACATTTATATTTTTCTTTAATATGCATTTTCCTACATCTCTGTTTTCTCCATCTTTCATCATAACTGGAAATAAATTTTATTATTTTTTTTATAGATGAAATTGTATTTTTGTCTTGAGAGTCTTACTTAAAGCTGAAGTATCCTCAGGAATGCATTTAAGTCAAGGAGGTTTTACAATCATAGTTTTCTTTGTTTAATTTCAATAGGGAAGATTTAACTTAACTTGACTACTCCAGAAATATTCTCCTTAAACTACATGACCATGTGGGTGAGCTCCACTTTTATTGCTCTGGGTGTTGGTTGTTTTTTTTTATTTTCTTGTTGATGCAGGGAAAACTAAGGTGTTTAATTGTGATTTTTCCATTGTTGCTGTTAAATATTGTTGAAAAGAAATATTTCTCTTGCTATTTCTAACATGAACCCCAAGCGTAAAGCTTCAACATGACAGTGAAAGTAGCCAACTCCATTACAGAGTTCATCTTCTTGATTATTTTGGAATATTAGGAAGATATTGGGGCGGGGTGGTGGTGGGGTGGGAATCTGGTGCAGTAAATCAGGTTTACTTCTGGATGATCTATATTAAATCAAAGTCAGATAAATCAGCAGAAAGTTGCAACAGTATTTGTTTTTTAATGGAAGATTTCAAGACATGCTTTTAACTTATAAACGTAGGACAATTTTGCAAATCTTCATCCAGCAATAAAGTAACTACTATTACAATAAGAAATAGATAAAATCCTGTAAAAATCAGTAAGACTGTTCTCAGATGTAGGTGGGGTTTTGATCAGACCATATGGTTCTGAGATAGTGTCCTTTATAGCATGTCCTAGTGACATGAATTCCAGGAAGTTTCTAGGTGATACTAATTTCTGCAACTGCATATACGTGTTTTAATAGAAGAGAAGCTGGGGTCATGCTGGTAATCCACTCTGGTTTATGTAATAATTTCCTTTAGGAGAGAGTTTCATGTTACTCTTTCTCTGGGGAAAAAAAAAAAAAAGGTGATTGAAGAATTTCAGTTAACTATAATGCCACACAAAGCTGCCCTCCAGTTGTGCTTCTCGCTGGAACTATTTATGGGACTGCATTAAAAATCCAATCAATAGACAGCCAAATTAAAAATAAAATAAAATAAAAAAAGAGGAGGTCCTCCCTAAATGGTACTTTTTTTTTTCCTTAATCCAAATATTCTAGAGCTAATTGTATTTGTGAATCTCCACTCCCCAGTGTTCCCTGTGCAAGCTTTTTACATCTTATTATAAATTATGTGTTTACAGTGGTCTGTCTTAAAGCAGGAGAAAAGGTCAGATACAGGAAAGATATGTTTGGAGGAGACAAAGGAAAGTCAGTCCTGAAGGCAACCTTCAATTGCCAAATCTCTACCAGTGGTTATGAAGCAAGAGTTTCACTGTACAGACACAGAGTCTTTTAAATGGTGTTACCTGAAACAAGCTCAACTGTGCGACGATCACTGTCTGGTGAATCCCAAAATGTGGAAAAAAATTCCATAGGTACTGCTACCAGGGTCACTGGGTATGCCACCAGCATAAAAGCACTGACTGTGTAGAGGCAACAAAAATAGCAAGTTCAGAGTTAAGAATTTTCTACCCTAATATGGGGAGAAAATAGGATGAGAAATTATAGAGGCACTAAAGTAAGGAATTACTTGTGTTTTGATGACTCTTGCCCTCAGCGGGCCAGGATTCTGCTCATGAGCTTTTACACAGTTTCTCTTGCATGGAATGAAAAATGAAAGTAGACACTGCAGCGTTAGAACTGTGATATCTGGGAATAGCCTTGAAAATGTTAATGAATCTCTAATTAGAAGCAGGAGTGTTCATGGGAATTGTGAATCATTTGCTGAGAAAAGCAGATCTGAGCAAATGAAATGCCTCCAAATAGCAAGGATGGAGAGCTATACATGGAATTTGAGTACAGCATGACTTCATCTTGGTATCCACCAAGTAACAACAGGCATTGGTAGCAAAGGAGAAAAGTAAGCAAGACTTCAAAAGAAAGCAAGTGAAGAAAAAATAGAGCAAAGTTGGGTAACACGGTACAAATTTCATGGATAGCACCCAGCATCGAGACAGACTGAATAACCCAGGTGCTGCTTCCCATTTAGTTCTCCATTGCACAATGAGACAATCATATAATAATTAGGTTGGAAGGGATCCATGAAGGTGTCTGGTCCAAGCCTTTGGTCATCTGAGATCAGGTTTGCTCAAGGTCTTATCTGGACAAGTTTTGAAAGTCCTCAAGGATGAGTATTCCAGAACAACAGGGAAAGAGCAATACCAGAAATACAGAAAATAGAATAAGAAGGAGGCACAACCTACTAGGAAGTAATGAGGTTGTGTTGGCAACCTAATACAGCAAAGGAGACAAAGAAACTGAGATGGACAATGAGTTGATGGTTCAGGCCTCCAAAAGTCAGATGCATGGGGAAGACTGAGGCTGTGGTGAACCAGAGACCGTATGCAGCAACTGTAGACCTAGGGCAGCAGAGCAGATGTAGGCATATGGAGAACTATAGAAGTATAGTAGTGTGGCAGTAGAAGAGGGGCCAATGATAGGCAGGCAGGTATAGAAAAACTTGGTGCAAGAAAGTCAAATAAAACTAGGCATAAGCAATTCAAAGACCTTCTAGGCTGTTGTCTGATGGAGAAAAATCATCAATGTGAAGTTGAGTCTTGTCCAACCATGAAAAAATAAACCAGAATTAATTCTTGAGAACAACTTCAGTGCACTTGAAAGTAAATAAATTAAAATATGATGGCATTCAATACCATGTCTTCATGCTGAACTCTGTACCGATAACCCTGTGCCCTGCAGGTCAGGGAATACATGTGTGGAAGGAATATTAACAGCACAAATGGATAAAATGGGGTGCAGTGCCATGCACAGAAGTAAGAGGAAGGAACATGGGTTACAAGTGACTAGGATATGAAAATGAGAGAAGAAAAACTTTTATATATGTGTATATATACATGTATACACACACACCGGGGTGCATATAATTGCAATTTAGCTATAGGTACAGCATTTCAGTATGTACTGCTTTATATACTTACAGCATGTACATCAGTATTTTTGTTGGTCGCTAGCCAGTCTAGTTGTACAATCAAGAAATTACCCAGTGTATAGTGATTAAATCACTAGTAATATATATTGTAGAGTAAAATTGGAAAGAGAGAATTTGCAATATATTGCTATAAAATGTAAATTTTGCTTCTGTCCAGTGAAGCTGATACTTGCTTGCTGTGAAATTGCCAAAATGCCTACAGTATATTGAAGCAACTCAGAGTTCATGGCCAGCATTTTCAGTAGGAGTTGGTGTTTTAAGTGCCATTCTTTCTATTTTTTTTTTTTTTTTTTTTCTTCTTTTCTTTGTGAGTTTCAAATTTCAGACAACTTGAGTCAGGTCAGTTGGGACCGTTGAGGTGCTCTGTGTTTCTAGAAATCAGAGGCAGCTTACCTTAAACTTGACCATCAGCATTTGAAGCTTTTTGCTATTCATATATTCCTTTGGGCCTGCGTGAGCTTGGCCAAAGGCGCAGAGGAGTCAGCAGCGGGATGTGGAGTTGCTGCCTGTCATCTTACTCCTCAAGGATTTTAGCGAGAGTAATGTCAATGAGAGGAGTCTCGCTGTATCCTATATTTTAGGGATGTGGCAATTCAAGCATGCTCCGGCTTCTGTAAAAATACATGAGAAGCACAGAGTAAGAAAGAAACCAAACTACTATCACCAGCACATACCCAATCTATTTTCTATTTGGCAGGTATCAGGGTATATTAGAAGTTTTTCTTTCGTTCGGGTTTGTTTTTTTTTTATTTTATTTTAATAGGCATAAAATATATGGAAAATTAAAATCTGAACAAGAGATATTCTACACCACTGAAATATATTTCATCCCTGACTTTCACCTGTGAATTTGTTATATGAGAAGATTTTTTAGGTTTCAAAAGCTGTCACATTCAATTCAAGGAATAGTTTATGCTGCCTCCTTCCTTTAACTTAGTGTGAATGTTGTACACAAGATAGCTGACACAGAGTTATGATATTAAAAGCATCATTTAACTTCTGGCACTTAATTTACCTCATTAACATTTTTATTACATTTTGTTACTATTGCATACTGAGAGAACATAGTTGTAAAGTCATCCAGTTCAGGCTGAGCACCTGTGTATGGTTCAGGGGTGTCAACACACTTTCATTGGCACATTCAGCTGGATTAAATAGTTAGGTTTTCCAGCTGCTCTAGTACCTATCTGTTTGGCAAAAGTGTAGAATAATCTACGACCCAGGCTTTTCCAATTTTCGAGATCACATTTCTAAGTCTGACCAAATGATATGCTAGAAAGAAAAATGGTGTGTTGACCATGGGACCGGTATTTGATTTCAAGCCTTGATGCACCAATACTTCAGTAGGAAATGATCTTGGTAGGATGACAGTTTGTAATCTATCCTCAGACAGCATGAAGGTTGTAAATTGCCATACCTGGTGTTTGCCATTGTTTCTTACTGATAATAGGTGGGAATTCATTGTGTGTGTTTATGGTGTTTTATTGATTGAGTTACTGAAGGTCATGGATACCAAAAAGTTGTGGGGTTTTTCTGCTGTTATGGTATAGATTTTAACATTTTTTTGAAAGTATGTTGGCATAATATACATGATTTTGATAAGCTTGCTATATTTTCATCCAAACTTCTAGAGTGTCAAAAAGTTAAGGGATCAAATTCTTCTGGACTTCTTGTAAATGCTTTCATTAATACATTAATATGTTTGTTGGGTTTTGGGTGTTTTTTTTTATTTGTTTGGGTTTTTTTAAATGTTAATGCTGTCTGTGTATTAGGAGCATGTAATTTCACTCTAACTCCGTTCAGTGGTAAAGAACTGAAGGTTATGTCATTTGTTTCAAAACCTCTTTTCCTTTTAATTTTCTGAATGGTCTTTGTAGTTTATGGACTGAATATCATGACTTTTTAATGATGATAGAAATTATACAGGATACAAAAAAAAAAAAAAAAGCATCCCATTCTTTGAGTTCCTAACAATCTATAACTTTACAGTAGGAAGCTCAATTGGACCCTTAAAACTGAGTTTATGTGAAGTAAATGGTCAAACCAGTTTCTTAGATTAGTAACGCCTGATTATTTAATATATAAATATTTTCCTCTAAACAAAACAAAAAATAATGAAATTCAATTTGAATACCGAATCATTACTGAAAAGACACTGTAGAATGTAACTGTTATGAGGCTTCTGAATTGAAAAGTTCTATCAATTTTTTGTCATAAAAATGGAATCTTTGCAGAAATTTTAGTAATCAATTTTCTTTTAGATTCTTCTGTCTGACTATGTGGTATTACCTCTTTAATTAAATTATATCCTTCTCCATTCAATCAATGCTAATAGGTTAATCTATTTTCAGCTATTATTGTTTCTTATTTAGTAAGAAAAAAAAAAAGCAGGAGACAGTTTGAGATGAAGTAACATTTTGTGGCAAGCAATAGGCAGAGTCGGGGTGGCTTTTGCCATGAAACATTTAACAGTTGCACTTGGTAAGTCAGCGCAGGTAAAAAAATTTTGGCATATTTTGCCTTTTTTTGCAAATAGAATGGCTAAAATTAGTGTTTGGATTGGTTAGCTTGCTCAATTTTCAATTACTCCTTTTTTGCACGTTTGAGGCAGCCTCTGGAAAGTATTTCTATGGAATTGAGGAGTGAGAAAAGAGCCATTAAAGATCGAGAAGTAGTGAGAATGGAAAAGAAAATCTGAGCATAAGCAGAGGGAGAATGAGAGTAAGAAACTGTGTGTCTGGTTCAACACCATGCAATCTTTATGCACACATTTAGTGATGGTTTCTGTGGTAATCACCAGCAAACTATTGGTAGTGTGGTTGTCAGACCATACACTTAATATTGAATTTTCTATTCTACTAATTGTTTATTTAGCTGCTTAGCCTAAGCTTGGCTTCTAGTGTCTCCATTTTATTAGGGCTTAGTTAAACAATTTGGAAAGCCTTCTGAGTTTGGACAGAGGACTTCCCTCTGTAACCTTCAGTACAGTCCTAAGACTTTTACAGTTCTTGAATGACAATATCACTGATGTGTGACTTCCATGTCTGGGCATCTTTCTCAGCAGCCTTCAGCATCAGCATCCAGGTTGCTGTTTATTCATACAGAGGATATGCATTTCTCTGAGGATTGCATCCACATCCGGTTATCACCGCAACACTTAGATTTAGACTTTTGCTCATCCTAAATAAATTACTTCTAACAGGTGCAAAACCATAATCCGTTTGGTACTTGGCAGCAAGCAGAGGTAAATGGAAGGGGTGTGTAGCTTGGAGTCTTTGAAATCAATTAAATCAGATTCTGTTTTGTTACACATAATCTCAGTTCAGGTGCCGTCTAAAAGCTTTTTCTTTTAGCGTTTGTAACATTAGAATGTCTAGATTGGCATCTGCATACACCTTACACCCCTCCCCCCCCCCAAAAAAAAAAAAAAGGTAAAAGGATGTTTTATTCATAAATTTATGGTATTGTACTTAGACTCTAGTCTGCTTTTCCCAGAATTTCCTCCCACTGTGCTCTTCTCTCCATCTTCCCAAAATGCATATTTTCAGCCTTGAGAAAAAAATTTAGAAGAAAACCCCAATCCTCTGCATGATTTGCTGTCCCAACATCTCAGCCACGAGAGATCTCAGCGTTCATGGTTTGGAATAGTTTATCAAAGGGATCCAGGAAGAGCTTGCTGCCTGATTTATCTAATAATTAAGCGTTGCAGTTACTTAGCCTTAGATTAATATTGATTGAGTGTTATTTCTAATAATGAAAATAATCTTTTTTAATCAAATCATAATTTCATACATTGCTCGGTGATTTTCAATGATGCCTTTCATTTGCATGTTGCCTTTGTTGTTTTCCTTGTGTATATACACATATGTGCCTGTGTGTGTGTGGCTGTATACCAGAACAAACTTCTAAAAATAAGGCTACAAAGCCATTTCTTATGCCACAAATCTTTCTTGTGTGATGCTAAAAGTATTTTGAACCACAGACCCATACTACTCTTTTAACACAGAATAACTGAGGGAGGTCGGAAACTCAGACTTTGCTGTGCCAGAATTGATGCAGGAATTTGAACCTGGCAATCAAAACAATTACCAGGACCATAGGAGTGTGGAATTAGCATTCCCCATTGCAGCCTTCAGTTTGGGTATACTCTTAAAGATTCATTGGTCTACATAGAGAGAAATTATTTATTCTGCCCTTTGTCTGTCTGAATGATTTTATGTCTGTCATCCTTGTACCAGAGAGTACATTCAGGAGAGTGAATGAAAGTCTTGACAAAACTGTCAAATACTGATGAATCAAGATTCTCTAATTTAAAACAAAAACAAAAACACCCACCCAACCAACCAACCAAAAAAACCCCCCAAAACAACAAAAAAACCCAACCAAACATAACCAAAAACCACAACACCAAACAAACAAGAATAAAACCCACAGTGTTTATTTGTGGTCTGCAGATCTTTTACAGGGACAAAGAACTTCCTTCTTTTTTTTTTTTTTTTTTTTTTTTTTATGGAAGATCACGCTGTCTTTTAAGATAACATTAGGAAAATACACAGGTGGAAAAGTTATTGAGTTGTGTGATTTATGTAGGAGTTCTCAGCACCGTTGTTTATGTGGCTTTTTGAGGGAGAAGATTAGCATGGAAAAAATGTGTGTCTGTACATCAGTTTATCTTCCTAGATGAGCTCTATTGTCACCTGTTAGCTTGAGAGATGGAGTATCACAGACAGGTCTAGAAAAGGTAAATAATGAGGCTAGTGAGTAAGCTGAGAATACTGGGTTTATGCCATAAATATTTTTCCCATGTTAATGAATGAATGAAAGTAATTCATTTATTGGAATTTCTGATGGGTATTCCCTTCACACGGCTTCATAGAGCTAACTCTGACATTAGCTCAGGAAACCTTTAAATCTACAAAATATTTCATAGCACTGCAGAAATGTGAGGGACACCCCCCTTTTTCCTCAGTCACTATTTCAATTTATCTTCAAAGCTCTGGTTGTTGCATTCAGAGGACTTGTGCCTCAGGTCCCCTGCTGGTTCTCGCATACCAGCTGATTTCAGCTATAAATGCTGAGCTGCATTACGCTTATTTTCTGGTTTTGTTTTAATTTTCTTTTGCCACTGTTTTTCATGTTCTTATTGGAACTATTTATTCCATACAAAGGAGTGGAAATATCTTTTTGACAAAAACAAATATGAGGAATATGAAAGTCTGCAGAAGTTCTCAGCATGGGGAAATAGGAATGTAAGCTGTTCTGCAGTCACGCATAAAGCATTTACTGTCGAGCATCCACATCTACAATATTGGTGAGCATATTATTATATGCTTATATAAAGTAGTTCTTTTTAGCTCATTGTAAGCCCCCAGGATTAGAAAGTAGAGAGCAGGAAAGGGCTCCCTGATTTTAAGAAATCCATCCCAGTCTAACATCAGCTACCAGCTTACATAGACCCTTTCCTAAACAGACCAGGTTTCATCTTGCGCGTCATCTGTTCCAGTCCCTCATGCTAGGATATTTTTTTCATTTTTCATATCCACATGTTGATATATACTATTAACAGAAATATTGTCATATATATGGAAAACCCTTTCCTTAACAGCAAGGACTTCCTTGTCTTGTGGAAGACAGGGAGAAATGTTTTTGAAAGATCGGGATGACTTCATAACTCAGGGATGATAAACCCAAATCTTACGTATGTGTCAATCTGGAGCTCATTAATTGATAATTTTTCTGATGAACACTGTGTCTATCTATGCTGGTACTGGCCAGAGTTACCTGGATGAATTGCCTGAGAAACTCCAGTGAAATTCCATGCTGTTCCTTTTGCACTGATTTTTATGTAGGTATTTTGAAGTGAAAGATCCACAGACACAAAAAGCTTCAGGCTTTAGATTATCAACAGTGGCTTTTTGATCTTAGAGTGACCCTCACAGCCGAAAACAAATTTATTTTTGCAAAATGTGGAAAAAAGACATGAAAGGCAGGGGTAATAAGTACCAGTATGCAAAAGTCCAACTTATGACCAAAGGGAAGATGTGAGAAGAGTTAACTGTACACAATTGTACAATAACGCTTTATGTCTGCTGTGTTATCTATCAGGTTTAAATAGGTTTTGTAACTTTGATATACTTTTCAAAAAATATAATTAAAAAACCCCCAAAACCAAAAAAGTAGAGTATATGACTAACCTAGCATTACGCTCTGTATGAAAATCAGCAAAATCACACAATGGCAGGTCATTTAGGAGCAAGGTACTCTTTTTTGATTTTTCCTGCTGATCATATTTTTTTTCTGATTTTAATGCATCCTCAAAAAAAAAAAAAAAAAAAGACACCCACAATCAAAACCACTTTCTCTTGGCTGAGTTCAAAGGTATCTACAGGAGGAGCATTCATAGGCCACCTAATCAAAGAAGTGCTTTTAAACATCCTCTAAGAAATCTCAGTTCATTAGGGAAAGACCAAAACTAACAGCACAATGGACTGTTAAAAATTGGTCCTGAGGCTTTGCAAGAAGGGAATGTTAGCTGAAAACAACTCCCCAATAAGCAGGGAAAGCAGACCAGCTGATCTATCTTTAAGGGAAGGATTATAAAGCAACCTGGCAGGACTGTTTCTTCGGGGTAGTGGCCAACTATTTGTGCCATGCTGTTTCCATTTGAATGAAAAATCAGCTGCCTGACAGACTCTTATTGTTCTCCACATCTAGTGCTGTGGTCGATGCAGGGATGTTTGTTACTCTTTTGATGGTTTCAGCACAAAATGAAAGATAAAACAGACTTCATAAAGTAAAAACAAATTATTACTCTGCATAAATACAGAAAACACTTATCAAGCTACGGCAAAATGTTCACAAAGGCTGTGATTTTTCTCTGGAATGGTGGGATTTTGGCTGGGATTGGATTATACTTGCAGTGGCATAAGATCATGGGTCACCAGCTCTATCGCTAATAAAATCATTAGGGAAATTTAGCCCTGACAAGATGAAAAAAAAAAAAAAAGCAGTTGGCTGCCTATGTATCAGTCCTCTCTGCAGCACCACTTTTGTTTGGGCATCTTTTGCCATGTACAGGGAGACTCTGCAAGCAGAATGAACATAATTTCAAAGTAGAGAGCAAAGGTTTATTGCCCACCACTCAGAGCGGGTTTCGAAGCTAAATACTGTGCAGCTAGACATTAATAATGTCACTGCCCCAGTACCATACCCAGTGCTGGCTTGGGGGATTTCAGCCAGGTGTGGAAGGTTTCTCCTTCACTGCTCCTTGGGACAGGCTTCCAACTCCTCGTGGTGATATTTATTTGCCTTAGGATTTTAGATAGCTTTTCACAGAAGTATTTTTCTGCCTGAATCTTTTGTATCTCTGACTTCAAGAGAAGAGATGAAATCTTGAAAGAGTGATGGGAAGAGGAGCAGGTAGGGGGGTTGAAGGGCAGAACATATGACTGAGATTTCAGTGTGGGAAAGAATGGATGTGGGCTTGATGGCAGAAATGGAAACTGAAATACAAGAATAGTTAACATGGAGCCAAATATTTGGAGGCTAGATGAAAGCTAATGAAAAAGGGCAGGGGGGAAAGGCAAGTCTTTTTCAAGGAATGTCTTTTTTCCCCTAGTAAATTGGAGTCTGAGCACAAAGATTAATTGTTACACATGCCATCAGGATGCAGATCAAAGCAAAACTAAGATCAAAACCCACACAATATTATTTTTATAAAGTATTGATTTATAGGGGTTTGGGCCATTAATAGTTTTCATTTATGCATCAGGTTTCTCTATTACTGTAATGGAAATTAGCATGGCTTCTCAGAATTTAATGAAATTCAGCAGCCCACACTGAGTGTGAATTTGGCCCTCTAGATCTGATCTGCCCATGACTTGACACCAACATATTTCTGTGGACTTCAGTGGTGTTAATCTTACCTCAGGTTTATAAGAACTTCACTGTTTAGTTCAAAAGAAAGTATTTCTGAGGATGTTAACTCAACTTTAACTCTGGATCTGAATTTTAATAATGGCTTAATTTGCTTCCTAAAATTGTTGAATTTTAAAACTCTTGACAACTTTTTGTAAATACTGTACATACAAACCTCTTCACATCTGTGCAGAACTAACAATATCAATGAATCAGGGAGATGGGGAATCACATAATTTTTGGCTCTTTAGTATTTTTAAACTGCTGGTTCATCCTCTGCAGCTGCCTTGTATTTTATAGGTACACTAAATTTGATGACCGTGAAGGGTTGTTAAACAATATTCTGTGATAAAAATAGTTCCCTTTGCTGACATTATATTTTTTCCCTAAACTAGCTCCATAAATTACATCAACAAAAACTGCTTGCACTTTTTCACACAGACACACACTCAGACATACACACAGACACACACCCCCCACCACCACACCACCACCCACCACCCCAATCTGAGACAGGTTAACTACATTGTCTGTAGAGAACCAAGAGCAAAAAGAATCACGTACAAATGATGGACCTGGCCCTCCGGTAATTATTCATGCTAAATATCCTTGGTTTTGCAAGCACTGCTATTTAAAGGCACTGGACTTTTTCACGCCACTGTCACCTGACCACGTACCTATGCGAGTTTTACACAGTATCTTTCTTACAAGATTTTTATCAGGCTTGACATCTGAATACAATTAACAAATTCCTGTATGTATTTCAGGGTAAATAAAGTAATATGATACTTGATAAGTGAATTAAAAGCGTTTGCTGACCCTGGTATTTCTGAAGAAGTTTCATATACTGACAGGGCTATAGAAGCTTGTATATATTATATGTAGTATGAATTAACATTGATATTAAAATGAGACTTTTAATAGTATCATTTAAGTAAGAGATATGCATTCAATTACTTTGATTTGATAGGTCAGAGTCAGCACTGTGGGAGATACTGACAATTTCAATAGAAGAAAAGTAAAGGATAAATTATATTCTCCTGAGTCAAGAAAGAAATTACAATAGAAAGAACAGTATTTAGAGGACAGGCAGGCTGATCATAAGCTATATCATAACAGGAAAGGTCATTCAATGAAACAATAGCTTGATTATTCAGCTATTAAAAATAATCGGGATGGCACTTTTACTTGCTATTGTTTCCCAACTTTATACAAGGACATGTACTAGCTAATAATAAAAGTATTGTAATTACATGCCTGCACTCTGTCTTCAAGCCCCTATGCATTGTATTGAAGGGGTGAGGTCAAAAAGGTTATATAAATTGTAGAAGGTGACAGAAGGACAGGAGAAGAACTGGGTGATATGTTTTATTTTCAGAAGTTAAATGCTGGGATTTTGAAGCAGTTGAAAAAAATGTTCAGACATTCGGTGAAATTCCATTGTTTAAAAAGATGTAAAAATTCCAGCCTGAAATAACTGTTTGGTTTAATTTCTGAAGCTCATTTTATGGTGCCACTCTTGTGTACTTACGCCCCTTACATCCCAGAGCACTGATCATCTAGATCTTTTAAGGCTCTGCAATAAAAATCAGTTAAACATTCTATTTTGAATCTCCAACTTCTATTGCAGTTACTCTTTAGTCTTCCTTTTTACTTTAGACTGTGAAATATTTCAGAATCAGCTAACATTTTATAAATATGTAAGATAAATGCTTATTGAACATTTCTCTTTGGATTGATATCAATAACATAATAGATAATTTATTTCTCATTTTGTTATACATATGCTTAGTAGCAGTGTGTTAATTAATGATCCAAAACCTCACCTGCTTTGCATAAAAGTCCTTTTATTAAAATAGAATAGGAATAAATTATCAGATTCCACCTTAAGAAACAAACAAACAAACAAACAAAACCAAGCAAAAAACCAAATTAACCCCCAAAACCCTACATATCTTGAAAGACTGGATTTTGCGATTCAGTTATACTTTTCATACCTATTGGGATCTACTTGTTCTGAATGAACAGTCCTAGGGAAGCTGCTCATGATAGGAGGCACTGTAGGTTTTGGAGTGAGAAAAAGAAAAAAGAGAAAGACATTAAAGACATTTGGACTCTTATCATATGGTGCTCCATTAGTATTGCTTTCTGATTATTTTCTACTGTTATAGTACTTGAGCATCTAAACAAAATCTGTTTAATTTCAAAAGGCAGTTATGGATTTTCACAATTTGATAGTGTTTCTTGAAATGTTGCCATTAGTTCTGAGAGAAAAAAAAATGCCTCAAGTTGTGTAAATAATGTGGGAAGGGGGAAAAATTTGACAAGATGAGCTCATAAATCAATGATGCTGAAAAGAAATCTGTCATCAGCTCAGCTTAATTACAGCTTGAAAATAGTGGTTTCACAGTTGTCAAAAGCGTAATAATTATGCCAGATTTCTACTTGTGTGGCCTGGCTTCATTTTTTGTTATTATTTTCTTAAGATGTGTATATATATATAAAAATGGTTTGGCAATACATTACACCAATATTCAAAATAAACCCTCTTTATTTTCACATTTTTGCTTTCCTGCTACTGTAATTGCGTGCATTTTTTAATCATCCAGCTTATCAGTGGTTGTTAAAGTACATTTAATTCAAAATTTAAAGATAATTTTAAGCTTCATTTTTCCTTTTCAAGACCCCATGAAAAATTCCTGTGAACTGCACAATCACATCATTTCCATTATATCTGCAAAGGAAAAGGAAAGTAGACCAAGCTTTATGCATTAAGAGCTTCTTTGCTGTGTCTTGGTTTCATAGCCTCTTCTGCTCCAATGATGAAAATTGAACATAGTTTTCATATAAGCCCTTACAGCAGTAGACTATTGAGCCTTTCAGAACAAAGAAGCAGAAACAAATGTTACAGTAAAAGAGGTTAAAAAGCTATTTTCAGAAACGTAGTTAAGTGCAGCTGAATCAAACTCTCCCTACAATCAGCTTTCAATAGTTTGTTCCGTGGTGGTTGGGAAGATGCTTCAATATTACATTTGGCAATCCCTGGATGTTTAAAGGCTCAATAATACTTGACATTGACATTCTGTCATGAAGAATTAGCTAAAACATTGGATCTAGAGCAACTAAGGAGGATGTGATATGTATGTAGGTGTTTGAAAATCATTGAAAAAAAAAAAAAAGATAAATTGTTGAAGCTGATTATGTAACTGTTAGTTCCAGTGGTGTGCAACTTGGTGAGAAGAGTAATATGAATCCAGGAAGGATTAAGGTTTAAGATCAACAATACCTTGATTAAGAAGGTCAGGAGAAATATGAATTACCCAAGTCTCAGTAAACATAATGTGTAAGAGTCCCTTGACCAGTTTACTTATAGGTAAAAATAATATCCTGGCAATGGAATTACGTACCTTATGCTGAAGTCAATAAGAACATATTGCTGCTGCCTTGAGAGCTGTATAAGGATGAGATTACTCTGCAGATACCTCCTGGTTCATTTTTTATGCATACGTGAAAATTGGTCAAGTCTTGCTTACAGTAGGTTATTTCTTCCCAAGTGAGGCTTTACCAACTCTTTTTCTCTGGCTTTCCTTGATTATCAACCTATTAACTGAAGCAAACTCACTTTGTTTAAAGGTCTGAGATTCAGAAACAAAATATCTTCCAGCTGGCATAGGGTCATGAAAGCGTGACCAGGGGAAGGGGAGACAGTTACCTACAAAGGTCTCATCTACAGCTGTTCTCTTTGATTGTGTCATGGCATTAACTAATTAATGACAGCTAAAATCTGTGGAGACACGTGTTTGTTCCAGACTCTACTTCTTAAAGCTAAAAACGTAGATAATTTGGCTTTTCCTATGGAATTAGGGAAATATCAGAAATGTAGCCAATCTCACCATTGTAGATCAGATGTTCATTACATTCTGCATATATCTTCTTCCTTCTCCCAAAGCAATCAAACCAAAAGACTAAAACCCTCAGGTGGAATGAGATCCTTTTCCAAACGTTGCAGTTGCATCATCACTTTCCTGGAAAGGTTATGTGTCTTTGTTTGATCTTTCTGACATAAAAGTAAAAACTGTCCTAAAAACCAAGTCAGGATTTGTTTCTGGGGGCTTAAGTAGATCATTTGTCACTGAAGTCTTGTTCATTTGGCTGCTGAAAAGTCAGAAAGAAAAATGTTTTACCAAAGCCGTAGAAGGATCCCAGTAAAGGAGCGGACGTTTGCTTTTAGCGGCAGGATTATTATCTGCTCAGATTCCAGATCTCTCAGGGACCTTTGCCAAGTCCTGACTAGTGATCACTGGTAAGCCTGCACTGAGGTAATATGTTTGGAAAAGGCAAAACAATAGCATCAGTTAAATAAAAATAGACAAGTAACAAGTAATTCAAAAGATTTTTCAAGATGATCATGACTAATCGTGAATAGCATGGCTGGAACAGAAATGTTGGTCAGCGTTAATATCTCTCTTTCTGGTGAGGGGGAGGGAAAAGGAGGGAGGGAGGTGGCACAGAGAGGTTATATATGATACTTACCCTGCCTGTGCTAAACCAAGGAGTAAAGTATCAAGGCCAGGCTGCAAATTCATTAATGCAGCTGGTGATTACATGGGATATAAGAGATGAACTGCTGCTTTTTAACAGTCTTGAAGTGTCTGTGTAAAATGTAAGAATGGTTTATACAAATTATTCATGTGGCCTCCCAAATAAATTGATTGAATTCAAACTCTTGGCAGTCCTGGCTCTAGAGTCTGAAAATGAGTTAGTTAAAAAATAATGCTCATAAAAATATATATTTAATCCTGAATATACAAAATAAAATTTCTAATGTGTGATAATCAGCATTTCTGTCTGCTTACACACGGTTATAATTTTTAAGATTAACTGTAAGGAAAAATGGTAAAACTCAAGAAGTACCATGCTATGGTTACTGACACATACAAATACAAAAAGCTTTTATCCAATCAGATAGTTTTTAGCATTAAATTACTTATATATAAGTATTCTCATTCATAACGTGTCTAGATTTTTTTCTCTGGATTCATTTATGTAATGGAAAACTTCCAGTGTTCACAGATCTAAGTATTACATCATTGTGGATTTAGTCAGGGATTTCATTAAATCCAATCACATTTTGCCTGAATTAGGACCAAATAGAAACTTTATAAAGACTTAATTTTTCCAGATACTAGCTATGATACAGCGTTAATGCTAAACCCATAAGTGACAACAAAAATACCCACATTTAAAAAAAAAAAAAAAAAATATCCAATGTTATGTACAGAATGCTAATGAAGGCACAAAGTATGTCCCAAAGATATTAAAATTCAAACAGAAACTGCATCAAATCCTTGAGAACATGATATTGCAGCCATACTTAGAAAGCTGATATATTTGGAAGTCATTCTAGCTTAATTTACGCATTGAGTAACGGTGAGCCTTGAGGATGTGATGCATTTGCAGGAAACTTATGCATCAGATTAGCAAAGAAAAAGATAAAAGAGGAAGAGTTGTAGTAGAGAAAAATGAAAAAATGGGATGTGGCTGGATGTGAGGAATTATTCTTCAAATCAGGTCTGTAGTCAAGGGAGATGGATAGTGAGAGACTTTTTCTTCAGAGCTCATTTGAAGGTAGTTTTGCTGATAACCATGTGGAAGACAGTAGAGCTGGAGACAAGAGAAAGTCAAAGAAAAGATGCCGGTGCCGGATGTGAAAATGCACAAGAAGGGGTGGGGAAAAAATCAGCCAAGGAAAATGTGGTGAAACTGAAGTTGTTTAAATGGGAAGGTACATAAGATTGGTGAACTGCTCCAAGCCATCAGCCTTGGAGGCAGAGAAGGGCAGATTCATTGTGTGCACACAACTGTTCCAAGGTGGAGGGGAAGGAAAAACAGGGAATTTGTGTCAAAAATCAGAAATTTGTGTGAGGTACCTTTGTGTGTCCTGACTATTATGGCTGGTCCTAGGCTGCTTAATATGTGAAGCCTTTCCATTTGTTTCAATGGGCATTGAGTCAAGGCGTTAAAGTGCTTTAGCATGCTCACCCGTTCAACAAATTCACACACACCCTCCAAATGTTCATATTCTCATGAAAGTATTTTTCCTGATGCATGCTTTATTTTGTTTCATTAAAAATGGACATATATCAAAGATTGGAACTTAAAATAATATTTGGAGTGTATTTTAACCCCAACATGTTTTACACAAAACTGAATTACATGATGTTGTTTGAGATATTCTGAAGACAGCTTTGACTTTTCATAATAATTAATGTAGTTCCTCTCAGCTCTATAATGTCTCTCAAATGTCAGCTTACTTGGGTCACATCCAGAAGAAGCACTGCAGTGCTGTCAGGAGAGCTGCCATTCTCTGGAAGGGATGACAAAATGAAACCCCTGTCTTCTTATGACAAAAACAAAAAAACCAAAAAAAAAACCCCACAACTCAATATACTTTAAAAACCAATATTGTTTAGTAGTGTCTTGTCCAATATATCATGGTTCTGATGACTAAATTATTTTCTGAAACAAAAGTGTTGTCATAAAATAATTTCTAAAAGTGCTTTCCAATACAATGTATTTCCCAACTGTAGTTTATGAGGAGAAGGATTTATTATTTTATATTGAATTACTGGCTTATTCCCAGTTTTAGGTCACTGTACTGTATATCTCTGAATAAGGATATGGTTAAGTGCCTGGCTGAAGTAGGCAGATAAATTAACAACTCGTGCAAATGTATTTATGTGTGGTCAATTTAGGTGAGTGAGCAGCTTCATTAAAAGAAAACAGGTTCCATAAAAAGAATGTAGTTTGGTGTATACACAGTATTGAAAGAGCTGAACTTTATTAATGCAATTGAGATATTAATGAAACAAAACACAGACTATAGTGAGAATTATTTTTTTATTATTATTTGTAAGCCTGGCTATGCATTGTTTCAGTATTTATATATACATAAGAAAGCAAAATACTATGTATGTTTCCTTCAACTTCTACCCAAACTATCCTTACATAAGAAAATATGCATCTTATAAAAAGAAACAACTAATTAAGGAAGCAGAGATTCTGTAGAAGAGCTTGTAGGTGAGTTACAATACATCATCGTCCGTTCATAGGCCATGAACATACAGCCATATATAAGTGAGATATATTGCCTAACTGCATTTGTAAGACTTTTGCTGAAGTACTTTATCAATTTAGGGTACAGACGGCACAAAAGATGAAGTCTGATTGAAAAGGAAAGTAAAAATAATGATCAAAGACCTAGAAAAACATGAGAGAAGATGGAGTGAACTGGTGGTGTTTCTTCTGGATAATTAAAAATTGCTACCATTTTTCCTTTAGGTCCTGAACTCTGTATAATGTTGCTGCAAAGTAGAATAAAATAAACAGGTTTTGTTTTCTTGCTGGACAGGAGAAACTGTTCTGGGGTAACATTGCAGCAGGGAAAGTTCAGCTTAGAATTAAGGACAATGTATTAGGAGTAAAGGGAGTTTAGCACAGAAGGATATTGCCTGAGGATGCTGCAAAATCCTTATCAGTGGAGAGTTTTGATAATAGCTAAACAATTGTCAGGAACGATAGAACTGATTTTGACTTTTTGCTGGAAAGTGAGCTAAATAGCTTCTTAAAATGCTTTCAATTATTTTTTCTATCATTTTAGCAGCTCAATGACAATATTTACTATGCTTGTATACAATATTTTAGAAAATGAAACTATAAAACCATCTTTGAATTAAACTGTACCATATCCCTGTTGTCAAACCCATCCAGAATTGTTAAAATTTTAGTCCTGTTCTGAATATGAAAAATCTGAGTTAGTGTTACCCATTCTTTCTCCTGGCAGTCTTTCTTCTTTAAACTACTCCAAAAGAACAAAAATTCTTGGAATGAAAGGCATTTCATGAATGAAAAATGGAGATTCAAAAATAGTCTGTGCATAAACTAGTAGCTTAATAAAGTGGAAGCAAGGACTTACACCTCTGTCCTACTCGGCTTTTATGTTGTGCATAAAATAAGCAAATAGAATAAAGCTAACATTTTCTGTCCTTGTTTCTGTCTTCAGCTTTTTATTCTTCAGTGTCTTCAGCTCTTTATTTTCAAAATCACTAAGCAGTGGTCTGCTATGCTATCAAGTCAGCAGAAATTTCCATTAACTTGAAGATAAGTTGTGTTAGGTCTATCTGTGTTGTATTACTGACACTACATAGATGCCCTTACAATTAAAAGTGTGTGTTTGTGTTTGTATGAGTGATACCACCTTTTAGATCAAAACTTGCTCTAAGGTTCTCACCTACAGCTGCCTGCTTACCTGACTGAGGGTTGATGGCCTCTCAGTAATTTCACAGTTCAAACTGGTGCAGACATATCTACCAATCCAGGTGTATGGATTTCTACACACTAGCTTTAACCCGAAGGTTAGTCGTTCCCTGCCAATTACCTTAATCCAATTTAATGACTTCATTACACGGCAGTTTGCATGCTGTCAGAAACTTACAAATACAGATGCATGTGCACAGATATTTTACTGAAACATTTGTGTGTATAGATAAGTTCAGATGAGGAAAATGGATAAGATGACAGTAAATGAAAAAGGTCTTAGTTTTGCAAAGTAAAATACAAAGTGTTCTTCTTGTTCCTAAAAAGCAATAGTGTATGGACAGTTATTTGGAAGAGTTCTAATACAGTTCAGTTGCAACAGAGGATTAAAATGCCAAAATTCTTGGCACAAAGAGAAATTATTTCATCATTTTTGCTGAGCTGTATTTACACGTAGAAAATGCTTTCTGATATGTAATCCAAATTTCTTTCATTGCAAATTGAGCTGATTATTTCTTCTCTCACCCTGCACAGACACAGAGGACATTTGAACAGTTTCCTTTACAAAATTTTTGAAAACATTGTGTCTTTTTCCAGAGCCACTTTTGTCTAGAATAGAGTTTCTTTTCCTGTGAATGTCATCTGATGCTGTTCTGCTGGCTCTTTAGACTAGCCTAAATTGGAAGTATTTGATTAGCTTTACTTCAGCCATTTGATATGCTGCTGGCAGTACCTTAGTACATGGAATTCTTTTTTCTTTTCTGACATGAAGCAAATCTGTATTTTCAAATGACATTACTTACCTACTTGAGGAAATTACTCTGAAGTAGGGTGTGAATTGAGAGTGCAATGGTTCCTGAGCCCCAATGGGGAAACTCGTATTACACAATCAGTCAGAGATAAAGGACCTTGCTGGAGGTGATTTCAGTTATTTTAGTGGAAATTTCTGCCAAAATTATGGCTGCTTCTGGAAGTAGCTGTTCAAAGTCACTTTCAGCAAGCTGCTGTCCTCTCTGGTGGGACATATATGTCCTTGTGTGGTTTGGAAACTTCTCCTTCTGTGCTCTCAAATAGGTGTCCATGTGTTTTCTGTCTGTCGGAAAGAAATGTTCTGTCCATAGCCCCAGATTCACATTATCAAGAGTCCTCCAGATCTTGAGGATGAGCTGATACTCCCTTGCCAGCATAATTCTGGAGAAACTTCACTCATCTTTGAAAGATCTGAAGCCACCATCTGAATACTCAAATTTAGCAGAAACTTCCATCACTAGAGAAGCAGAAACTTTCTGGATTAGCCAGACTACCTGTGATCTGAGAATCAAGCATTTTAGTTACCATGGCAGAAGTAAAACAGCAAAAAAATATTTTTCTTCCTTCTTTGGGGACCCTGATATATTAATCTAAAATCTCTTTGCGCTACATAGTTCTAAAAGAATGGTCTAAGCATCTGTGTTTATATTTTATTAGCTGTCAAGCACCATCTAATGAAGGTAGCCACTGACAGTGAAGTGAGACAACAAGGTATTTAGGAGTACTGTATTGATAAGTTCGAATTAAAGATTGCAATGAAATTAAACCTAAGCCCTTGATGGAGTGGTGTGTCTAAGAAAAAAAATCTTTCTCCGGATCCATCCAGACGTGCTCCAGTTTAATCAGCATCATCAACGCAAAGCTCCCATCTGTGGAAGTGAGGCATACTCCCACCAGAGAGGCGAAGGGAAAGAGCTTCGTAACCAAAAAGATTCTGGTTTCTCCGTAATACCGGTGTAATTGTCACTCTCTTAATTCCCTGTGATAAAATCAGACTTTGAAATTAACTGAGTTGAGCTACAAATTTCTCAGGACAGGTCCAGAAATAACCTGTTGGTTATGGATACCTACACCAGGTAGGAATGTGGCAATCGAGCTCCCATTACGCACAATTAGCTCAGCTTCCTACAAGGCTCCTGTGGTGAGGAGTGTAATCAACTCACCTACAGATGTTGCAGTTTCAGGTGTTAATGCCACAGCATTTCTAGGCCGACCTCAATTCCCTGGGAAAACACAGCCCTTGATCCATGTTAGGATAGGGAGATGTCCCACTGTTCACATTAGATGGCATACAATGCTAATGGCAGCTTCTCATCACTGACCCTAGGTTTGTGGTATACCAAAGAAAGTCATGTCTGAAATAACAGTGACAGAATCACTCCAGTGATATGATCCACCAATTTTTGAAAATACATACAAACTTTGACATTTTGTGTTAAATTCAGGTGTAGACAGTTAGTGCTTTATTAACCACCAATATTGTATTTAAAATCTTGCATCTAAAACTGGGATCTTTGCCTGTGAATACTCCTACTCCTTGGCAAAGCGAGAGAGTCAAGATATGTATCTTGATATAGGTTTGTGGCAAATGCCAAATGTGTTCCTGCCTGATTATGTCATGTCAGCTACCATTCTGCCTGGAGAACTGTTGAGGAAATGAGGCAGATTTCCATTGCAAAATAGTGAAGTATTATTTCAATCATCATACCAGCAGAGATATCCTCATAAGATAAGGTTAAGATAAGATTATTAGAGTTATAAGGAAACTAAGATGAGTAGTATTTATTTCAAAGAAGTCATATCCCTTTATATACATTTATGTTTGCTCACTTATATTAAGATGGATTCAGTAAAAGACACTGAGCTTGTACATACCTGCATTACACAACGTAGGATCTTCCCTTGTCGTTACCTTGCTTCTTGACTCAGCCTTGTAGTGAATTGAGTGCTGGAATTTTTATGAGGTTTTCACTGTCTTAAATCCTCTGAAAGTTTTGTATAAAAATTGTTTCTCTGTTTCGCTCTTGGTATATGTGCTAGCTTTCCTGTGGTCTTCCTGGCTTCTCCTGGCCTGCTTAAAAGTGCATGCATATATGGTGATCTTCATAGGTCTTACCAGGGGTGACAGACTTGACCATGACATATTTTCTTAATATTTTCTTAATAACGATTAAATGATGCCTCCAGATTTCCTAGGAGGCGTGATTTAATTGTTAGCCATGTTATTATGTCTCCAAGTACACAAATATCAGTAGCTGTTTCATAGGGGAATTAAATATTTTAGTTCTTGTAATATGCAGTTTCCTTAATTTTGTGAATGTTCCAGCACTCTGGTGTGAGTTGAGCAACTTAGTTTTCTGGTAGTGAAATGAAGAACAGAAAAATTAAGCGATTTAGGTAAAATGGTAGAGCTCTAATCAATTCAAGACAAAATTACCGGGCAACTTCTAAAGCTGAACATGGAGCTAGCACTTCAGTGAATCTAAGTTCCCAACCCTGTGATATAAATAGACAAGTGTATGTTACTTAAAATGATAGACTGGCTTACTCCAAATAAAATGTTTCTTATGACGACCAGGGGCAAAGGAAGGAGTTATGACAGGAATGCTATTTCCTAAGTGGTTTAAAACCTTCTGCATTGTTCTTTAATCTTCTCCTTGCTAATGTCACTAATAAAAGAGATTTGTCATGACTGTTTATCCATCCCATTGCTTTAGTGCTCTCTCTTCACTGTGCAAGTTGTTCCTTTGTTGACTTCCCAGGTTGTCCATACTTGAAATCACAAGCAGACCGACAGGCCAGTCTGAGAAATGTTGCTTCATATGTTTGGTGTCACAGCTATTTAGACACTTGAAATTTCTTTTCAATTACATGGTCTTATTGGAATCTGTTACTGTGGTCTGCTAGCCAAAACAAGGACTTAAATAAAAAAAAAAAAAATTAAAAAAAAAAATTGCTGGCTAACATTATTTGCATGGTAATTGCTTTGCAGTGCCTATTAAATCAGTGTTTCTGGCACAGCTTTGTGATAGCACAAGTAGAGATATTAATATACGGTGACAAAAAGCTTTTCTCCTTTTCTGTTTTTTAAATTAATTGCTGTTTTCCCATGGGGGGGTTGCGTGGGAAATGTATCCCTTGTTCCCCTCAGCTTCATGGGATTTTGATGAGGGCTGTTGCATGGGCTGCAAAACCAGTGATGTTTGCAGACGTTGAAGGAAATGTTTGATGGGGCAGGGTCAGCTCCGCTGTAGACATTCTTGTACCTTTGAGGCTCAGCTCATCAGCACAGGAGCAGAAAATCCAGTCTGAATCCAGTCATTTCCAGCTTGAAAATGAGAGATGACACGTGCCGTTCATCAATCTGAGATGCCTGCCAAGCATCTCAGCACAATTAACGTGCGTGTGTGCTGCAAGCCCCACACCTTCAGACCAGGCTGGATTTACTGTCCTTGCCTTCATTGCCAGTTCAGCCCATACACCATCCTTTTGACACATGCAGATGAAATGGACTCTCTGGCCATACACTGGATGACAAAGGTGTCCATTTTTCCATCTGGGATTTGCAGGCAAGAAATACGTGAGCCTCAGGTAACTCCTAAATCAGGATCTATCTCAGGGTTTGATCTCAGTTTGATTTCTCCCCCAGAGCATTGTCAGCAGTTATATAGGGTATATGTTGTCTGGGAAGAGTCTTCTGAACCTGACTGCATTAGGTCTGGTCACAACTCCTACTTGGCTTTAGTAAGCATTTGGTGAAGCCTGAGGTTGTGAAAAATAATCTTACAGGAACTATTTTTTTTATGTTATATAATATATCCTGCTTTAAGCATTTCTAAGATGCTTCATGCCAAAGCTCTTTTGTCTCTAGTGCATCATTGCATACCAGTATTTTTAGCTGCCATGATTTAAAAATGTTACTGAAAAGACACTATCACACATTTTCTATATGATTTCTTTTTTCTCTTAAGTGCTCACAGGACTCGATGCAATTTGTAGCTAGAGTTTAATTAATTATTAGGCATATGTAACTGTCAATCAATAATTTAGATGCTTCTGGCTCACAGTTTTCGGAATGGAGCTTGGTTTATGAAGAGTGAACAAATATACCATTCCATCTGTTAGCCAAACCACCTGGCACAAAATCATTTGGGGCATAATTATGTAGTTGGCAAGAGTTTCAAAAAATGTGATTTCTAGAGTTTTAGTCCCAATTGATGGTTTAGTTTGTAGTGATGGAAACCTGACTAATGCATCAAGGACCAGTTCTTTTTTTCACATGTCTGTATTAAAGAACTTGTGTTCACCTTGCAAAAAATGCCTAACATCGACTAATATAGGAACCAAGAGACAGGCGTGAAATAATCCTGAGACCGTAATCGCAGGAATGAAATTGAAGTTGGTCTGTTGTTAGAAGCGGTTGAAAGGGGTCACGTAGGAGTTGCATCATTGTCCTTTTAATCTCTGTAGGAGGAGACCTGGGACAATTTGGGAAATGATTTTTCCTTCTTGATGGTAGTGTGAATGTTTTTCTGAACTCTGGATTTTACAGGATTGCTACATCTGCAAATCTGTTTGCCTGTTCTTTCAGTGATAACATTTCTTCAGAACAGCACAGAATACACACATAAGAGACTTAGCAAATTATATTTGAAATACAAAGACACTTTCTCTTTTTAACTCCTGGAAGGGGAAAACAAGCTTATACAAGCTTAGCAATAGGTTAGATAAAACTTCTGAATTAGGAGCAAATAGGTACATTCTTTCAAAAGAAATACAATTTGCTGGAACTAAGTGTTTTCCGCTGGTTGCTGACAGTCTTTATGTGTACACCCCACCATGCACAAGTTGCACAAAAAGCCTGCATAGGCTGTTATCTTGTAAAGCTGCAGCTGGGACAAGGCTGATTTAATGATGCAAGGCGAGTGGTGGTTGTAGGGCACACCAGGAGACTGAAGCAGGTAGTTAGAATATGACGTAGTCCTTTTTTCACTAAAATCAGTGAGAATATCAAACAGGACCTGGACCTTGTTTTGAAGTTTTTTGTGTGCTGTTGTTCAGAGCATGTGGTCACACCTGAACAACTGGTTGTTCTGCACGTTACAGAAAGACACGGGCAAAAATTTGCCAGTGAAAATGCAAAGCAATGAGGTTATTGAAGAGGAGTCTTAATTATTAATGAGAAGTGCCTGCTCAGAATAGTTTGCTTTGTTAAGGTGTGCTTCCTTGTGGTAAATCATTGTCATGCCGTACTTCAGTGTCTGGGGAGAGAGCATCCTTAGTTTTAATCCTTTGCATGGTTAAAGTCATTCCGTTATCATTCAGTTTAATTAAATGGCTTTTAAGATTTAATTTTAGTGAAGGGAAAAATGATCTATCATCAAAACTATGATTGATTGTTCTTTGTTTTGTTTTGGTTCTGTTGTTTTATTGTGACAGATATTGGGGAAGAGCCTTTGAGAAAGCTTTAGTAATAAAAAATCCTTCTGGTAGTCTGTAAAATGTGTTATCTGTAATGAAAAAAAGAATTGTTGCTATTGTTAATTAATAAGTGATGAATTAGTCTGGCATCTGACACTTACTTTATCCCAGTAATGGCATTCAAGGGAAATCAAAGATTACATTAAGCTCTCATTCTGAAGAAGCCCCTTTCTTCAATTTGTAGAAACTTACGGCTCTTCAGCTAAAAATCAGGGTTTGCCATTGGTCTGCTGTGAGGAGAAATGTAGAAACAAATTATTATTTGACAGTGTAAGATGGAGAAGAGTTAATTCTATGTATGGAAACATGCATTTCCTATGTGAAACTAAACTTATTATCGCACTTAAACAGTGGGTAAAGAATTCCCACCCCGTATGAGGTGCTCAGCCAAATACTCCGAGTCACTCACTAGCAATCAGTTCTGTAATTGCCAGAAATACATATATGCCTCTATAAGTATTGACGGAAAAATAGATGTCCTTAGTGGATCAGGCTGGATGTCATCTTTCCATATTGAGCAGAGAAGCAGTTTTCTTTAGAGTTCCCTCTAAGCTTTTCCTTATACTGGCACCCATCCTCATGTTACCCAAGTGCTTTATTTTATTTTTTTATTTGTCTGTGCAGTTCCTTATATTCTTATTCTTGAAACTGTCTTGACAGCGGGCACTGTGAATACAGGAGTTGTCTGAAATTGCAGCAGTAAGGGATAGACTATCAAACTTAATCTGACTATGGATAGTAATGAAAATTTTCTGCTGGAACAGCAAATTGTTTATATTACTATACACAAATAATTTGACTAAACTGTTTTCTAAATATTTTTAATTAGGTAAATTTTCAAGACACAATGAAAATGAGTGTTTTTTTGAAATGTAAGATATGAGAAGTCAAACTGTGCCATATTTGTGATGTTATTCTTCAGTTTCAGTTGCAGAAATTAATAACAACATATAAGAATTAACATAAAAGTGCTAGCTCTGACCTCCATCTAAACTAGTATTTGGTCTTTGTCAAAAGCCACCATAAGATACAGCAAGGTATAGTCTTTGATGATGAACAGGTAATTTCAGAATAACCTATAGAAGGCCAGTAACCTTGCTTTAATTATTCAAATGCATACAGGAGTGCTTAGTGTGTTACAAGCCTTAATTAGAAACACATTCTCGGGCAGTATCTAAGTAAATCACTTGTAGAAAGAATTACTTAATTTTTCCATCTGTCTAAGACATAAATTAACCTATATCTAAAAAAAACACTAGTAAGGATGGCATTTGAAGCAGACACTGAAAAAACTGAAGTGATGGAAAGATTTTACAAGAGAAAAACTTAATCCCTTGCTGCTTCTTGTTTTCCCTATAACCACAGCCTGTTTCACCAGAATTTATTAGCTTGACAGTGTAGTAGGCTCCCTGAAAGTGCAACAAAAGGATGTTCACTTCTGCTCCAAGCCACCAGGTTTCATCATTTTGTGGGGTTGTTTTGGTTTTTGGTGGGGATTTTTGGTGGGGGTTTTTTTGTTTGTTTGTTTGATTGATTGATTTGGTTTGGTTTGGTTTGTTTTTCTGGTAGAGAACAGGAGCTTAAGCACAACATACAGTCCTAACAAAATGTTTGGTGTTCTCTGTACCAGAAAGCAAGCACAGCTCCTGCTCACCCCTCAGTGCAGCCAGCTAATTACCTCAGCTCCTTTGGACCACAGAATGTTCTAGAGTCGGGTTTTTAAAAGATATGAACAGAAAATGGCCTGTTAGGTTGCATTAGTCAGAGAAATTGGTAAAAATAAGGGTTCTTCCAATTTTAGTGAATGTCCTACAGAAGCCAGAAGGAGTAGCTGACCAAGAAGAACCTGTGTGTGTTTGGGACATGGGGATGTGATGGGTTTGTCTGGCCCTGGTTTCTCCAGTTGACTGTAGCTGTGCGGGTTTGTTGGGAACACTGACATTCGGTGACTGGTCCCTGAGTAGGAAATTAAAAGGACTGTTTCCACTGCGTGCTGTGCCTTGTCCCAGATGCTGTTCCTATAAAAGAACCTCTTTTAATGTAAAAAGTTTTAGGGATATATATACAAATTTAATTCAGTGTTCTGTAGAGCTGTTCCTTTTTTTAATGCCCATTTTTTGCATCAGTGATTTCTTGTACAATGAGTTCCACAGTTGTTTGTTGGGTTTTTTTTTCTTTAATTTATGATTATTTCTGACCCTATAGTGTGCATGAACCCCTGTCATACTCCGTATCCTCTTCTTGTAGTTTCTTGCAGGTAGGTACAAGCACATCACAAAAAAATTACATCTGCTGTAAAACGGCTTCTGCGTGAAGTAATGACAAGAAACAACAAAGTAATACAGCAGGCAGTTTAATGAGGAACAGCAAATGAGAATAATATAAAGGGAAGCAACAGAGGTTTGTGAGGGGAATAAAAAAGAGAGGGTGGGGGGTGCTTGCTTTTAAAGTCAGTTGCCAATGTATACATAGGCTCTCCCCTTCGTGAATTTATTTTTGCAGCAGCCCTATGTGAGCTGGCCACTAGAGGGGGAATGGATACACGTTTTGCTCGTGTGCTGCAGTTTGTAGGTCCAGTTTTCAGCCTCTCTCCTTACGTACAAACTTTCCAAAATCATTCATCCTTACATGTCAGTACCTCAGCCTTATCTAGCAGATATATCCTTTCCTAACTTATCATTAACAGAACTGGGGAATGCTTTCTAACTGAAGGCAGAGCTGTGATTTATATCAAGCTATTTAATTTCTTGAGAGCTGTTCTGTTATGTATATGTTTGAGATGTTATTCCACTTTCCTTTTTCCTCCTTTTCTTTTTTTTTCCTGAGCAGATATTTTCAATGCAATAACCAGCAAGATAGTTGGCCATTTGTTGCATATCAATTACATCACCAAGGAACGGATGAACAGCTCTCCTTATATCTTGAATTTTGCTTTGTATTTGACAATTGAGAATTTCATCCATCAAAGCTTATACAGTCTTCTGCCTTCGGAAGTCTTTTGCACATCCTCATGATTTTCATTACACTTTGTGATATAAATAATCTGTCATTTGAAAAGTGCCATACAGTTCCTGATTGTACCTCGGATGATTCAGCAGCCTTGGCCTTGGGACCACACTGCACTCTGTTTTTTTCACAGTATTGAGTAAAGGGCCACTGTATTTTTGGGTGCCTGGTTGTCTTCTGTGAGCATAGAGCTTGTCTTATTTATGGGAAACTGAATATCTTTTAAAGGCATTTTGTCAAAAGCTCTTTAAAAGTCCAAATATAAAATTGCTTTTATTGTATACTGCTTTTTTAATATTAATATTAGATTTTAATATTAAAATTTAATATTATTTTTTAAAAGAAGTTCAGGGCTACAGGTTTTTACAGAAGCATGATGTTACTCCACAGATAATCAATCAATTTATCCCTGTTGTATGATATTACAGACCTTAATAAATCTTGAAATGAACTTGCAGCTACTGAGGTAAGACTTACTGGTCCGTTATGTTCATCTCTAATCAGCTCTAAACTAAGTGAACTGCAGTGTATTTTAGTTATCCAGGTTTTAGTGCAACATCTACTTTTACTAGAAATGCTCATTTTTTCCTAGCTCCTCCATTTCATTTTTACACTCTCTTTTTTTTTGTTGTTTGGTTTTTTAACTTCTTGATAAACACCATTTGGATGTCCTGATTTGTTGTTTTAAATGCTCTACTGCTTTAAACAATCTTACTTTTTCTTTCTCCCTTACTAACATCTCTATTACCTGGAAACAATAGATCTTAGATAGATTTTAGCATTTGTTTAAAGTTTGATTTTCCAGGACTTATTCATTAAATCCTCATTAAGATTATCATTAAAAGCCATAGCTTGACTCCTTTGCTAATGAAAAATGACAGATTGGGGCTAGAGTATTCTACATAATGGGAAAACATCACCAGGGGAAAAAGTGAAAAGTTTTCAACTCCCTTTTTGCTGAAAGACAGGCAGTGTAACTTCATAAAAATACTTACGGGAACTTTGTGGGGAGATCTTCGTTCCACCAGGTAGAATAACCTAATATAATCCCTAAGAGTTGCTGGAATCGGGAGATACATACACAAAACCAATACATTAGGGTTTACTTCAGGCTTAAAAGTGCCACCCATTGAACAAACAACTATTGGTTTAGTGTATTTCACATAAAAGCACAGTCTCCAAGGGTCCAGTTCTGTGCATAATAGCAATAAAATAGTTAAGATTTTTTAAAATACACCAAAAAGCCCATCGTGACAGAGCAGAGATGGACAGAGGAATAAGCTCAGTGTTCAGCTTCATAGGACTTCATGGGCTGCAGTTCCCCCATTGCAGATACATGTTTGTATATACTCCTTTTGTCTTCAAATATCACTGCAGTGCTTTCTTTTCCCTTGAGGAGTTTCTGCTGTGTTGGTTATCGCCTAATTCTCTTTCTGGTATTTATCTGCTATGGGCACTGTCCCCTTTTCAATTTTCCCCTTTATTTTTTTAGCAGTGTTTTTCTCTACCCCATGTAATTCACCTTTTTGGAGTTGATGCTCAATGCTTTCCACCTTCTGCAAACTTAAGCTTTGTCCCACTCTGTGTTTGATTTTGGGTGTGTTTTTTTCCCCCATAGAGCCTATGCCAGATGCATTTCTTCTACTCATATATTGTCTCCAGTATTTCTTTTGTCTTTCAGGCTATAGGATTCACATTCAATTTTTTAAACTACAGCAATGACATAATAAATTCATTACATCCAGTTCTTGTTTGGGAATTTGATCTGACAGTAGCATTGGGCTGTTTGTAAAGGTAGTTACGGCACAAGGGGAAGGTCTGTGAATCATCGAATCATGGAATAATTCATGTTAGAAAAGACCTTAAAGATGAAGTCCAACCGTTAACTGAACACTGCTAAGCCCACCACTAAAGCTGCATATGCTGGTAAAGAAATACAGAATGTCCAATATGGAGTGACATTTACATGAAATTAAGGTAAACATTTGACATGCAGTGGCCTCTTTAACATGAGGATTGCAAACCTTTCAGCGGCAGCCACAGTTTTCTGTTTGCTGTTGAAAAAATTGCTTTGGGAAATAATCTGGATCAGAGAAGTAAATTTTCTGTCAAGATAAACTTTAGTACAGAGCCAAGTTTAAAAAAAAAGAGAGGGGAAAAAAAATCCCTAGGTGGTTTATCTCATTATTATTAACGTTATTTAATATTTACCAGGCCCTCTTAGCAAGCCAGTCTGTCAACAGAGGCGCTGAACTACAGAGACAGATTCAGGTTTACTCCCGGGAGCTCACTTTACCTCTCATCTTGCAGAGAGGGTTGATAGCAGATGTGTTTCAAAGGGCTGGCAGTTGTTAAAAGAATCAAAACCTCTGGAATTCAATAGCTGTGGACTGTTCTTGCAGTTTAGTTTGAGATTTTCAGGGTTTCCTCTTCCCCTTCTCCCCTCGCTTTTAATTCATTCTGCCTGCGAGCTTCTGGGAATGACATATGGGAGAGTGGGTAAGAAGGGATAAAAAATAGAGGGAAAGTATTTATTTCAAGTGATACTCAGAGACCTGCTTTCAGTCTGAAGTACCCCAACTATTAGGATGATGCTTGTTCATACTTTACTGTAACCACTAGGGTACAGAGGTGTGCTACTGCAGGGAGATTTGGTGTATGTATAAGCTGCATTGCCTTCATTGGATAAACCCTTAAATCAATTTGATATGTCCATGCATATATTTTTTAATCTCAGATTTTACTGAAAATACAATTTCTAGTCCTCTCTCTGGTGTTGTGCTCTGGTTTATTATTGGGAGAAAGATATGTCATGAGAAAGGGAGAGCAAAGTTTGCAATAAATGAATGACTGGGCTTAGTGTCTAACCATGTCAGTCAGAGAAATCTGCTGTGCTAGAAATGGAAATTCAGTGATGAAGTAGATTTTTATACTTACCTATTACCTTTGAAATCTTGGACTTAGTCTTTGTTAGCTCAGAAATGGAACCAAATTGGTCATGTTCCCATGGCACCCGTGTTGAAAGACATCTTTCTGGCGGTAGTTACTGTGTCTGCTGAGGATGTGAAGAACATGAGAGCAGCGAAATGGTTTAAAATAAAAAAGTGCCTTAGCAGAATAGTAGGTGCTGTTTGCCAAGCACAGACACATAATATTATCCTTCAGCCACTGCCAATTAGCTCTAATTTCTATAAGTGATGAACATATTTGGATTTTCAGGAAAAGGAGAAATGGAGGAAAGGTGAAAAGCTGGTGTTTGTTTTAGACTGAATTTCTTTTCTTGTAATGCAAATCTGGGTACTTTGAACTCAAACTCCTCTCAGTGCAGCCTGTTACATTTGACTGCCTCACCCAACTATCACACCAGCAAAGGCAAATAAGAACAGTAATTGCTTTAAAGGCTGAATAATTGGGTCTGAATGCCAACAAGTGACTTTAGCTTTGTAACAAAAACAATTGCCCTGTTCTCACAGAAATACAGATTTCATAGCAAATATGTTCGCTTTAAAGCAGACACACTGCAATAAAATTACAGTGCTCTGCAGCACTCGGCTCGGATCTTCACAGCCACCCACCCAATTACAAGCTGTGTCTTGCCAGCAGAAGATTGTTGCTTGGTTTCTGTAATATTTTTGTAGCCTTGCTTTCCTTTACGTAACTTTAGAGGTAGACTGCGCTTACTCCTTTCTTTTCACTGGGTTTTTCTGCTGTAAAAAAACCCATAAAATTGGCTGGAATGGAAAGTCGTTCGCATGGCTCTAAATGTGATACTTTTTTTTTAATTTTATTTTATTTTTTTTTACATAGAACATACTCTGAATAGGTGTTTCTAATACCTTAATAGCTCTGGTTTATGTCAGTAATTATATGAAAGGTTAATCTCTAAATCACCAGTATTTCCTAAATTCCTAATAAGCTTCATGCTTGGAAAGGAACCCGTATAAATGCTCAATTTGTTAATATTAGACTGGGTTGAGCAGGTCAAGGAAAAGTATAACCTTGGTGCATAATGATAAATTGAACACAGCAAAAATATCTCAGATCTGTTTGTCCTAATAGATATGAATATGAAAGCTGAATAGGAGGGAGAATGAGTGTGGATATAATTAGTAGGAGAATCTGCTGTTGCTCAAGATCACCCGTCTCTGTAGATGAGGGTTTCTTGAGGGATGAGGGGAAAAGAAAAAAGAGATATTTTGGGTAGAAACCTCTGTTTTTCTAGAAAGTCCGTGGTGAACTGCGACTAGGATAGCTAAGAAGTCCAGCCAAAAAAATTAGTGGGAGAAGCATAGTGCTGGAGTTCAGTGAACAAAATGATGGATGAGGGGGACATTGTGCTGCCAGGGAACAGGAGGTGGCAGAGGAAATGACGTGGCTGCGTGCGTGTGCTTGGGAAAGCGCGTCTGTCCGTGCCTCAGTAAATGAGTGTGTGTGTGACTGAGAGTTTGAAAAGACAGGGAGAGAAAAAAAGAGAGAGAGAGAGAGAGATGCTTGGTATCTTTCTTAAATCTCTGCTGTTGTCCTTGCCACGGTCCTGACATGGGAGGTGAAGGCACTGAAAAATTGCATTTCCCATGTGTGCATGGCGGTCCGCTTGCCTTCTCACCAGCTCTTGTCTTCCCTTTCATCCTGTCCCTTCACCCTTTCCTTTTCTCTCTCTTGTTCAATGAAGCTATTTAGTGTTGTACCCTCCTTTCCAGAAGCTGTTTCATCCCTGCTTGCACAGTTTTTAAAACTGCTTTCTCCACCCACCTTCAGTCTTGGTTTTTCATCTGTGCTAGTCCTTCAGACTTACCATCTTTGAAAAAGAAAAGGCAAAAGAATCCAGTGACAACCTGATTCAGATGTCATTGTCCCACTCTTTTCTCTCATCTTTTGTCTCCTCTTAATTTATTTTATTGTTACAGCACTGGAAATAAGGTTCCTGATTAAATACTCCTTCTTATTTGCCATTCTGCATACCGTTGGAGAAGCTGGGGGGAAGGGGAGGGGTGTTCCAAGTGTCTTTTTTGCTGTTTATGCAGAACGAGACTCATCCAAGAAACAAATTTAGTCTATCTCCAAAGCAAACGAGGGGCTTTTTTACCAGAACCAAAGAAAATTATCAAATAGGCTCATTTGAAGTTTCCCTCAGTGACTTAGTCATAAAAACATACAGAACATATTAAAAGCATACAAAAATATCCTTAGGTGTCATTAATGGTCTTTCTCTGGCACGCATATGCAAGGCGGTTATGAAGCAGGAATGGGACTGCATCTAGATTGGTACCGAGCGCCTGGCTATTGCTGTGCGCTGGGCAGAACAGGTCGTCCCCTTGGTCTCACCCTCTGCGGTACTCAAACAGCAAGGTAAAGGAGGGAATTTGCAGCTTTAACACAGGATTTCTTTGTATTTTATATATTCAGGCCAGAAACAGAATGTGGCACATTAGCATTGATGCTGTGGTTTCATATAACTTTTTTTTTCTTTTTTTTCTTAAGTAGTACAGAAAGGAAGGAAAAAAGACAGAAAGGAAAATAAATCATCCCTTATATACATTCAAACATACACAGCAACACTTCCTTCATCACTGGGTGCACTGTGAGTGTGTATTTATGTTAGCAGCAGGAGATTGCATATTAGAGATTTATAATGCTGGTGGTGTTAACCATCCTTAACAAAGGTAGGTCTTTTGCTTGCCTTTCACCCTGTCTTGTACATTAAAAGACACTTAAATATAAAGAAAATAATGTTAATTGCCTAATTATAAAGGGGAGATTAGTCCTATTAAACAGAACATTAAAAGGAGAATATTAAAATTATCTTCTTTCCTTTGATATTCCCAAGCATCTCCTGAACAAAAAACTGCCACAACTAACCCCAAAAGCATCTTTTATTTTTCTTCTTCCTTTTGATTTTGGAGCCATTTCATAAGCCAGAATTAGGGCATCAAAAGAGAGGGAATGACTTATCTCTGGACAGTTGGTGAACAAGAAGTTTGGAAGAAAGAGTTACAGAAAATTTCTCCCTGCAGTTGCCACAAATGCAGTACAAATATAATAATTCTCATATACACCAATGCAAGCAGCCTGAAGCAAGATGAATAACTGGATTAGCAATAACTGGATTCAAATGATCTTTTATTTCTCGATTATCCACATACGTTTCATGTAAACTTTCAGACGAATTGTGGGCACCCTGCAGAGTACCTTCATGCCGTGTAATAGCAGTGACACCCCTGTTTCCACCAGTAAATCTTCAGAGGGTATCGAGATCACCAGACATCCTCTGGAGATCCTTAGGAGGTTGTCTCTAGTAGATATTACCCTTAGAAAAGATTTCTGCATGAAGATTTTTAAATATGTCAATTTCTGAAGTTTAATAAGTGCTGTGCTCTATATGGGGATCCACCCATCATCCTGCTAAGGGTGGCAGCTCATTGGTGGTCGTTACCTCTCTTTAGGAGAAATGGCAACAGGCAATACCGGAATCAGGTCTCACTGAGCAGATCACTGCAGCTTTAAAGAAAAATGTTCTGTTCAGTTTACTTGAGCTGTCAATGCACGAGGCATGAAGCACAGAGGTGAATAAATTCCAAAGGCAGAATTGCTCACGTCTTTGCAAACGTAGCTAGAGGTTGCTAACACCAATAAACAGCAGGAATAATTCCAGAGGGGTGCAATCACTGGTGTGTTTAAAATACAACCCACAAATATGCTAAAAATACATAGAAATACAACCACAGGATGATTGCTTATGTTATCAGTCTTGCATCAGATTTACAGGGGCAAAACCATGACTGCACTAACATGTTTCCTTATAGCAACAGGGGTTCACTATAGAAATAAAGCTAGTTCATATATATTTTTATTTATTTATTTATTTATTTATTTTTTACCATACGCAGACAATATTTTAACAATCTTGGTTGGTTTTGGAGGCTTCCTGGCAGCTAGCTGTATTCAGTCCTTCTGGCTGCAGTGCTGCATGTTGATTTGAGGGACATATAATGTAGCCCAAAGGTAGAGAGCCAATTTTTCCACAGTTAAATTCCCTATCGCTTTCAAAGAAGGGTTTAATGGAGAAAATACTTATAGTTTGGCCCTCAGTTAGCACAGTATAAAATATTTGCTCTTAAAATGCGATCAGGCACCCAAGAAGACGAGGGGCTCAGTACCTGCTCTCTGCCCTCACTGCTGGGGTTGGACATGGACACTGAACCCTTCAGGTCACTTGGGAGTTTCAGGATGGATCAGGCCCTTGTGGGTTTAAGAAATTGAAAGGTGTATTTGTTTAAAGAAAAGCCTCGTTTTAACAGTGCTAGCTTGTTTCAAAGCTGTGGGTGAAATTTCAGTGGCCTGAGTAAAAAAGCAGTTGATTTTCATTAATTTTTTTCTGGGGAAAGTCCTCTCCCAACACATAATCTCATTGCTTGCACAGATGACATTATAGTCTCTGTAAATAAAAATTTTGATGAAGAGACTATCATCATATTTTATATAAAACAGGATGAGGTGTACCAAATAGAGGAAAATAAGTTCCGACTCCTTAAAAATAGTGTCAGTCAGAAAAAAAATGAATATCTAAACTTCACTCTTTATATTCAAAATTAATGGCTAAAACCTGTGCAGGGAAAAAAATGGTTTAATCTGTGCCTATTTTCTGCTCTGTGCCTGCTGTATTTTTTTTTTTAAGAGTAGGTGGCACTTTGATGCTATAAAAAAAGAGAAAAACCACGTTAAATTAAAATATATGTTAGATTTGTGATTTTTTTTCCCTCTATCGGTGGTAACCCTAAGGATGGAGAAATATGTGCAAAGCATAGAAATGTTACCCAGTTCATTCTCCGTAACATTTAATTAGCATGTAATGCTGTATGAAGAGAATCTCAAGATGCTCTGCCTAATGGTAAAAACTACCTCATCTTCATTAGTGTGAGAGGAGTTATTGAAAAGATCAGTCAGTAAGGTTGCTCACATACTGGAATGAAAAATCCAAAATATGAAGAAAGGAATCCTTTATTTAAGGGCAGTCAAATAAAACAGCTGTGTGATTCTACATTATTAAATCACTGCTTATATCCATTGATTCCATTTATCAGTCATTAGTAAGGAGGGTTCGTATACTTGCAGCCTCTGCAGAGATTTTAAAGTTGTTTTGTTAGTGAGGGTGGTGGTGAAAGTGAGGGACAGGAGACAGGCTTTGCTGGCAGTTTACTATAGGACCCAGAAGTAGGCTTTAATAACTCTCTGTCTTACTCTGGCAGTGTTACAGCCAAGGTTTAACTCTTGAAAGACACACAGGTTTCACCACCGAGAACCTAATAGTTTTTGTTCTTCTCTATTCACCATGGCACCACAAGCACAAAGCAAGGGTTTCTTTGCCCTTAGCATATCTCAAAAACAGGCATAAAAATGGGAAACGCTAGTAAAGGCCCTTACATTTAGATATTTTATTTTTGGTCTTTTCTATTTTAAAGAAATTTTTGAGTACATTTTGGCAGTGTTTCAGTTGTTTAGGTTTTGTTGTGTGTTGGGTTTTGTTTTGTTTTTTTTCTTTAATAGACTTTGCAATATGATCAGGTTTGATACAAAATACTTTTAGGGGTTATGATGCAGTTTTCATGGATCTTACAGCAACTGACAAGTGAGCTGTACTTAAAAATCCTCAGAAATCCTGTCCCATGGACACGGTCAAAACTTTAGTCTTTCTGAGGTGCACTGGCTCCTTGTTGTACGGACATCCAGTTACAGGTAGCACATTAACAAAAATATAATTCCAGTGTCATGCTTCATATCTTCAGTAACATGATGTAAGTGAATGTGTACTAATTACAATGTGAAGCCATCTGGTTAATTTTAAGCTTTCTGGTTTACGTGGCTTCTTTGCTCCTAGACTTTCATTTCAACACTCAGTATGAAGAGAAAAAGAGGTTAAACTGTTGCATTTTGTATACAGGGAACAATTCATGTAGTATACACCAGTCTGTAAAAACTGTAAATGCTATTTTTTTTTATTTTAAACAGTTTTCTTAGTTTACAAAAGATCAATAATTTGTACCTTTTTACACTCTCAGATTCCTGAATATTGACAGATCTTCAAAGGGAGTATTAGCATATGAAATATTAAGATTGACTGTCCTGAAGGTTTTTAAGACACGATAAAGCTAAAATGTCAAGTCTGTTAGACAGCCCCTCTTAACAATTTCGGCAGAGGAACGCGTCAGAAACCACCAGCAAAGCACAGCAACCCCCCGGTGCCACTGTCTGCCTGCACGCTGTTATTTGGTTTCACACTGTTTAAATCCCCAAGGAAAATCACACCTCGCATTCCCTCGCTGGCTGCTGGTGACAGGAACAAGATCCATACTCATTAATGATCACCAGGGCTCCCTCAATGTGGTTGGGTTTGTAATCAACGTAATACTCCTGGGCTGACATGGCAGCCATTTGATGCATGGTCTGTTTTTGCTTCTGCTTCCTGCGCTGTGTTACGAAGCACTGTCTTAGATGCCTTAAGCTGGCTGGAAAGCACTTCCAGGAGACATACAAGACCAAAACCACAATGAGGAAGGAAAAAATCAGTGCCATGGTCCCCGTCACCACCTTGTGTATCTGAACGGCGTTCTCCGAGTTCTCGCCGGGCATGGTCACGGTGATGGCATATGTGGTTGGGTCCCCTTCGCTGTCCTGCACGTCATACGTGGCGGTGGCAGAGCCGTAGCTGAACGTTTGGTCACTGTTGTTCGTTACCGGGGAGAGGGTGTTGACACCGGTTGTGTCTGCCACGTCTTCGCACAAGTGGAAAGCGTACACGGCATCCAGAACATCCTCGCCCTGCGCGTACTCGGGGGTGGCACAGAGCAGGTTGCTGTCGTAGCGACCCTTGAAGTTGCTCAGCCAGGAGGCCAGGGCGCAAACGTTACGGCTGCAATCCCAGGCATTGGCAGAGAGGCTGATGCTAGTGAGGGACTTCCAGGAGTCGAGGACTCGGGAGTCGATGTAGGTCAGCCGGTTGGAGTCCAGCTGCAGGGATTTGAGGTGAGGTACACTTTCGAAAACGTGAGGTTCGATGTATTCGATTTCATTGCCAGAGAGATCCATTTTTTCAAGTTGCCATATCCAGTCCAAAGTGTTTACTACGATGGTAACTTTATTCCTTCGCAAGCAGAGGGAGTGCAGGGAGATGAGCCTGGGAAAATGGGCTAAATTCACTTTCACCAAGTCATTGTGCTCGAGGTGCAGCTCAGTGAGTTTGAACAAGCCTGCAAAAGAGTTTCGAGCCAGGCTCTTTAACTGATTGTATCCTATGTCTAGAAACTTCAGGCTGCGACAGTCCTGAAAAATTCTCACTGGCACGAACTTGATGGCGTTCGACCGCATGTGCAAAGTTGTCAGTTTTCTCAGCCCGTGAAACAGGTCAGGCTCCAAAGACTGTAGGTTGTTGTATGATAAATCCACACTGCGCAAGTTTGGCATGGGTCGGAAAGTGGTGTTGGGCAGTTGGGTTATTTTGTTGGAACTCAGGGTGAGCTCTTTAACTCGCCGCAATTTTTGAAAGGCATTCCCCTCCACTGAGCAAATGTGATTGTGATCCAGATAGAGCCACGTGAGCTGCATTAACCCTGTGAACTGTCCATCATGCAGCTCTGAAAGGCTGTTGTACCGCAGAGACAAGCCCATCATGCCCGACAGGTTGCGAGGCATCTCTGTAAGATTCAGTGATTCACAGTACAAAAGCCTGCCCTCACACCGACATAGCTGTGGACACCCACTATTCACGGCTGGAAGCATTTTAGAAAAGATACCCAGCGTACACAATATCAACCCCGGGGGCTTCCTCAGCAGCCAGTTTAAACAGAGACCAATAAGAAGGAAATCCATTAGCAAGAATATTTCCAAATAGGCTTGAGAATGTCCATTGAATCTTTTCAAAGTCTACATCATATTTTATTTAAGGGGAAAAAAAGAAAACAGAAAACAAAACAAAGCCAGGAAACCAAAGCAAAACAGCAAACGGAACAAACACAGAGGCAAATATTTCACTTTACAGCATGCAGGAGCTGTGCAGCATTAAAGTTCACAGAGATTCAAAGGTAAAATGATAGTGATTTTGTTCATGTTAAATGCTGCAGCAAAGGAAAAAAAAAAATCTTTCTTCATGAAAGAATTTAATTAAAAAGTGTCTTACCCACCCTTTTCCAGAGAGTGACAACCTCCATTCAGTTGCTTCCTTTGTGTTTGGACTAATTATATGCAGAGCTAAAAAAGACCCCTCTGTGCTACAGATTCAGTCCCTTTCAATGTTGTGCAAGGCTGGCAAGCTCACAATGTCTCACTTCGCTTCTGCTCAAAGAGCGAAAGGCTTGTCCAGCTAGCTTTTTAGCTGACTCCTAGGACCTGCAAGTTTCAGAACTATGTACATGAGCTTGATCTTCTCCTTCTCCCTCTGTCCTTTTCTCTGCAGTTAACACTGTGGCGTGAAAAAAACTCCAAACTCTTTACTAACGACTCCACAGGATTTGTCAATCTGTTTAATGTCCATCATTTGCAACGACCATTGACCGGCACAACCTTTACTCCATAGAGAGATTACCATTCATTCACTGACCGGCTAAGGGTAGCTTTATTTCCCATTCTTTGTTCGCTTTGCTTGTTAGGTGATGCTTAGAGCAGAGAGAGACAGCAAGAATCCCTTCCCTTCAGTTGAGCAGTATGTTGCTAGAGCATGCAGAGGCACCTAGTGTTCACTGAGTGTCGTAAGCTGCTCATGATTGTACGCCTGCACTGTGCATCTCAGAC
This sequence comes from Falco biarmicus, assembly GCF_023638135.1. Lineage (NCBI taxonomy): Eukaryota > Metazoa > Chordata > Aves > Falconiformes > Falconidae > Falco > Falco biarmicus. The sequence continues at coordinate 85,089,961 of NC_079288.1, read as the reverse complement.
ATGGGCAGATTGAAAAGGGGTGGGCATAAAACCAACATTTGAGCGAACCAGGAAAGTAATATATGCTCTTTGATGAAATGGAAAATACTTTAAGCCTATCTCGCCATTTCTCAAACAGGCACGCACACACAGCCGCACAAATCATCAAGAGCGAGGCAGTGCTAAGTAGGAAGCTTGAGAATTAGGATTCTTTTTTTTTTCTTTTTTTTTTTTCTGCTTTTGTTTAAAGTCTGAATTTATAAGCTATTAGCCGGGAGAGGGAGATACTTGATTTCTTGGTTTGGGAAGGAATATGTAAACCAGTATCTTTGGATTGCTTTTTCTCTCTAAATCTGATGATGAGATTTGCATTTCGGAGTCTTGGGGTCGGGGTCTCGGTGGTGGGGAGGGGGGGGGGGGAATGTGTTTTTCTTCTGACATTGTCTAAATAGAGCATGATTTGAAATTCTGTGCATTCTTTCTCATAGAAATGCAGCCAGAGCTCTGCAAATAGGAATGTCTGGTTTCATATAAGCTTTAATTACATTTGGTCTTTTTCCATCCTGCATATTTTGTGTGTGTTCAGCACGTGCCTTTCCTAAAGGCTTTTTTTTTATTGTTGGTTTTTTGTTTTTTGGGGTTTTTTTGCAGTGTACGCTATGGCACACAAAATTATAATTCTTGCAGCATAAAGATTGCTTTGCTTTTGGAAAAAGATCAATGCATAGGTTACTCTGAACATGTCGGCAGCATGCAAAGAAAGGGTTTAATACCCAATCAGTAAATAAGTTTTGCAGCTTGTGCTGGTTTTTGGTCCGTGTACCAACAAAATCCTTGCCTGATCTTTTGCAGCCCTCATTTTCTATGGGAAATGCATAGACAATGGATGTTCTCTGTGATTTTTACTGAATGAAAAATATATGATACTTCTGTCAGGAAAATGCTGGCTGTCTTTTCCTATTATGAAATAGAGTCTAAAGCCTGTGTGCTGGTGAATGCAATCAAAGCTGACAGCTCCCAATTCTGCATGAATTCTCTATGAAGAAGTTTCACATGGAAATACAATCATTGCAGAAGATTGTGCTAATTTTAAGTTGATGTCAGTTATGAGATGCTAGATGCAGAGCAAAACCATTACCTTTGCTTTCTTTTTCACAATCATGTTAATTAAAAAAAAAATATCTTTCTGAAGGATTTGTTGCAGAGCTGTGAAATCCTAGAGCTGTTCGTTGTAGCGGAGTGTGGCTGGCTGCTGGGAGTGTGTGCTGGTAGAGATCAAGAAATGCAGTAATTTGGTGCAGTAAAAGTTGCTTTACAGGAGTCCTGGAAAACTTAAGCTCTCGTGCATAAAAATGTGGGAAGGACATGAATTGCAAATGTATTTGCCAAAAGAAGTGTTAAATAAATTACAAATATAAAACACTTTGCGGTGTCAGAACCTGGGGATCAATGTGCTTTTATGCTCCCAATTCAGTTTATTTACATTTTTCTGTTGTTCACAGCCCTTGCATTTCAGTGGTTTCAAAGCAAAAATGTGATGCTTTAATAGTATGTGAACCTTTTCTACGTTTTAGCATTTGAGTAGGAAAGCCGAATGTGGTTTTCCTCTCCCAAGATCATACTGTTTTATTCAAAGCAGACTGTTTATGCAAGTGTCCACTGGTTGCAGTACACCTTAATTCTGTTTCTCAGTACACAAAAGCAGGCAGGAGAGCAATGACAGAACCAAGAGAAAGAGCATTGAAGCAGAAGAGTCTACATAAACCTTCTCCAAGAATGTATTCCAGATTGCATTTCTGACTATTTTCATGCAATTAGCAGGGGGAGGGGGAAATTAAAAAGGTGTCTCGAACTTTATATATACCAAAAAAAGCTTCAAAGCAATAAGGTTCTATTCCTTAAAAGACTGCAACCCTATGAGTCTTCATGGGGGAGGTCTTAATGCCTTCTCCCATATCACTGTTTGGGGAGAATTCTGCAACAGTAGCCCTAAAAAATTCAGCTATGTCTTCAAGGAAAACTGTCATTTTCTGCAAATCAGATGATGATAGTGATCACTTAGTTACCATCTAAATGCTATGTATAAGGTGAAGAATTCCTCTAGTAGAGATGAAACTCCTTGATACATCAGTGTGAAGAGCTGAATACTTTTTTTCACTGCTGCTTCTTGCTGTCACCTGGGATACAGCTTGGATCCTAACCAATCTGCCTATTCCCACACTGGCATATAATCTATTATCATTTGGTTTCCAGAGGCAGAAATTAGAGTAGACAGTAGCAAACCTATATAGCATCAGCTGGGAGACTGACAACTAGAATTAGGGACCCAGATTTAATGGCCCTAAGCACACTGCCTTGAAGCTCTGACAGAGGTCTATTGCATGAGGCACTCTGCTCTTATTTGTCCAAAAGTTGTTTGTAAAAAAGAATCCAGGTAGCCTTAAAATGAGACACTTGAGGCTGTGATGCTGAGGCAGAGGCAGTGACCAAATTCAATAACTGTGGCACGTGGATCTGAAAAGACTAACTGGGGTGAATATATGTCTTAGCCCTGAAATATCTTGGGGAAGTTTGGTTTTCTTCTATGTTCTTTAAATGTACTTCTTTTGCAATAAAACTCGGAATCCACTTTGAACATTATTGTAGTGCAAAGGGCTTAATTTCCACTGTCTGAGCTGTTATCACAGCCAAACTGTTAAGTTTACACATTTTCTGAAGTTTCAAAGCCTCTGGCAAATCTCTATAAATTAATGGATTTAAATTAGCTTTATTAAATGTGCTATTATAAAACATTTTAAGAAGCGCAAACTAAGTTTGTGTGTATTTAAGGGAGATTGATTAAATCAATGTAAAGTAGGTTATAGAGGAACAACATGAGTAAAATTTTAGAAAGTTTAGCCGGGAAGCTCTTTCTTGTAGTCATGACAAGCGTAATTCACTGACAACACCCTGCAGTGATTGTCAAAATTGTTCAGGTTGAAAAAGGAAAACATTTTGCAATGTATTGAGTCTACACATTTTTAATATTGTGTTCAGATTAACATCACATATCATTTAAGTAGCCTCAGGATCGTTTCCTTCTTACTGAATCCTTGTATTGAGTGGCATTACTGTTTGTGCCTAGATATTTAACCTGCCTGAGTTTGCTGTCCACTCCAGATGGGGTTGGGACAGAGTGAGTAAGATCAGAGTCTGGCCACTATTGTCTAACTATGCATATATACATCTTTTAATATATTAACCAGCAAAATACAAAAGGACAGAACAGTAAATTAAATACTGAGTAGATTTCTTCCTTGTATTTTCTGAGTGGTTTCTATCGGTATAAGAAGAAGTGGGACTTTTAGCGGTGACTTTAATTTCCTTTCAGGAATGGACAGACTCAAACCTTGGCCTTACATGGTAGTCTTTAATTTTCAAGGGCACTGAACCATGGCATTTTGTATAAAGGAAACATTTAAAAACAGAAAAGGGAAGAAAAAGATGTGAGTCAAAGTAAAGCAAATTAAATCTGTTATTTCTCTGGTATTTATATCTCAGTCATCCCTGACATTTGGCTGGATGTTCCTTCTGTGTAGGATTTAGGGTTTCAGCTGATAAGAAGTCCATCACCTATATAACGTGTCTTTTAGTAAATATAAAAATGTACTATATTATGCAAGCTTTGGACCAAGATATTCCTGGTGACTCCAGATGTCAAAGTGATAACTACCATTAATTTCTTTTAGTGCAGAATGGAAACATTGGATTTGTTACTACCTTTAAATAATAGATATTCTTGTTTAAATCACCTTATTGTTTCTGACAATGTGATAAACGCTTTTCTCTCTCATAGCAGTCATTCCGTTCTCATCAGCAGCCACATTCAATAGCAGGTAGTCATGTATAGCTCTATAAAGTCACTCACAGAAGAGACCTATCTGCAGAATTGTCAGTGCTGTGTGGAAATGTCAATTTTTAGGAAAATATATCAGTGGTTAGATGAAGTGTCTCTCTTCTCTGTTTATTACTGGTAGACTACTTGAATAAGCTAAAGAATTACTGACTCTCTTAAGTATCTGTGAAATTGCCTATGGATTTCTGGACATGCTGTCAAAACTGTAGGCAGTGTTATTGGTTGTGAATGTCCAGGTATAAAGGAAAAATGATAACAAGTAAAAACTATCTTTTTCTGATTAATCAACACATTGCTGAAGGTCATGTAGCATCCTGGTTAAGCAAAGACTGGTGTGTTACAGTCAAGTTACCAGGTTGTTGGAACTCCCGGGTTTTAGGGAAACTGGAAATTTAAAACTTGGTTTTCAATTAACTCTTGCTGATTTGTCTCTCTCAAAATGTCTTGGGAAGTCTTGGAGGAAGTATGTGTAGAGTGCAATGATTAACAGTTGTAAAGGGTTTAGTTAGTCATATTTAATTGTAAATCAATTAGTTCCACCTTCAGAAATGCAAAGCTAGACACTTCAGAAGGGTTTGTCTCAAGACCTTCCCAAGCATTCCTGGAGGTGCCAGGGAATGAACTGTAATTGATTTCCAATTAGCTTAAGAATAAAGAGGGTCAGAGCTTATCTATACACTTTTATGCTCTTCTACTGTTGATAGTTCATCTGTAAGGATTTTTTATTATTAATAATATTGTGCTAAATTCTTTTATTTATGTTTTAAGGCTCCTTTTTACTGAAAGGATTCAGTCCTTACATGGAGGTAGCTAATCTAAGATGACTGGTGACGCCACTGCATCTCTTGTTGGTTGGTTGGTTTATCTGGGTGTATTTACTCAGGTTCATCAAGCTTGGGAGAGGTTGGATGATGGTTCAACCATGACTACACTGCAGAGTGACAGAACAGCAGGGTTAGCTAGGATTGTGAAAACCTCCCCTGTAGCCAAACCAGTTATGGCCATAAACCCATCATGTATCCATTACTTACTGACAACTCGTGTCCTTCCCCAAAATAACTTGTGTTGCTCAGAAAGCTGTCAAGTCCCACCTGGGGATGCAGGTATAACCATGCCAGCAAACTCTTGCTGTAGGGAGGTCATCCGTGTTACATTGGGATAGCCTTCCTGATGCAAAACAGTTCACACTTTTTATCAATGACGTGACTTTAGTGGCAGTAAACACTTTTTAGCCTTTCAAGGCACAGAAAGTAAAGAGAATTGAGAGGAATTTATTAAATCAATTATTAAAAGCTAGGATGAACAAGTTAAAAGCTGTTCCTGGCAGTCTCCTGGAAAGTCTTTTTACAAATGGATGAACCACCCTTGGAAAATTTTCCCTGAGCAGAAAATCTGTTCTTTTCAGTATTAAACAATTTGTCGTTCTTAATCCCTTTCCTTTGCTCCTTTCCAAATGTATTTTAAAGCACAGTCAGAAAAGACAACAAACCTTATGCTCGCCTTTGTAGATATATTATTTCAGAACATATAGGTTGGTGGTAAAGTCAGGGCTAAACTAGTATTTTGAAATGGAATAAAGACTTACTGAGTTCTCTTCCATCACAGAGGGTACCATTTGACCTAACTCTGAAGGGGTTGTTTTACAGGGAAGTTCTGCTTTTCGATAATGTTACCTGGAAATAATATAATCTGAAATGTTCTCAGATCCTACTCCTGGATTTACTGAAGACCTGAACAATATGAGCTAGGTTGTGTAGGCATAGAAATAGATGTGGGACTGTAGCAGAGCGTCTATAGAAAACAGGCAATTAGATCTTTGGCAGACTGTATTATTTTCAGTTAGATGTGCGTCTTGGTATATTTTGGTAGATAGAGAAGGCAGGATTTTTACGTATCTGTCCTTCTGTTCTGATGATATCCATAATCTGAAGGGAAAACTCAGGATAAAATGTTCAAAATCCTGGTTGCTTGTGTATCGCATCTTATTGGGAGATTAGAGGGAATCTGAATCATAAGCTCATACGCAGAAGTAATAATGCAGAAACCAGGCTGAGGACTCAGATTTCTGATAGAAGTCATTGTGATTTTTGCAAACTTAAAGCGACGGTTTGTTGACTACCTGAAATATTTATGACTTCATTACGTATTATTTGCAACTGATGTAATGTCTAAGAGAAATAACCACAGGTCAGGAGTCTCAGAAGGACACATTTAAAGGCATAACAAAAGATAGTCATACCATCTAAAAGAAAGAGAATAACCTGACCTTTTTTTTTAAAAAAAAACAAACAACAACAACGACAAAAAAAACCAAAACACACACCAAAAAACCAAAAAACAAGACCCACTTAAAAATACTGGGGCAATATTGAATGGCTGCATATGGTGTGGGTGGTTTGTGTGTGGTCTATGTGTAATCATAGAAACCCAGCCCTGCTCAATAGCTGATTTAATTTTGTGGGATCCAATGGCAGCCTTTGAAATGTGCCTTTCTGACTCTTTTTCAGTTTTATTTCAATATATTTATATGTCTGTGCTAAAGACTTTTTATGTCTTATAAGGAAGAAATGTACAGTGTAATCAAAACGTTGTGTTGCTCCTTTACTCTCAATAAATGTATGGAAAGGTATAGTAAATTCTGGTAACGTATCCAAAGATCCTGAATTTAGCTGCAGAGCTATAGAAAGCATATGTGAACCACATTCTCAACAGATGTACAATAATATGCATGTAAATTACCCTCACATTATATATGGTTTTAAAGGTGAAACAGTAGATTTGGGGGGCAAATAGTAACAAAGCTGTAGGGTTTACTTCAGATACATTTCAGAATCATATTTCCTCTCCTACTGCTCTAATTTTGAATCTTTAATGTTCATGTAAAATGAAGAGCTTATTGTTTCCTAAGACTCAATTTATGTTGTAAATGAGTGGAAAGATGCATAATCAACTTGAAAAGACAGGAAAAGATCAGCCTGTTTCTCAAGATACAGAACATTTTACTGTGTGTTTTGAATTCTAGAGACAATTTTTAAAGAACACTTGGCTTCTGCTCTTTTTTTTTTTGTAGTGCAAATTAATTATAATTTGACAAGAGTGTGCTTGATTTTCTTCTTCAGATTTGGTATAGAGCCAAGCTTTATTAGTTAAAGCCTCTAAATCAAAATCAAAGGTCAGGATCTGTGAAATGCCTGTGGCTCAAGATATATTGTAGTTCTTTCCCCATTATTCAGAGATTTTTGTCTATGAAAAGGTGTTTATGCGTTTAAGTGGGTGCTGTATGTTTCATGCGTGGCTGTGGAAGAATAACCATTCTTCATGATTACATCAGTAACGTTCCTAAAAGCAGTCCTAAAAATGGGGGAAATCATTGGTGTGAAACTCCAGAACTATGAAACTTCTCTGTGGTCTATAAGTGCGGGCTGTGGGTTCACGCCCAACACAGCATGTTGTCAGGGTTCATGTTCCACAGCATGTCGTACAGCAGTTCTTCTTCTCCTGCCAGCCCTGTGGATGATGGGCAGAGAAGCTGCTCCCAAATTTCTCCCAGCATCATCCCTCAGCCCCCAGAATCCCTACTGGCATCGCCTTGGCCGTTGCTGGATGGGGCCCATTTGGGGAATGGGCAGGTAGGGGACAAAAGGTGGTTAGGGAAGCAGTGATAGTGATTGCCAGGTATGCCCACAGAGATCAGAAGGGGAGTGAGAATGGCAAATAGGCATTGTTTCTGTACTTAAAAACTCGATTGAGCAGTGCCTGAGCAGAGGCATTAAAGATACCTAGCTATTAAAAACAAACAAACAAACAAAAACCCAAAAAATTCCTGGAAGCAATACTATGTGTCCTCATCCTTGCTTTGCTTATTCTAATTGTATATTGGGTTTTTGCTTGTTCTATGTCCTTGTTCTTCCTACACCTAGGGTTTTCTTTTCTGTTTTCAGCTCTTAATTTCAGGGATTGTCTCTTCCTATGTCCCTGCATAATGCCCAGCATGGACTATCTTTTGCTGTGTCCTAATGACTATGATAATAGTCAACACAGCTTGGGTGTTCGAGGCAATAATTGTTGGACAAGAATAAATGAATTACAATGCTCCCAGATACATCATCTATACAGCTGAGGTTTGCTCATGATGTCTTTCTGCAGCCTTTTTTGCTAGCTGAGGTTGGACTATACCCTGACATTAGGTCAGCAGAGGTCACTTCTAGCTATTTTCATGGCCATGAGGGCCATGAAGGCAGTGGGCATTAGAAGACATTGAAAATGTAGTGGGAAAATGCTTCCCTAGTGCCAGAGGGATGAAATGGAAGGTATTTGCTTCTTTACCTTCTGCCCAATGAAAATGATATTGACAGCAGTTATAAAAGCATTTATCAAGGGGGGGGGGGGGGGGAACCCAAACCAACACCCAAACCAACCCCAACCCCAACAACCCCACCCCCCTCCCCCCCACCCCCACCACCTTTGATACCTACTGCTTTTTCTTCGTCCTCAGTCTGACAGCCCACGGAGCCTCTTGGATGCATCTGCAGCACTGCAAAGTAATGCTGACCTTGGGATACTTCCCTGAAACACAGTCAGCTCTGAGTCTTTTGAGATGTGTTCTCTGACTTTCTGGATTTTCTGGCACCGTTGTATCCATTAAAGACTGATTAGATTTAAGAAATCCAAAAGACCAAACAATACTTTCATATTTCTTTATTTATGTCTAATAATATTGCCAGTAATATTCCAGTATATGAATTCCAGGATACTCTATACCTAACCTGATGCATGAAAAACGGGGACAGTATACTATTTCTTTCAGAGGCAGAAAAAAACCCAGTTTACTTATTGATTGGATCTTGCTGTATTGCCTAGAGATGAGGGTAAAAAGTGAATTAGCTGCTTTCAAGGACTATTAAAGAAATACATATTTTTTCATAATACTTGATTAATTGCTTACAGTACTTGTTTTACTTAAAACTGCAATTTAAGATTGCCCTCTAGTCAAAAGAAAAATGTGATAAAAATGTGACTTGAAACCAGGCAGAAAGTTTTCTAAAGCCCTTTGGGATTAATTCCAGTAATTACTCAATCGGACATTTCCCAGAGAAACAACCCTTTATGTATGAACTCCATTAATCATAATAACGTAGTTCACATGTCAGATACTTCTGTCCAGTCACTTCATACTTTACATTTGTAAAAGACTAATAAAAATCTTCACTAAATATGAGAAAATATTAAACTGCTTTCAAAAAATTCCAGTGTACGTGTATAGATTTTAAATTGGTTTTGGTCCTGTGAGGTGGGATGTGCTTATGTCCACAGATACACTGAAATTCCAGGCTGTAGCTGTCATCGAAATCATGTCTCCTGCTAATTCTGTATAATTTCATTCACAGAACCTTAAGGATGTTCCTGCTATCTTTTCTCCTCTGAACTGCCTGGAGAGGTCTGGTTTGTCTGTCCAGTTGTAAACATTTTATTAATTTGCTTATGTCAATAATTGGTCTTTTATAAGACCTGTATGTAGGAAATAAAAATTCTACTTTAGATCATCTACAAACATAAGAGTGAATTCTTTTTTCTTGCATATGAATTATTACACATTATTGGAACTTCACAGTGAATATGGAGTAATTGGCTTTGATGATAAGCAACTCTAAGAAGGTTTTTGTTATGTTTGTCAGTGTTTCATCAGCTGAAGATACTCTGTAATATTATCCTGTGTTAAAAAGTGGTGGTTAAATGCTCATATTTGAAGAATTTACCATGCTTTCCTTTTCAGATTCTGGCATGGTTTTGTTCTTTTGAAGCTGAAAAGTGAAATTATCTGTGTTCTGATGAGAAGTGATAAATATAATCTTTTGCTGAATGTAGATAAAAGATGTAGGCAAATGAGCTGGTTTTAACATAGCCTCCTCGTGCATGTTCTGACTTCTCAAAAGCTGAGTGGGGAAATAGTGCCTTGTCTTTGGAGATGTACTTGATTTTTTATTTTATTTTATTTTATTTTATTTTGGTTTATTTTATGTCATTATGGAGCAATAGGCAACGTACATAGACTGTGATGACTGACGTTTTCCGTTCAGGATTTTTGCATGTCAGTTGTCATTCTTTGCACACTCCAGTAGATGGCAACTCCAGTCTTCTTGACATTTATTCTCCATTCAGACTAGTAATATTTTCTGTGTCCGCCCCCCCCCCCCCCCCCCATCTATACAAATGGCTACGAGTTTCACAGAATATTGATTCAATCTTACTTTTATTGAAATCACCACATAGTATCTGAGCCGAACTCAGACAGTACCAAAAAGAAAAAAAATAAAGAGGCCTGTAAGCACCAATCCTCCTGGATCATAAAGCACATCTTGATTCCCCCATAACTTTTAAAAATATTTTAGGAGTTTTCATAAAAAGGATTAGTACCCAAAACTTCTTTTTATGTGAAATAAATGAATGGGTTGGCTGCAAAGATAGCCTACTGGCTCTAAGTTTGATGGTTTGACTGTAAAGCATATAGTCTGTACCTCCCTGTCGTTAATGTTCAAGTGTTTATTTTTGCGACGCACAGTAAATACTTGATCGGACTTTTTAAAAGTTGCAAATGATATTTCTTTGTGAACTTGATAATGATGTACGTAGGTACGCCTCGTGTGGGTTTAAGGCATTGTATGATACATGAGAATATTCTGAGGTTCCCCCTCTTGCTGCTGTACTCAGCCTGCTCTCTTCCTGCTTTTATTCTGTCCTACCAACTCTATTACCAAAGCATCAGTGCAGAGGAGTCTGTTTCTCCATTTTCCTCTGCTGACTTTCACAACTTAAATACTTGCCTGTAGAATGTGAACACATAAAACAAAGCATCTCTCTGTGAATGAATGCCAGACATCAACAACAGGCACAAAAGATTGTGCTTGCTCTTCCTGGGATGGAGGCTAACGATAATAACAGTCACACAGAGCATCCTTTCTCTCTCTCCCTGCATCCAGACTGTAGTTTAATTTTCAAATCACTTCCACTGTGTGAAGCAAGGTTTTATTTTGTGGTTGATGGTTAAAAAGGGGTGCAGTGAGGGGCAGTTAATGTTTATTTTCATTTTTTTTTTAATAAATACAGATCTAAATTCAGAAGAGTGCATGCTGCTTCTCAGGCTGTGTTGTGATTGTTTACCTCCTTCATCCTTAGAGAGTTTTCAGTAACTGCGTAAGAAACTTTTGAACTGCCACTGTCTGTAACAGCAGTGATGCAGTTTGATACTAGGTCTTACCTATACAGATACAAACATTTATTGTTTAAAATAAACTGCAAAAAGTTCTAAAGCAGAGCAATGTTTAAGGCCAGATTTAGATGTTCATGCTTTTATTGGTTTAGTAAAAACCTTGATTTTCAACCCAGACTGGATCAGTCTATGGACATTTTTACTTCACAGAAACAGTATTAAAATAAATTATGCTCATATAGGACAAGTGGAATATTCGTCCATTTAAGCCTGACTGATTTTTATGTAACAAATTAGTGAGCAAGGTAATTAAATCTCTTTTGGGTGCCTGTTTCATCTCTGGAAAGGATCCCAAGAACCTCAGAAAACTGACTTTTGGTTTATATATAGGTCCTGGGTCTATTGCAGCTAAGTGGCTTGTTTCTCATTATCTCATTTAGTGCTACAGAAACTACTCCACCAGAGTCTTTATTAAAACTTGCTTAAGGCTAGCATTTTCCCTTGGGTCAATAATGACTTTAGAGGAATGGATGTAGAAGCTAGATTTGTTCTAGCTACTGGAATGAATTATTTCTCATTGAGGCCCTGAGGCTAGTATTTCAAATTCGCCACCAGGCACTTCATCAAAAATTCTATTCCAGTATTGAAAAGACCTTCTGCTCCTATTACTAAATGCAGAGCCTACATTTGAAGATCTCCCCCCCCCCCCCCCCAAACTATACACCTATACATTTCTTTCTGCTGAAAACCCATCAAATCACCACCTGCCTGAATGAAGATGTGGTTTAGAAATGTATCCTGAAGACCTCATGCATAGGGGACATGGTTGCCCATTATTTCCAGTTAAAATATGGAACACACGCAAAGCATCAAGCTAACTTCTGCAATGCTCTTACTGGTAAAAGCCATTAAAATCCTACAGCTCATTTTCCTGGTGTGAGCATGGTATTTATGAGAGGGGTAGTGTGGAAATACCATTTCTTCCTGCAAGTCCTCGCTCATAAGTAATCCAAACAACATCAGCATTGCTTATTGTTGCGTATCATAGAATCACAGGATGGTTTGGGCTGGAAGGGACCTTTAAAGGCCATCTAGTCCAACCCCCTGCAATAAGCAGGGACATCTTCAACCAGATCAGGTTGCTCAGAGCCCTGTCCAGCCTGGCCTTGCATGTTTTCAGGGATGGGGCATCTATAACTTCTCTGGGCAGCCTGTGCCAGTGTTTCACCACCCTGTCCTCGTTTTGGCTCACTCCCACCTGTATGGACCAGTATCTCAGCTATAAGGGGTAACCAGTCCTCTACTCAAGAGAGAGGTGGGTACTCACCATGGGTCACCCTGTGGTTTTACCTGCATGAACACAGAAAGGACGTGAGGAAGTGGGATGGAAAATCTACCTCGACCCTACAGGCAGCGGTATGTGAGTTGCAAGGAAAAACAATCCCAAAGGACTATCTTGGTTTAACCCCAGCCAGCAACTGGGCAACAGACAGCTGTGTGCTCACTCCTCCTGCCCCTGCGGTGGGATGGGGAAGAGAACTGGGAAAAATAAACCTCATGGGGTGAGATAAAGACAGTTTAATAGGACAGCAAGGGAAGAGAAAATAATAATAGTAATAGTAGTAATAGAATATACAAAAGAAATGATGCACAACACAATTGTTCACCACCCGCTGACTGATGCCCAGCCCAGCCCTGAGCAGCGATCGCTGCCCCCCAGCCAACTTCCCCCAGTTTCTATACTGAGCGTGGTGCCATATAGCCGGGAACATCCCCTAGGTCACCTGGGTTCAGCTGTCCTGGCTGTTCCCCCTCCCGTCGTCCTGTGCCTCCCAGCCTCCTCACTGGCAGGGCAGCACAAGCAGCTGAAAAGTCCTTGACTTAGCATAAGCACTGCTCAGCAGCAACTGAAACATCAGTGTGTTATGATTATTCTCACACCAAATCCAAAACACAGGGGTGTACCAGCTATTAGGAAGAAAATTAACTGTATCCCAGCCAAAACCAGGACTCACCCTCATCGTAAAAATGTCTTCCTTAAAATTTCTATCCCCTCATATGAGCAAGGCTTTCTGAAACATGCAGTACCTCAATAAGTAATAAATAAATAAATAAATAAATGACATTTTTCTAGTTTGGAAAATCTGCTCATGTTGATGGTAAGATAAAATATTGACTTAGAAAATACTTTGGACTTATGATCCCCAAAACATATCGCTAGCTTTCCCATTACTGGTCTGGCTTTTAAAAGTGATCATGGGAAGTTTACAAAATGTAATAGGACAGAAACATTTGTTCTCTTTCAGTGTTTTTACAGACTGAAGTATCTGTTGAAATTCAGAGGTGTTTGATATTAAAAAGAGATTTGCAATGGATAATAGGCAGACAGGTGTTTGGCTTTTCTTTGTGCTTGTCAAGGACAAAGTCTTCCAGCACATTACTTGGATAGCTCACAAGCACATTCACATTCTCATCTTATTTTTTCTTGCTGACTGGATTTTCCCCGAGTGCTATGTTCAGAGATTTCAAATGCAACATTACCTAAAAGGTGCCAGTAAAATCTGAATCAAATGGTGTATGTTATGATAGATACTGCATTTTAACTGCTATATCTGTAGCCCAATATTAAATATAAATAATTATTTTTATACATACAGTGAAATTTTCCCTATAACCATTTCCACAGTTTATTTCTAGCCCAACAACTGCAGGAATTGAAAAAGAAAAATCCTCTCCTTTTGCTCTATGCCATAAAACACACTCCTTACTTTTCATTACAAAGTAGATTTTTCCAGATGTTTCTATACAAAACAGAATAGACCAGTTTAGCAACTACCTTAGACTGTAAAAAATATTTTTTTCTTTTTTGCAATGTGTTTATTCTGTATTGGAATTTTAGAAAGCTCAGTTTTAGGCAGCATCATAGCAAGGATAATTGAGTAAATTCTGTGTACAGGTAAGTTTTTCCTGACAGTTTATAAGGCTGAAACAACATTTCACATAGTAGGAAGAAAAAAAAACCTTCATATGAAATTTGTAATCCAGGTTTAATCAAAATATCAGGAAATTGAAAAAAAATTTACAGACACAGTGTATAAAGAATCATAGAACCATTTAGGTTGGAGACCTTTAAGAGCATCGAGTGCAACCATAAATCTAACTCGACCAAGTCCACCACTAAACCATGTCCCTATGAACCATTTCTTTTATGTTACATTTAATCCCTAAGAGAAAAAGGCAGAGTTTTAGCCAAGATATGACATCACCTTTTGCATGAACGTTCTCTATTTAGTTTCCACTTTTAACAGTAGTGCTCCAGTACAATAGTGGAGCTTATTTTAGGTGCTTATTATATTTTTATCTTTTAAAAATCTTTTTACTTGAAATCTAAATTAAGTTAGACTTCAGTATTGTTGTTTGGTTTTGGGTTTGGTTGTGGGATTTTTTTAGAATACGGAGAATAGGCAGAATATGAAGAACTTGTGTTCTGATCTAAAGATCTTCAGGAGCTAAATTAGACTGTTACCAAAATCATGGGATGTGGATGTCTGAAGTACCTTTGAAGCTCTGAGTCTCAGTCCTGACAGTATTTTGGAGCCTCCTTGTAAATAATCTTTTATGTGGATGTTCCCATCTAACCCAGTCTTCTTAAAGAAATACAAACTGCTATAAATAAGAGTTTAAAAGTCCCTCTGCTCTTTTTAACGTGATTCTTTCTATTGGTTTTAGCTTGGCAAGTCATTGCAACATAAAACTAGGTTCATAGGAGTGCAATGGATTTAAGAAATCACTTGGTCCACCTTTTTCCTCTAAGGCAGTATCAATTTTGTCATTCCTGACACATCAGCTCCTCCTGTAAACTTCAGAACTGAAGACTTCTCAATGAAATCTATTTCCATGCTTCAGCTTTCAAATTCTGGGAGTTTAACAAGCCCAGTGCATCCAAGCTTTTACTGTTGGTGGAGTTTTTTGCTGATCTGTGGTAGCTGTGTTTGATCTTTTTTGGATCCATTCTAAATGGTCCACATTTTCTTGATATACGGTGCCCAAAAAAAAATCCCATGGTATTTAAGCAGAGACTTTGCTAGTTCAGAGAACAGCATCTCCCTGGCTGCAGTTGGGTCTTTTTTGCCTGGGAATGGTGCTTGCCTTTTCCACAGCTGGGTGACACTGATGACTCATGTTCAGCCTCTGATGCACAAAAGCCCCTGGAACCTTTTTCTGTGTGTTTTCTACATAGCTACTACTTGTTTTGTGTTTTATAGCTGGTTATTCCTGACTGAGTGAACATCTTGCACATGACCCTGTTGGAGAGCATCTCTTCTTCTTTTTTTTTTCTTTTTTTTTCTTTTTTTTTTCTTTTTTTCTTTTTGAGGACGTAAGTGCAATTTTATCAGAATCATTTCGAATTTTTATTCTGCCCTCCAAAGTACTTTCAGTGCTTCTCAGCTTGGTGCCACCTCCAAATTTAATAAGCGTATTCCGTGTTCTATCACCTAGGTCATTAATGACAATATGAAACATTGATGGACCCAAAAAAGACCTTTCTGTATCATTTCCAAGTGAGTCAAAGAACTGCTTTTAGTTAGCAAGCTCATTATATGGCATGGATAATTACATTATATTAATGAAACTGGGTAAAAGAAGGACATACCTGCATCTAACAATGATGACGGAAGAAGAACTCACGTATCCTGAGATTTCCTTTTCTTCTGTCAATTTTTGCCTGAGTTAAAGTTATCTGACTGTGCTTCGTTACCATCTAAGGCTCACAGGCAGGACACAGGAAGAACAAAACAGGTTTTCTCCTTCTCATTCCAGGGCTGAGCTGGGCATTTAGAGTCCTGTAATGAGAAAGAACGAGTGTTTAAGTAATGTCCATAAGCAATGTAAGACATGCTTCATTCCTCTGTCTGCCCAGAAATCCTGTACAAATAAACTCTGTAATTTAAATAAGGAAACTTGCAAGGATTTACAATAAAAGGGATTTTCTTCCCATTTCCTCTGATCCCATGGATACTTACAGAAATGAAGCCTCCATCTTCACTATTTCAACTGGGTAACAGGCCTTCCCGTAGAGCTCAATGATGCTAAGCATTCATTTAAATGCACAAATCTCTTTGTGATGAATTATGTATTTTCTTAACTTTTATTTTAATATGAAACAGGATTCTAAAAAAAATATTTTGCATGTTCTACTGTTGAAATAGATACATCTCATTTCTAGCTGTAAAGTTTCTCTGAGAAGACATACTACATTCATATACCCTGTCTCTACGAGCTTGACATAACATTTGAATTACTGATTACCTGCATTATGTGTGACAGTTCATGGAGCTGGACAGCTATGCCCCTGAGGACTCTCAAAGGCATTAACTATTTCAGAGAAGTCCTGGAATATATTATAACCATTAAATGGCATGTATATTTGCCTGCCTTAAGCTGTAAGACCTCAGTGTTATCCCACTTAGTTGGTGGCCATCATATATGCAGAATATATTCACTGGGAGACGCTTTTACTTTTGGTTTGCTCAGTTGAAATCAAGCTTCTGTTGTTTTTTTAGTACTGTTATTCTCCCGGGAATACACAAAGAATTTTGGTTTGGTTTGTTGGGATGGTTATTTGCAAGCCCACACACAGACAATAAATGACAAGCTGATATGATTTTTTGTTATCTAAACAGCATTTCCATGAAACTTTGGCTCATGTGGAATAATCTATTATATTATTACTTACAATTTATTTGACACCTGTCTGCTACTCTAGACACTTCTAGCTATTTAAAGTATATCTGTAGCTTCCAGTACGATAGTATTTGTGCACTTCCAATGTTTTTCTTTATGTCATTTATCTTCAAAACACCTGTGAAATATTCCTGCTTATAAATAGTGAAGGTAGACAGAGTCTGAACTAACATAGCAAACACCATGCAGGAATCCTATGCTTATGCAAAGTGTTGTGCTTCAGAAGTCATAAACTGGCACCCTGGGCATCCCTCCCTTCTGCAGCTTGTTGCATAAAACACATCATGCTCAGCTTATCCCCACATAGCATTTGATTTCCATGTCTATAAGGTTGTAATACTTTAATGAGGCATGTAAAGAAAAAAGAACAGCTTGTCCAGACCTGGCTTATTCTTTTGTATTTCTCATTCTTTTATTTTTATCTTAGGTTTTGTTTCATGTTAACCTGCCTCTCAGAAGAGGCTGACCATCACACACCGGCTATTTCACTGGCTGTCTCAACACCCAGGCACTTACGTGCCCGATCTCATCAGTCCTTGGTAGACCAGATAAGTCATGCTGTCTTCTAAGCATACATTTCCACCATGGAGTCTGTAAAGGGCTGGCAGCAGGTGGACTCAGAGCTATCTGCTCAATCCTTTTGACATCAGAGGCTTAAAATCTCATAGAAGTATTTTGCTGAATCATGTTACAGTTTTTAAATGCTCTGTATAATATGAAATTTCCCCCAGTGCAGCTTCAAACCTCATGTCCCTTATTAAATGCTATAGGGATTTTTTTTTTTTCCTAATGTGGTAAAATCTATCACCTCTATTACTAAGTATGATTTTCTTCTCATTTATTGTTCCTGCTACTCCTTCCTGTAGGGCATAAGTGATTCCTGCTGCTTGGCTTTGGGGGGTTGCAGCGGGAGGTGGCCACATGCCAACGACCATGCAGGTTTGAGGTGAGGTGGTATTTTTCCTGCATGTAAGCATCACCCATGCAGAAGCATTTGCAGAAGCAATCCCCAAAGCAATCCTGACGCCTATGCCATCTGCATAGCCCTTGAAACAGGTAATGCAGAGTGTGTCTTTTGTAGCACCGCCTTGCTTGACTGGCCTAGGAGAGGGAGGTAAACCAGTTCCTGGATGGCTGTGGAATCTTTCCAGATGCATCATGCCTTGTACTCACTCGCTGTCATGACTTACAGATAACGGAGCAAATCTCTGCACTGTATTTTGTTTGCCTGGACCTGCCTGTGTCACAGACATGGGGAGATCCTTGCTGAGAGGAGTTTTGCCACCACTACCTCCAAAAGGGATGCTTTACCTGGCAGATTAATGTTTATTTTGGGCATGAGCTTCCTCCATTGTGGGTTACGTGTTCCCCTCTCAGTACTTTCTCAAAGCTCCCTTTTCTGTGTCCTGTATATTTGTTCCCAAATCAGGCAACCCCAGAGATGCCCTTGTTTCCGCCCAAAATGGCCTCTCAGAGCTGGACTGGAGAAAACACCTGTAAACTGGCAGTTTTAAGGCAGGAACCACTGACAGCACTTGTAACCCTTTCTCCTCTCCTGTGTATCTCAGACATTCATATGGCCAGGATAAGCCCAAGCCGGTCAAGGTGCCTTGGCTCTTTGTAAGTGGCTGGGTTAACGCGCAGTTTGTAAAGGGAGAGTCAGAAATTGCTGGTGGCTTTGAAAGGCAGGAGAGCAGGGGCTGCACATTTGTGAGGTCGAGATTGTGAGTTATGAGACAGGAGAGAAAATAGAGGCAGAATTGATTCAGAGGGATATAAAGCAGGACATTACTGATATGGAGAAATACAATATTAGACAAATGAAGGGGGAAAAACATGAATTTAAAGGTACTAATATTGCAAAAAAAGTTGCAGGAATTGGATAGGATGGATAGAAAGAATTTAAATTTGGAGATAAAAGTTACCTGGATATACATGTATAGTGATCTACTGTTTGTAGTCTTAGGAGAGAGATATGTCCAGTGTGACTCGTGAACAGGGGCTGGTACCTCAAGATCTGCTGAAACAATCCTGCAGTCTCTTATAAAGTCACAAAGACCGTATCTGTTGGGTTTACTCACAGCAGAGAGGAATATACCATATGGGTGACATAGTTTGACCTGCTTAGCATATGGGGAAAACGGTACAATCCCAATTTGCTGCTGCCTTGGTGTGTTGCCTAGTAATTTGGGATCATTGAGTGTGCAATTTAAATTAAAATCTGTGAACATAAAGATACTCAGTAGCTTTGGAGTAAGGGGGGAAAAAAGAGGGTAGTAACAGTGAGGAAGTCTAATAGGAATTTAAAATTACATTTAAATTAAATTCTTGCCTCTGTTTGTAAATGTGGCAGTATTTAATGTGGTTTTGATCAGTGCAGTATGCTATCCTGATAGCAGCATATAAACACAACTTGTTGACGGTGCTGTCAGTATCAGGTTCCTGGGGGCGGTGGGGGATGCCCCTTTATAACAAGCCCTGGATTTAAGTGGGACAAACGATTTAAATATGGGACCGTGTCTGTAGACACAGAAAGCTGAGCTGAAAGTCCATTTCTGTTCTTCATGGAAAAGCTTCATCGAGCTGATTCAGGGCTTCACTGTGAGTGCCCCAGAGCCGAGGAGAAATTCATACAAGCATAAAAGGTCATATAATACCCCAAAGAAATTGCTTTAAACTGTGTAATCTATAGGGCGAATAATGAAGATAGAGGGGTTTGGGTTTTTTCTCCCCCTCCAGAAATTTACCCTACATTTCTGCTTTGAACAGATGTCTTTAAAATGTGTGTGGGAAATTTCCAGGAAAGTCTCATACGCTTGAATTTTATTATGTTTCTGAAGTGTGGTAATGATTTGAGAGATGACTGATGCTATTATTTTGTTTCATTTTCAACATCTTGTGTTTCATTTCTTTTTATTATGTTTGCACAAATACAAATAGCTGTAATACTAATCACTGTACTAAATTGCTGAAAAAAAGAATATACAGAATTTCAATTTTTTGAAATATTTTCCTAGGCTTCTGAAATATTACTATACAATTTTTGTTTCCTTCCCAGATTTAATTGATATTCATGTCTATCTATGAGGGCAGTCATACTAGTCATTCAACAACATCCAAGTCCACCTTTCAAAATAAGCCTTTGTCTTTATGCTGTACGGCAGGAAAGACTGAAGACTGAATAGTCAGTCCAAAAATTGGGGGCGGCAAGTTTCAAGTAAAGAAATGGAAGCAACAAGGCAAAGGAGAGGTTTCAAGTGAGGTATTTTAGGAGACTGCGTTTTCAACAGAGTGGCTTAACAAACCAGGAGGTATCTTTACTGAAGCCTCATGAGCTCTTTAGGTATTGGCAGGTTGCAAGTCCAGAAACTATTTCATGGGTGAAAGAGAACGGATTAGATGAGCAAAGAGGCATAGGAAAACATACTGAACCATGGTAGCATCTCAGCTCAGGGAACAAAATTACACTGTTGTGGAATGGAAGAAAATTCTTGAGCACACATAGGTGTTCTACAGAATATTTTCTAACAGACAAAACACAGCATATTCAGTGAATCTATAGAAAGGGAGAAATGGGCCAATGAAAAGGACCATGAAGATCATTTTGATTCTATTGTAAATTACTCATAACAGTAGCTAGACAGTCAATTTGAGATTCTTTCTACAGAACGAAATTAAACAATATACAATGGAAATACCACTAACAGGAGGAAACCTTGAAACATGCGGGCAAGAAAAAGTAGAAGGACATAAGATCTAGGAACTGAAGAGACAAATTACTAAACCGTCAAGCTATCATGCCTGTAACTAGACTCTATGACAATATTTTTATTACTAATCTGCCTTCACCCAGCCCTTTCCCACTCACTGTAATGCACATCTCAGTTAAACTCTTTAGTATGGGAGCTATGAGTCTAAAGACATTGACCTTGATGGAGGGATTTGAGTTTTATTCTGGAGGTGTGTCTATGTGCTTATAGATATGTTTAAGCACTTGCATGTGTTTGTGTAGCAGAAAATAAATGTTAGCTAGCATTTGCAGGCTTCACTGAAGTGATTTAAAGGGAGTAGGTGGTTACTGCCCTAGAACATAGAAGGGGTTTGATGATATGAGAGAGTAGGAGGATAATTAAGATTGCAAATATTATTTCTGTAGTTATGTAGTACAGTATTTACTGTAACTAACTTCTGTTTCTGTATATCCAAATATTTAAGTTTTCTCTAAATTCCTGTGTCTTTCTTTCATGCAAAATGTTCTTAAATTTGTTTTCTTAAAGGAAACTTCTAACTGATGGGCATGCACAGAAATATTTGAAACACTGTTCCTTAAGACATAAAGCCAAAAGGCAAATAAGCATCACACACACACACACACACACACAAAATATTAAAGCTTGTGTATTTTAAGCAGCATTCCTTTGTTTTCATAGTCTATATTACTATCATAAACTCTTCAGACTGCCATAGTTATGTCTAGGGATCATAGCGTTATTACATTCAGTACAGGATGCTAATGCTGTCTGCAAGGGACATAAAGAAAGGGGAGTCATTCCACAATGGTGCTCAGAAAGGAATATTAAAAAGATATTAAATATCAAAAATTGTTGACATTTTCATAGTATATTTGTAGTGTGTGTTCTAGGAATCAGTGGATGAATTTATTCCCCTTCCTCTGGTTTGCTAGTTGAACGCAAGACGTACAATTGGATTAAATGGAAAATATTTTATAGATACTTTGTTGAGGTCATAGAACTTTTATCACAGCAAGCTGGTTGTTTAACCACCATTTACCTGTATGATTGCTCTCTGATGCTGTAGTAATTGACATTTTAAAAAAAATAGAATGTTTATATTATGGCTTTTTAAAATAATATTTCTGGATCAAATTTACAAAGCAGAGTATTTCACCCTCTGATTATGAAGCAGTAAACAGGTCTGTTAATTTTCAGTGTATTCTTTTGAAAGTATTATTGTATCTAAATCAGTATCTAAATACTGATTTTACAATCTTCAATTAAATACAATACATTACTTTCAAAATTAATAATTTTTACAGTGTGTATCTGTGCAGGAAATCACAAAGTGGCTGTTATTATTTACTGTTTAGGTGGAGACATGCCTCTTGTGTACTGGTGAGAGACATAGTATGTGCCCAAATTCTTATTCGAATTCACTGAATTACCAAGTTGATCCTGCCACTGTCGTGCATTATTTTCTGGCAGAGCACAACCGGGATTTCATAGCTACTACACAAATACTCCATATTGTATGGGAGAATGCAGAGAAGAAACTTGGGACATTTTCAGAAATATAAATTTGGTTTCTTACACTACTGGATTAATTCTCCTGCTGGTAATATAGAGGGCAACTTTGATTAATTTAAATTTATTTGATTAGGAAGAAAAATAGTGACTCAAAAGTACATACCAAAATCTCAATGAGTCATAGATTAGTTTAGGTCAGAAGGGACCATTAAAGATCATCTGGGCCAACTCCCCTGCCACGGGCAGGGACATCTTTCACTAGATCAGGTTGCTCAAAGCTCCATCCAACCTGACCTTGGACAGTTTTCTATTGAGATGACCTTACTTTACCTCTGGTTTCAAGACTGAAGAATAGGATGGGTGCAAGGCATGACATGCTTCCAAGATATACTTAAAGGCAAGCTGTGTTCTGGATTGTTTCACAAATTAAGTCTTAACTGGGGTCCCTCCCTTAACACTCCCAGAAATACTGGTCTGTAACGTAGGAGATCATCTTTCCAACATGCATTCCATAAATGGGAGCAATAACCAAATATTTTCTGATTTACTGGGCATTTCCTGAGAGCTCATGAAACTCTTGAACATTCTTTCAGAAATGGTACTGCAGTACAAATAGTGGAGCACAGCATAGTTTCACAGGTCAAGTCTTTACACTTCTCTCCCACAGGAAAAATCATTAGAAAAATAAAGTTTTCATTCCTGTCCTTCTCCTTCAAGATAAATGGGGGAAAAAGAAAAAAAAAGAGAAAAAAGGAAAAAAAAAAACACAACAAACCAACTGTTCACTTTATACTAGAGAGGTAATATGCATCATGGCACTACTTTAAGATGAGATACTTCCTACCCATTTCACACTTTAGAAATAATTACTTAACACAGCACAGCCCATTTTATTCACTGTAACTTTTTCTCAGTAATTTACTTTGTAGTTTTGAAGTGAAAAGCATCATGCGGTGTGGAAAGCCACAGAGCTGCTCCTGCTGGGCTTTAGTTTATTTTTTAAAATTTCTTTAGGCATTTGATCATCATGGAATTGACTCACCCTTAACGCTAATTGCCATACTAAAGAAAACTTCACTAAAATATAGTCTATTAGAAACAGAACTGGATTGGGAATTGGAAATAGAGTCTAATTCCCATAGACTGTGGATTCAGTTACTGTCTTGTTGGTGTGCATCATGACCACATGTAACATGCAGAATCTTTACAATTGTTCCTGTTTTATAGCAATCATTGATTTTTATAGGAAGTGTTTCTTTAATTATAATTTTGTAGATAATACCAATGAAATTTTAGGGTATGACATATAAAAATAGAGTAATAAATAGGAAATGTGGAATGCTACTTTGCATTACTACTGAAATTGGTATTGAAGCCACTGCAGAATTAAACCTATGATTTGTTAGAATAATATGATTTAAAATGTTTGATGCTGTTATATATTAAAACCAGGTTTAATTCAGAACATCAAAATTTTAAGTTATTCAGAAGAGAAAGAAGAAAACGAGATATAGAGGTCAGTTGGCACTTCTACCACTTGCAATTAGTTGCTATATTCATCTGTCATTAAAATGTATTCTAAATGGCTGCAGATGTCTGTGGATATCTTTTAATAGTGCATGATTTGTACCGAGACTTGCAAACTACCACGTTTGTTTTGGTACAAACCATGAACTAGTCCCCAGTAAAAAATCTCCTGCAGTGAATAATGCAGTGCAAGTCCAGATCAGTGGTTCAGCTCCAAAGCCAATGCTAATTGATAACAGAAGGCATAGCCAGGATAATTTAAGAATTTAATTTCCACAGACTTTCAATCCTTTTGAAAATATACACACTTGTCTCATTGGATGAATTTTCAAAAGCATCTAAATAACTTGGTATGATATAAATAACTTTGGAGCTGACAAATCAAATCCAAGCACATTTAAAAGTTCTTTGGACAGTTAATTTATTTTTTTTTTATTTAATAATAATAAAAAAAAAATTGGCACCTTTGAAGGCTTGTTCAGTTTCATCTATGAACATCAGAGTGAAGATGGTGCTAATTAGCATTTGTTATAAAGTTATTTCGGGTCTTACACTGGAACCACAGGTTTCAGTCTGCTGTGATTTCATTTAACATTCTTTAAATTTTTTTACACTTCATTTCCTACAAGAAGTCTTTGTGGCAATCTACCAAAAGAACTACCTTGCTTTTAACTCATTTTGCAATATTTTGGGAGTTTTATTTGTGCCTGAAGAGGAGGGTGTATCAAGAAAATTTGAAAAATATTTTTTTTTTAATTATTATTTATTTTCAAAGGGTGGACAAAGTGTGAACTGTGCAGTGGGTTTGTATGTTACATATTCATATACTTTCTTCCATTTCCATTAGTTATGAGATGGGCTCCAGTGGCAATTACCTTAATAGTTTCAATGCCATCGTTATCAACATAGAAAAGTTGACTTGTCATATTGCACATTCATAGTAGTAACTCTTATTGGAGGCTTTTATGTGGGTGTACAGAGCTATTCATTCCATTACTCTGTGGACCAGGCAGGATGGTCAAATTAATTACTCCCTCATGAATATAGAAGATAAAGGGCCAAATCCAATTAAAGACCTCAGAGTCTATGAGCTTGGAATTACAACATGAACATTTGAAGTGATTTTTTTTACCACAGGGGTACCAGGACCTGGGTTATGCATTGAGATTATTGAAAAAAGTGAAGTCACCTCAATCCAGGAGATAAACGGTGCTGAGTACAGCCTGGGCCCCCACGCTTCTGGGTCTTAAAAATGAAGGGTTGGAAGGAGAAGGCTTTTTCCAGCTTATGCTCTATCCTGAGGCATGTATGGGTAGTTATTTTTTTTTAAAAGGTTGAGGATCTAAATCACATAGAAGTTATTCTGCTCTCCTATTTTTTTATTTTAATTTCTTTTTTTTTTTTTTTTTTTTAATAGTTAAGTCTCACCCAGGAAATGGGAGGCCTCGGTCTGATTTTCTGTTGTGGGGTGTCATGGCTTAACCCCAGCCGGTCACTGAGCCCCACGCAGCCACTCCCTCCCTCCATGCTGGGACGAGGGAGAGAGTTAGAAGGGTAAGGGTGAGAAAACTCATGGGTTGAGATAAAGGCAGTTTAATAGGGAAAGCAAAAGCCGTGCAGGAGCAAAGCAGAACAAGGAATTCATTCCCCGCTCCCCACGGGCAGGCAGGCTCAGCCATCCCCAGGACAACTGGGCTCCAGCAGGTGTAACGGGGACTTGGGAAGATGGATGCCATCACTCCCAACAATCCTGCCTTCATCCTTCTACCCTCCTGCTCTATATACTCAGCATGATGTTCCATGGTATGAATATCCCTTTGGCTAGTTTGGGTCAGCTGTCCTGGCTGTGTACCCTCCCAACATCTTGTGCCCCCCAGCCCTCTGGCTGGCAGGGCCTGAAAAGCTGAAAAGTCCTTGACTCAGTATAACCATGACCCAGCAACAATTAAACCATCAGTGTGTTATCAGCGTTGTTCTCACACCAAACCCAAAACACAGCACTGCACCAGCTACTAAGAAGAAAATTAACTCTGTCTCAGCCGAAACCAAGACATGGGGAGTCGTGAATCTTTTCTTTCTTATATATCTCTGGACTGTGTGTATATTTTCATGTATCCCACTGAAACTGAACTGTGGTGTGGCTAAGGATCAGAAGGACTGCAGGCCCCAGAGCCCACCCCAGCACATCCCACCTGGGACCCCATGCAAGGCTGTGGGGGCAGGTTCGCGTTTGTTTGCCCTTTTGAATCCACCAGCCTTGCATCCCTGCCTTCAGGAGGAGGAGGAGTCCCTTCCCTTCTTTGATCCCATTCCGTCCACTTAATCCAAGTCATCTGTTTGATGATTAAAAAAATACAGCATATATTCAGTCGAATTTTGGAGTGTCCATAAAAAAAAAGTGAATGTTCCAGTCATTCAAAGGAAATAATGGTAAAACTCCTGGTGACTCTAGAGGAAGTGCAGAGAGGCTTTGTGAATGCACCAGTAAAGGTCTTTATGCATTGAGTTTTATTCTAAGAACAGAACAAAAGCCCAAAAAAATTCTGATATGTACAAGGAGAAAGAAGCACTAAACAGTTCATAGATTTAAAGCATTATTTTATGCTTAATTAGTTTGTAATAGCCTTTACAAAGGTGTTTGGGTGTTTGTTTTTTGGTTTTTTTTTTTCTGTAAAAAAACTGTTGATGAATATGTCACAGAGTTATTTTCAACAAGCTTTTACTTCAGATATCCCACATGGACATTCAGTTATTTTGTGTTGGCTTTTACACTAATGCCCTGTAATTGTGTTTCACTTCCTCTGATTAAACTGACAAGTAATTTGAGTGGATATCACTTAGCACATTGATCTGAGTTGGTGACAGGAATAGACCACAGCTTTGCTCTGTAAAAACAGAAGGAGTTGGTCCTTTGCTCTTGCATTCTTTTGAATGTCTGGTTGGAGTTTAAATAGTTTATTTTTATTTTTTTTCATCGCTAACGCCTCATGGGTGTGGTGTCCTACAAAGGAACACATGGACACAAAGAAGGCAGGACTCAAAGTGAATGATTTACTACTCTAATGAGTTATTTCCTTTCCCAGGCTTTCCTTTATCCCCATGCATTAAAAAAGGTTGCTAAAGTTACAGTATGTGTCAAATTAAACCTCATGTGCATTGTTTGCTTGCAGGTGGGGTTCTCACTGAAGACGTGCCAGGCTGAAAAGCCTTGTTGCAGACACATGTCACTGCCCTCAGAAAATTTGACACATGCAATAACCTGATACTGCTGCACAGTACACTGCCAAGTAGGGTGTCAGAGCTGTGAAGTAGCTGTGGTTTTACTGGCTGCAAGAAACATCAACCAGAATAATTTCAAATATTGTTTCAGTGTAGACTGTAATTGAAAGTGTTCAGAACAGGTTGGAGGATAAAGAGAAAGCAAAACAAATGAACAAACATAAAAACCCACCTGGGTGGTCTGGAGGGAACTGACATGATAAGGGAAAAGAAAGTCCCAATAAATTTGAAAAAGTATTTAATACTCTCTTATAAGTACAAATCTTGCGTTAGCATTGACTTTCAGCTGCATACATTGATGAATACATTTTTAATAGGAAATAAACCCTTCTTTCTTTCTGGATCATCTCAGGAATGTAAGTGTGATGCAATTAAAAAGAAAGAACTACAGAGGTATTACTCAATACACATCTCATAAAGAGATCTTTTGGATAGTGACAGATGCAACTGACTAGTTGAAATCCTGTTTTTCAGTGATATTTGATAATCAAAGCACTTTAAATGCCATCAAGAAAATTCTGTGACTCCTACGGACAGGCGAGATTTGGGAGGGTTTGTACTGTGAGGTCATATAATGCCCGTCTTTACGCCATTAACAATAATTCTGCATCTAAATAGAACATTATACTTGGAACTTCAATATGTTCCTTAGAAATGTGTGTAAATGTTGTGAACTCTTTGATGTACTTCCAACAGTCACTTTATTTGTCAGAGATGTCTGTTTGTTTTAAAAAGCTCCTTTGCTGAAAAGTTGCTTGAAGGTCCACATTATAGAAGCCAACATTATAGTCAAATATTGTCATCAAATAGAGCCTTTCTCTCAAATACATAAACAAACAAAAAAGTCTTTGCTTGCAACCAAATAACATTACGTCATTCTGCTATTCCTCCAAGAGGGAGACCTGAAAAATACTAAAAGGCTGTTTATGAGGGGTGCTGAGATGTCTCAAGGAGTCCTGCAATTAATTCAGTGAATAACGCTCACCCCTGTGACTCATAATATATCCTTTAATCTAAAACCAACTATGAAGAGATTGGCTACAAGTGCTTGCTAGAGAATGAGACATAAAACCAAGGCCAGTGGTCATACCAGACATCAATATCACTTCCATTAAGAGTTCTAATAAGTATTTCCACTAATCTATAACAGAGATATAACAAAGATGTACTCAATAAACTTTCTGAGTTTAGATGCATTTGGTATTATTTGTCATATGTTATAAATTCTTCTGACCTTCTCTACTGCTCCTCTTTCCTTACTTGCCCGGTATTACTTCAACTTTTTAACAGATAATGTTTTAATAGAAAATATTACAAAGGCTTTATTCATATCTATTTCATTACTTAATAACATTAATTATTATGCTTAGAATGCACTTTTCTCAAGAGCTTGTATTAAAGTGTGTAGATTTTAACACTTTTTATTAACATACTCCTTCACTATGGGCTTCCATATCTGATGGGAAAGAAAAAATGTATGCTATCTCCTTTTCTCCATTTATTTTAGATTAAGAGAAGATATCCAGAAGTGATTTAAAAGCAGATTGCAATTTACAGCTGTAAAGCAGTTGGTGATTAAATGGGGAGTTTGTAGTAGACCCTTTGCAAGTAGATGTCTGTGAAGAAATTAGAATAATTTTGAATTCTGGAGTAAACATTTCTGACCTTCTAAATGGAAGCATCTGCAAGATTTCATTTAACTGATGAGTGGAGGGATTCTCAGCTGGTGTAAATTAGTGTCGCTTTAGTGAAGCTGATGGTTTTATAATAGTTTACACCACCCACATTTCTTTCCTCAGAAATTCTATTTTTTATATACATTTAAGTGTAGTAGCATCAGTTTTGTGAACTGACATCAGAATATAAATCTTCTGTTTATTCTACAAAAACCCTTATATTTTCCTCGTTGAGTCCCCTGAGTAAGCATCACAAAGGAAAAGAAGCTCTTTAACTGCAGGAAACATTCTGCAGATCCCTGTTCTAATACAAATGGTTACAAAGTCACCCCCTGTCGAAAAAAGGCAGGAAGGGAAGCTTCAGAGACATCAGTTCTCAAGGGCATTGTGACAGAAACCTAATGTGCATGCTAACACTTGTATCACCTGCATTTACAGTGATACAGATCACATTATACACGTGCTGAAGAGATTTCTTGAGGACATATCAGAAAACCTGTCTCAAACTACCAGTCTTGGCTATCTCAACTGCATTTCCTTGTATTCCCCTATTACCAGCAAACTTCAGTTCCAAATTAGGGTAATGTTGGCATATGTCTTTATCTGGAAAAGTTCAGATTAAAGAAATCCAGCTCTAAGTGGTTTTTGGGTTTGTTTTTTTGGTGTTTATTTATTTATTTATTTATTGTTTTCTTTTGTTTTCTTCATTAAGTTGTGATAGTCCTGTGACCAGCAACAGACCTCTCTTGCAATCACACCTATAATTACAGAGGCAAAAAACAGGTTTTGCACAGTGTTGTCCTCAAGCCATTGGTAGTGACAGCCAAAGCATAAAGTGTGTCTGTATATTTTTGTATGTTAAGGGGTTTTGAAGGGTGAAAATGAACAGGGAGAAACAAGCAAGATTAGAATCATGGAATACCAGGTACAAAGGAACCTCAAAGACCCTGTAGTCCAACCTTTCTTAGCAGAAGTACAGTCTAGATGACATGGGCCAGCACCCTATCCAGCTGAATCTTTAAAGTGCCCGAGGTTGGGGAATTCACAACTTTCCTGGGGAGATTATTTCAATGGCTGGTTGTTCTCGTTGCAAAAATATTTCCTTTGGTGTTCAGTAGGAATCTCCCCAAAAGTAACTCGTACCCATTATCTCCCTGTCCTTCCCATGTGACACCTTGTAAAAAGGGAGTCTTTATCTTCTTTGTAGCCACCTTCTAAATACCAGAACAAGGTTCCAAGGTCTCCCCTGAGCCTTCTTTTCTCAAGGCTGCACAAACCCAGCTCTCAGCCTTTCCTCACAGGGCAGGCTTCCCAGTCCTTCCATCACCTTTGTGGCCCTTCCCTGGACCCCCTCCAGCCTGCCCACATCTTTTTAGTATAGCAGGGACCAAAACTGAACACAGTGTTCCAGGTGTGGCCTGACAAGCGCTGAGCAGAGTGAGATAATGACTTCTTTACCCCTGCTGGTGATGCACTTGATGGTGCAGCCCAGCACCCTGTTGGCTTTCTTTGCCACAGCAGCACACTGTTCGGTCACACTGAGCCTGTTGTCTACCAGGACCCCCAGGTCCACTTCCACAGAGCTGCTCCCCAGCCAGGTAGATCCCAGCCTGTGCTGCACTCCTGGATTATGTTTTCCCAGCTGCAAGCCTTATGTTGGTCTTTGTTGAATTTCATCAGGTTCTTGTTAGCCCACTCTTCCAGCCTACCCAGGTCTTCCTGCAGGGTGGCTCTCCCTTCCAAAGCGTCCACATCCCTACTCAGTTTGCTATCATCCACATACTTCAACAGGGTGGAATCACCATCCCTGGAAGTATTAAAAAACACATAGATGTGGTGCTTGGGTTTAGTGGGACATGGTTTAGTGGTGGACTTGGCAGCCCTAGTTTAATGGTTTGACTTGATATCTTAAGTGTCTTTTCCAACCTAAACGATTCTGTGATTCTATGGTACACTTGATCCCATCATCTAGATCACTTATGAAGATATTAAACAATGTTGGTCTCAATATCAATCCCTGGGGGACCCCACTTGAGATAGGTCGCCAGCTTGAAAAGGAGCTAAGATGGTTAAGATCCAATGCCAAATCTAAAATTTATGAAGTGTCTCTTTTAGGCAGTGGGAAGAAAGTGAATTATTTACGGGACCTCAAAATATCACAGCCTGAAAGTAGAGGAATGTCTTTTGGGGAGGCTTGTAAAAAAGATGCCCCTACAATGCTAATATTTTTTAATTCTCTGGAAGAAAATGATCCAAAACACACATAATTTGTCCAAATTGCAATCTGTAGCCTGATCCTTAGGAGGGCTGGACAATCTTTGTAGTTATTAAGAAGGGGTTCCATCTCATGTAACTTAGTTGTTTAAGAATTAATCATCTAGTACTACAAGACCTCCTCCATTGTCAGTAGAGAAACAACCCCATGTGGTGGTATCTATCCCATATTAAAATAAATACGTAAGACAGATGGGTACTCTAAAAATGCCTATCACTATATACTGAATATAGAAGGAGTGAAAATAACTAGATTTGTCAGTATTCCTAGATGGTAGAATTAAATGAGATGGTCCTACCCTGAAAACTGTCACTGCTTTCTTGAATGGCAGTGTGCTATGTTATGATCTGAATTTAATTAAATTACACAACTGTTAAATGATGGCAGGATATTCTTGCCTTGGGGAAGAACTTCTAGTAGATGCATGGTTTTCTCCGCCCTTTCCAAAAAACAAACAAACAAAACCCCACAAACAATGCACATGTTTTACCTAATGAAAATCAGTTAGATTTATATGTTACACTTGACTTGTAACTTAGGCAAGTCCCACCAGTTGTTTTTTCTGTGCTTTTGGTACCTCAGAATGCTGTAAAATCCAGTCCAGGCTAGTAGCTAGAAGAGGAGGAGTGTATCCCCACCACAGTGATCTTGGAAACTAGTTCAAAAATACACAGAAATACAGAAATATTCAATGTATGTCTACAAATCAAAAAAAGACTACCAAAAGCAACAAAGTGCTGCCTTCATTCTCAGGTATGAAAAAGTTATCCATCTTACGCATTCTGTAATATTATTATTACTCTAAATTCTTCAGGCAGTTCTTTTTTAGGAAGCTTAGATGCCAGTACATGATTATGGGTAGATATCAATTAATATGAGCAGCTGCCACTTGGGAACTAATAAGATCAAGTTCTAATCCTGTCTGGTCTGTCAAATCAAACTGCTGTCATTGATAACATTTCTGAAAATCCTTCGTTATTGCCAAAAGACAAGAAGCAGTTGCAACAGTGAATTATGCATAACAAGAAAAGGAATAGCCACAAACCAACCAAAATAAAATACTGCACTACCCACAGGTTCTCCTTCTTTTAAGAAGAAACCACATATGACTGATATTAAACACACCATTTAATTCACGAGTTCACCACTTGAAGGCATTCAGATATTGTGGTGGTGTGGACTACATAAAAAACATAAGCAAAATTAAAAAACAAAATCCTCTTCAACAATCCACATATTCAGTTTCCATAATTTCTTTATTTCATTAGATACTTGGTTACAATTATATACACATCTAAATAAATTCTGCTTGGATGCAGGCCAAGGACAAGATTTGCACATCTCAGGTACTGATATCATGTCCAGGACATGGTTCATTTATATTTTATTTACTTTATTTACTATCTGGGTTTGCAAGGATATGGCTTACCCAGTCTTCTGCATAGTTGTGATTATTTACGCTATACTGGAACCAATTACACTCACTGTGATCTGGTCACAATTTTGTAAGGTAATTAAGAACTGCTGAAAGCAATTGTTTTATTTTAGGTGAACTTCTTAACCATAACATACATTTATGAGCAGGCAAGATAGTATACATACTGGGATCTTGTCCTTTCTCTGTGGTAACGGAACCTTTCTCCTTTTCAACTGCATCAACAAAGGCCAAAAGACCTGAATATATAAAGGATATCTAAACAACCTTTTTTCTCCATTTATGCAAAATTCTCAATCTTTTTTTTTCTCTCTTTCAAGAAAAACTGAATGATTAAGAGAAAATGGGAATGTACAAATTTGCATTCCACGTGAGATGATCCTCTCACAAAATTGAAGATGGAAAACAGGTGACTGCAGAACCTCCAATGTAGTTACTTAGAATAAATGCTAAAAAACAAAATAATGTATAGGAATAAAGTATGGATGTAATCACTGAGCTGAGTAGAACAGTAATTCACATTCACAGCGTGCTCCTAAGAGACTTCCCACCATTCTATTTACTTTTTTAAAAAATATATTAATCCTAAGATGTCTTCTTCAGCTCATCCATAGAGGAACCATACAGATTTTCTAAAATATGTTTTCCTGACCCATGTCCC
Organism: Falco biarmicus; assembly: GCF_023638135.1. Taxonomy (NCBI): domain Eukaryota; kingdom Metazoa; phylum Chordata; class Aves; order Falconiformes; family Falconidae; genus Falco; species Falco biarmicus. The sequence continues at coordinate 85,057,018 of NC_079288.1, read as the reverse complement.
TAGTGAATGACTACGGTTTTCAACTTCCAGTTAAATTTAGTCTCTACTCACTTCTTCGAGGATATGTAGTTTAGCCTTTTCCTGACCCAAAATTAATTTTGTAAACCTGTCAGAAGGAGACTATGTATTGGTACATTTAAACCTAGCTTTCTGCTTAAAAGCACTGATGCAGCTTATGTGTGTTGCTCAGAATGTTTTTCCTCTCAGTACTAAGCCTCTCTTCATCACTTTTAAAAGGGCTATTGAACATGAGCATAGTTTTTAAAGAGTGATGTTGTTCAACGTTTAAAATAAAATATTAGGACAGATATATTTTTGAGCAGCAATTTACGCCTTAATAAAACATTGTGATATTGAAGTTCTGAATAAACTCTAAATAATGGAACCATCCAACTAGGCGATGATGAAAATATAAAAGTATATCAAGGTTTGGTAGCTTTTGGATCAATAGATAATCTTTCCACCTGTCTCCTGGAGGCTAAATTACTCGATTAATGGCAATGAGGATGCCTTGGACATGCAACACATAATATGTTAAGAAACTGAACTCTCCCAGGTATTTTGGCTTTTATCTAAAGCAGCAGAGGAGCCAGAGGAGTGTGTAAAAACAGTGGTCGCAAAACTTCTTACACTGTTTTAGGCTTATACTGTTTACCAATTATCATTAGTATTATTACTAATACTAGTAGTAGTAGTAGTAGTAGTATTAATAAATTGAAGCACTGAGGTTCTAAATTATGCACTTTAAAGGAAAAGGATAATAGTTGTCACTAACATCACTCATGTACATGTCATGCGCATATTTTTTTCTCTGTGACATTATGTTGTAAGCCTGCAGTTGCGGCACTTTTTGTGTATTTCTTGGCACTCCATCCCCTTCTTTCACAGGTTACTATTGTCAGCCATCTTGACTGCCATTGCTTATAATTATTTTATTTTTTTTAAATAATATCCTCGAAACAGCAGGTGTGCATCTCACACAACTGTAAGTAATCCCAACTTTTCAATACAGGGATATTCATTATCTTAACATCTAAAGCCTCTTTATAATAATAATTTTGGTAATAGCAATTTTATCTGATTCATGGGCTGAAATTTAAGCTCTGTGATTTCCATATCGGTGGTATTTGGAATTATTCAAAACTAACAACGCATTTCCACTCTGGAGCGTCTTCATCCAAGGTTGATTGTATCTTATCCAAATTATGCTATGTCTGTAGGCCAGCTGGCGTGACTGTCCATGACTTGATTTTGTGATATTGTCTAGGATCAGAAGAGTGTTCTATTAAGTACCACATGCTGACCAGAAGAGTCCTGTAATGAACGAGTTGTGGGATATAAACGTCCTTAACACTTCTGAAAAAATATTTTGGGAGATTTTTATTTTATTCCAACAGTATAAACTCTGAACAGCTCATGAAAAGAATAAAAGGAGGTAGAACAAAAGTATCTTTTTTAGAAAAAAACCACAGTGCTATATCTTAGCAGAGATCATTCTAGCAGAGACTGAAATCTCTTATGATCCTTAAGTGCTTTTTGTTGTTATTTTATTTCAATTCCTAACTAAATGGAGTTTCCCTTCTAAATGCTTACCTTAATATTATGCACTTTTAACTGTGAAGCTTTTTAGACTTGCTTAATATAAAGAAAGCAATGATTGTCTTCTCTATTTGTTTTATTGTTCAACTAATATTGTTGACAGTGGTTGTGACTGTAGGCATTGTAGGGAGAAATAGAACAGTACCTGGATTTCTTCCACCAACCGGACACAGATGTGTTCAAAAGCTACTCAAGTTTTCATGGCAGGTGGCAAATCACATTTAAAAATGTATATTCAGGGAGCTAGATTTTACGCTGCATGATCTGGGAGGGAGGCTGCAGGCTTGAGCTAGAAGTATGATAAAAGACCCATTCCCGACCTGGGGGACTCTGCAGGCACCACAGCCCCTAGCCAGGAGCCCCTGAAAACAAGCTCCTCCTCATCAACTGAGAATAAATCAAACAGGTGGGGAAAAACTCTAAGGAAATTAGTGTGGGAGTGACACAGATTGAGAGAATCATTTGAAAATATCTTGAGTAAAACCAGTATTCAAATGCTATTAATGATCACTAGAAATCAGCAACCTGATTAATATGTTATCCTGCAGCAAAGTTCTCCTTATTACACCATGAATAGATGTAACTCTGTCCACAAGAACTCTGAATACCAGTATTTGGGCATTCAAGTAATCCTGTACATTTCTCCTTCTCCTTTTAACCCAAAGCCAGCAGCAATTTTTACTTCCTTTTTATCCCATCTCCAAAGTATCTTTCTTCCTTTTGCAGAAAAAGATTAATAGAGAAATGATGTAAGGCTCAATACTAAGCTTTATGTGGTTTTTTTCAGGAAACTACTAAATGCCTTTCCATGCCTTCTAGGAATGGAGGCCAAAAATTTATCACAGAGCAACACTAATATAAGTATTTAAGGACTTAAATAAATAAACTTTAATAAACTTATATTTTCAGCACAGAGCAGATGGTGTTTGACAGACTTGCCTGAAGCTATGTAACATCACATGCCATGCTATTTATTTTTCAATAATGTGATTTACTAAACAAATTTCTCCTTCTTTGAAATCATACAGTGAAGTAGAGTTTGTGTATACAGAGGAAAAGGCAGTAGCCATCTTATAAGTGTCCGGTGAAGGACACTTGAAATTCCTGGATAAGTACAAATTGTGTAGAATGTGAGAAGCATCTCTACAACTTCACGTGTATTCATATGTCTTAATAAAATATTGCCACTGAGAGAGTCTGGCTGGATCTCTGCCCACTTGGTTTGGTAGCCTGTTTGCCAGCACAGCCTGGTTCGTGCCATCTAGCGTCTCAGACAACATGGCTTGGGCGGTTGCACAGAGCAGGGAGGTTTTCGGTAAGCAATATAGGACAGTTTTTTCTCTCTTTTGGAGGGAGAAGGGCCTGGCCAGATGGATATTGACAGTTTGTGTTGTGTGACCTAAGGGTCACAGAAGGGTTCCCAGTTGTCTTGTGTTTTGCAATAGGACATACCTTAAGGGCCACTGTTTATGTAATTTAAAACTAGACTAAAAAAGTTACAGGATAAATTTGAGGAAAGGCTTAGGAGAAGTGCTAGACGTAGGCTACCATGGGCCTGCTCTTGATGATAGTTTTCTCCTATGAGCAATACAAAACACTCAGGTTAGGAACGTGAAGTACAAACTTTTGAGTCAATCTCAAAATTTCTACTTTTTTCAAATGGCCATTTAGGGAATGTCAGGAGCCTTTGCTCCTAAGCATCGTCGTTTATCAGATGCCTGATTAATTCGGTGTCATTGAATCCTGTAGCTGCTAACCTGGAAAAAGTCCCAAGTTCCTATTCAGGTCAATTTTCTGACCCCCTAAATGGGTGCCAAGCATTAAGTGCTTGACCTTTCATGTCAGTGGTGAACACAAAATACATCATTGAAGAAGAATTTTTAACTAGTTGTTTTGCTTGAGAGCTGTAAAATACCATCCCAATATAGCATGAAGTTTCATGGTGTTTGCTTTTTGCTTATTCAGTTAATATTCACTGCAAATTGAAGTTTAGCAAATTATTCCCTGATTTATATATAGATATATATATAAATAAAGGTTACCTTTGCCCTAACAAAAAATGTCTTTAAACATTTTGTGTATTTATTTATCTTTCTAAGACAATGCATTGAAGTTTAGGCAATGAGAAGGAAGAGAAGAATTTAAACAACATAAAAGAAATTGAATTATTTGACTGGGAAAATAAAGCATCCCAGAACACTAATGTCACCAAGGATACTTGGTTCAGCTAGTAAACAGCACACAGCTGGAGTAATTGAATTTTTCTTGGAATATAGCTTTGTTCCTAGCAAACTAGGAACCTGGCTGAGAGTAGCTTGCCTGGCAGTCCCCGTTGTACCATTTCAACAGTCAGGAGAAGCTTCCTATACCAAACTTATCTGCCTCATTTTTATTGTGAGATTTCAGCTTGAAAACCCATAGACTGTGCACAAATATGACAGCTGCTGCCTTGGTCAGAATACCAGGGACCAAATTTAGGATGTCTAAAACTAAAAGCATGTGCTGACATTGCTTAGGCTAAAGAGCCATAGTTCTTGAGCTGTGGACTAGATGAACTCAGTCAAAGGATGAACAGAAGAAAAATGTGGTAAAAAAATCAGTGGGTTACACAGATAACTCCTTTTGTATCATAGCAAAGAATTTGTAATGGATTCTTTCTAAAAATCTAAGAGGTAAACATATTTTGTGTTAAACTCTGGTGGCACTTGATATTTTTGTGTTTGAGTGTCTAAACCAAAAAAAAAAAGGGGACGGGTTTTACAGATTTCTAAACAATCATAAATGCATTGGCCTTGTATCATAATTAGAGTTACAGACAATAATAGAAAGCAGGCACTCTCTTGAATGAATGCTCAAAGTGGAAGACTGAAACATGGGCCACTTGCCAGTGTGGCCATGTAGAGCTGGTAACAGCGCTGTACATTTGAGAGATCATTATTGAAAGGGTATGTTTAATCCCCATCCCACCCTAAAAGTGACTTCTCAATAGTTCCCAGAAACGTATGCTATTAGGCTCAGCTGGAAATAGAAAATCGCTCTTAATCATATGCAAGGAATGATTTAAATAGGCGTATTCAAAAACAGCGTTGGGAAGGAAAGAGTACCGCCAGAAAGAATGGAAGAGCATTTTGATTTTTGATGAAAAGCCATCAAACATAGTTCAGTGTGATAAGAGTTGTGACAAATCTTTAGAGAAGCAGTTTTTTATTAAGAGAAAGGTAATACAGCTGACAAAGTCACTTAGTGCTTTTTGTGCTATTGAATGTAATATTTTTTTTTTCCATTGGTTATAAACCACAAGAACCTTTTTTCCCCCTTTTAATCATCATGAGGATTTTTGCTTTGTGACTTCCTGCAGGAAGGTGTTTTAAGTGGAATTCTTTATACTGCACCTAATATCTACCAATATGATTCCTGTTACAAACGTAGGGACCATTTTCTTTCTGTCCTCAAGCTGTGTTGCTGCTTATTATCATGTTTAACATTCCCAGTGCCTGGCAGGATGGAGATTAGGAACTCTTAATTTTCATTTTACAGTGAAAGGTCTCTCCAGATTTTTGGTGTATTGGCTATAATATATGCACATAATTTATTGGTGGAACAGTCCTGAACTCTCCAGTGAGTCACCTCAGTCTTTCTTCTTATCATTTTGGGATTGTTTCAAAATAATCTGCTATCCCCCAACACATAAACATGTTAAAAACATTACATTGGAAATAGCATCTCGATGGAAGCAAACAGAAGGGGTTGCACCGATTTCCTTTGATAAATCTGAATGTCTTTTTTTTTTTTTTTAAGTGTATATTTTCTGCATTATTTTTCTCTAACTCTAATATTTCATTTTTAACAGACTGGAAGGAAAGAGAAGGGAGACCCACTCAACATTGCTATTGACAAGATGACCAAGAAAACACGAGACCTTCGAAGACAGGTAATCTATGCTTTTTATACTGCTTCTTGATTTTCCAAGAATTCATGGCTATTCAACTTCAGACTGGTTTTGCCACCTGTAAAGGTATAAAGAATATGTCCTTAATTAGATATGACACTACATTACATATGACATTAAGCAAAGGAGTAGTATTTCCTGAGCCAAAAAAACCAGAGACTGAAACATTCCAAGTGTAGCCCCCAATGGCTGTAGTATGTGGGAGGGTAGGCAGATTGGCCAGACCTTAACTGCCTTTGCAGCCAGCAACCCCAGTCATAAAAACACTGGCATATGTGCTTATTTGTGTTTATTTGAATACTCTCACTGAAATAACAGGAACGATGAGCAGAATATCAAAAAGTTTGTAAGAGCAATTATTTTCAAATAAAACTTCTAAGGTACTGTATTAAATAAAGATCCTATGAATATAAGGAGAAGACTAACAAATAACAGGATGCCCAGAGAGGTGCGAGATGCCCCATCCCTGGGAACAAGCAAGGCCAGGCTGGATGGGGCTCTGAGCAACCTGGTCTGATTGCAGATGTCCCTGCCCCTGGCAGGGGGTTGGACCTTTAAAGGTCCCTTCCAGCCCAAACCATTCTATGATTCTAAGAATAACTGCAAAGCATAGTTTAAACTGTAAAGGATTACTTTCTCATATTATGTTTATCATTGTGTTTGGTAATAAGATGGAAAGATTAATTCAAAAAGCTCGAGGTGGAAAAGAATAGAAGGAAGACTGGCAAACAAAAGGGAGAAATCCTCCATAGGTTTCTCTTTACACTTCTAAAGTTAAAGCAGGAGGGATTGCATCTTTTTACCTTTTTTCTCCTTTTGAGATGATCCAACTCTGCATTTTCTGTAAAAGTAAAGCAAAAGAAATTCTACCTGGTCAGCCAAAGGTTGCTTCTGTGAATATGATCCAAAATCCACAAATCTGCAAGACCGAGTAAGTACTTAAATGTATCTTCAGACACGTATTTGCAACATGATCGTTTCAGAAATGAGTGCCCCTATAGACAGTTTGAAATCGGTGCTCTGCACTGCTAGAGCTCAGCTCATTTCATCTCTTCCTTTAACTCACAGCAAACGCATTTGAGGATCGTATTCTTAGAGCTTATTTCTCTGAATAATATTGCAATGGACTTACAAGCAATATGAATCATTGACTCTCCTGTATAAACCCTAGCATCACATCTGTTGCTCAGCTAATGACAGGAGACAGACCTCTGCTGTTCTGACCTCCAGATTTATGGGATCCTAGGTTCTGCAGTGGAGCTTGTACCATGTGTTGCCTCCCACCTCTGTTCTTATTGCTTGAAGGAAGTAGCAGACTAACACATGAGTTGCTGTTCTGTGTGAGGCTCTCAGCAGTTGCCTGAATTACTCATCTCTAAAGCCAAATTTACTCCAAAACATGATATGAAAATGGCACCTTTCTTAATAAACTGTATGCTTCTCATGTATATTCAGCCCCAATGGTGTTGAATTCAATCTCAGAAAGGTTGGAACTCTGTATGTGGGTAAAGTGAAGCACATATATAATATTTTTGTGCTTGGAGATGAAGCTTTTAATATAGGGGTTTTTTATATTTATGAAAGTTAATCATGTAGGTATAATGTTTATTAAATCGTGGCAGTTGCTAATAAACTAATCAGGATTAGATTATAATTGTGCTAGGTTTTGCACAAGCACAGAGGAAGATGGAGTCTCTGCTTTCAGCAATGGGAATTCTGACTATAAATTATCTTTCAGAATCATAATCAATGTTCTGCTTCATCACATGCATAATCATCAGTATATATGTGCACGTCATCCCAGACCTGCCTATATACCCCTTGCTAAATTTCAGAATATAAGGATGTCACTGAGGACTCAGTTTAATGGCTGGGAAGAGAGGCTTGGACATTAAACAGAAATGAACCACAGCTGAGATCGCAGTGTTCTACTATTTCAGCCATTCTATTTTGGGCTAAATCATGGGAGAGACAACCAACTTTGAATACCATAATGCCTTTTGTTTTTAATGAATCCATTCTAAGGCTCGCTTGTCAGATTTATGAAGCTTAATGTTTTCACCATAAAACTAGACAATCTACAAAATATGTTTTGGTAATGAAGAAGGTATATATAGATTTCATTTGGTACCCAGCCTCCCTTGCAAGGCTTCAGTAGTCAACCATCTAAGACTGATTTTTCTTTCTCTGCCCAGGTTACTTAGGTCTTTATTCCTGAGATTTATTTTGTTTACCTGTAGAACACACAGACATGTGAAATGATTGTGAATAGGATACATGTTACTAAAATTCCATCTCACAATTAACAGTTCACATCTATTCCTATTCTGATGGAATTACATCTTTTATACTCATCATTTAAACTCTCCTGGGCATTGAAAAATTATTATGGAGATCTAATTATATGTCTTAATATAAACGCCAGTAAGAACATCTAGCTAAGTCAGACTGAACAAGTTCTTGGAAGCAGACTATTCTCACCAGCCCATAGCTTAATGCTGCCATTTCTTACTTGATTTTGAACAATTTGGAGAAAGCACAGAATTCTGTGTCTGATAACAAGTTGTGCCAATTGGCAGGATTTGAGGTCTTTCCCCCCCGCCCCGTATGCAAGTCTGTCATAAATAAAAAAAAAATTAAAAACAAAACAAAACAAAAAAAACCACCAAAACCCACACAAACAAACAAACAAAAATCCCCAAACAAATAAAACAGACCAAAAAAAAAAAACAACAAACAAACCAAAAAAAAGAAAAAAAAAACCCAAAACCTAAAAGCTAAACAAAAGCATCTTTCACTGTGTGGTACAGCAAGCTAGATCTGCAGTAGGGTGCTTGTTGATGCCAGTTATTTTGTTTGTTTGCTTTACCTCCATTGGAAAAGGAAAAAAATACTAACCCTGTAGTTCAAATATTACAGCTAATCATAAAGCAGCATGCACACAGAGTATTTCAAGCATTGCAACTCTGCAGTGACATTGAAACAAAGATAAGCAGGAAGGGCACACCAAAGAGTTTGGCTAACAGACAAACGGGATGCCTAGCAAGGACCAACCCAGTCTATAGATCATTTGAAGTTGTATGAGCAGGGCACCAGCTGTTCTGCTGTCACCACCACTGGTGTCCCACCTGTTAGTACTGCTGCCTCCTGCCCTGCTGCCGTCGTCTCTTTGCCTTGTGTCCTGTTCCAGTTAATCAGTTGAGTTTGTTCAGTCTGTATGAGCCAGTCGGTTCCCCTGCAAGGTGTAATAACCAAAACCATTAGTTTTCTCTTAAAGATCAGATATCTGTACTGCTATTAATTTTAACGGAGCAGCCTGTCTGCATTATTCTATACAGTAAATTGAAATAATATAATCCTTCATTCTTGTGCATTCAAGCCAGATTAATGCTTCATATGCCTCTAAGTGGAAGGAATTGTAAAGAAATACAAGGTTTTTACCAACGATTCTCAGTTTCTACCGGAAATGATGCTCTCATGCAGCTGTAAAGGACAATTCATCCACGTCCTGTAGGCTTACATTTATGGCATTACTGAAGCTAGTTAGAAAAACTGTATGAAAGAAATACTCAACAGAAAATTTTCATTTTATTTAAAACTGGAAATCATCAGAAATTATCCAGAAATTGAAGGGGGGGGGGGGGGGGGGGGGGGGAGAAAGCCTGACAGTGTTGAAAAGTAATTTTTAGATTTTTTCAGTAGTTTCAAATTTTTATTTTGAAAGTTAGTAGTTTATTTTACCTTAGCATTGCAGTATAATGATATACATATAAATACATTGAAAATTAAAAACGTATTTTCAGAGTTGTCAAAAAAGGTTTCCATTTTTTTAAGGCATTTTGATAATTTGGAAATTTTCAGGTTTCATTCCAAAGTAGAATAAAGCAAAAAATAAGTACTATATTTTTCTTGAAGTTGGATTTCTGGTTGTCCTTGTAGTTTTAGGCAACAAAACTTTATTATAAAATGTATTAATAGGAACTGGGAAGTAGAAAGTCCAGAAATAACTGCATTACCAGTTGCATTTTGATAAATACTTTGAATGTTTGGTTTGATGTCCTCGGCTTTTGTTTTATTAGAATAGTCTAACAAATTAAAGCTATTGCTAGGTATCAAAGTCTGTGTGTGGAGCATCAAAAGGTAGTTTTTGGCATCTGATTACTGTTATTGGCCTTGGACTATGTGTTGTTGGGTGCAATCCAGTTCAGCCTGGTGGGCAAGTACCACAAAAAGCAAAATAACATCAGCATCCTATTAATAGCTACATACAGTTAGTAGCTAGGATGGTAATTTTGAATATGGAAAGCTGTCGTCATTTCTAGACTCAAAATACCTCTGCTTGTTCTTATGGCTAAATGAATTCTTCAGACCACTCTCAGAGGCGAAACATTCTGATTTAGAATTTCTTTTTATCAAAAATCTCCTCTTGTCAGATTGTCTTTTCCAGAGAACATCCTACAGACCTCTGAGGAATACCTGTTGGGTAGACACAGAACTGAAAAACAAAATTCCCAACAGCTGAATTAATAAAGTCTTGCTTTCCATAGCATTGTACTGTCCATTTAGGGCTTCCTACAGCAATAATCTCAGGTCCTCCTTTGTGGTTTCTTATCTCCTCATTTTCTCCCATCCATCCTTCTCCCCTCTCCTGCTACCTCATCTGCTGTAGCTTGCTTGTTACTCCAGGCTGGTCGGTAAAATGCAGGAAGATGTGAGGCTGGTTTTAGCAATTGCTCAGCCAACTGGCTGGCTGGTACCCACATGGTGGTTGGCCAGCTGGTTCCTATGTTGGTACGCTGGCCAGCGAGCTACTGACTTTATATAACAAATTTTCCTCCGTAGGACTCTTAATTCAGGTCACCATTCTCCCACCCAGACAATTTTTCATCAAACTCCAGCTATTTAGCATCCTCAAGACCTTTCCTGTCTGTCAGATGGCTTTAAAATTGACCAACAGATTAAAATGCAATTGAAAACTGGATAGAGTTACTATCGTGAGCCTCATTTCCTCAGGAAACCAGTTTTGAAACAAAAGCCTTTATGGCCAAGACTGTGGTCCTGTTCTCTTTTACTCTGTTATCTGCAACTGCTGGTAATATTTTTATTGTATAATTACAGCATGTTATTCTCCATAAATAAGCCCTTCAATAAAAGTTCTATAATGACATGTAGTTTGTTTTCCCATATGATTTTCCAAGAATGGGTTTCACATGTAGCTGTGGTTTGTCCTTGTTATTGGTTATTTAATCTCAGCTACTTTGTAGGCTGAAAGCTGAAAGGCAGGCACTTCCGTGATTCCTGTATTGGTTTGGGTGAGTTCTCTCCCTCTTTCTTACTAACATTGATGGAGGTTAGGATATTGATTGCTGCTTCTCAGTGTGTGCTTTTTCCCAATAGCCACTACTAGCACCCTAGGGGTGGTGGCACACTTATGGATGCTTAGGATCAGGTTTAGCCATTTAGGCATAAATCACTATTAATAATGACTGCTATGCTGTCTTTCTACCCACCAGATACTCAGACTTGTTCAGTCACATACACTGTAGCAGCCAAATTAAAAATAAATAGATATATCCAAGTCATATTTGCCCTTTCTGTATCTCTAATCAGTTCTTTATGTATCATGTAGTTAGGACATCCTTTCACATGACCCTTACGTATTTTTGATTCGTCATTTACTTTATCCTCTTAAATACCTTTGTAAGACACCTGGTGGCCTACAGGCACGGTGTTCATTAGTCTGTTACCAGCCTTATTCTCTAGCATATCTCCCCTCAGTTGCACAGCTACAGTTATCATACTCCTTACCTTTTAGTCCTTGATAGTACTGTTTCAGTAGCTATATTAGGCTATAAGTTGAACTTTAAAAAAGTTAAAGGTTGATGACACAAATACCTCCTGTAATTTATTCATGCAAATTTGGTAAAACAAAGATCTTGGGGAGAACTTCTTGAACATGCTCAGTTTTTATTTACTTCATAGGTCTCCAAAAGTATTTGCAATTCAGTGTACTTTCTTTAATATGGGTTACAACAGTTTGAATTAGATAACAGGCTTCATAATGTTCTTAGGCTTATTTGATATATTATTTTTTTTCCCTAGCTCTTGAGAGGCAGCGTATCTCCATTTGCTCTTTATGTCAGTCACTTCCACTTAGATTAAGTTGTATTGCTACTGTTTATGAATGCTATTTGTGGTTTTAAAAAAAATTGTTTAACACTCTGAAACCTGCCAAAAATTGACGTAGACTCTAGAGAGACTCTCAGAATAAAAACCTGGAATATTAACTCATGCAATTAGCCTAAAGGGACACCTAAAACTGAAAAAAACGTGTTCCATTGGAACAGATTTTATTGCAGTAACCCATACAGCACAAATTGTATTATGGGTAGAAACTTTTATAATGTTTTCAGTCTATGGACTTAAATCTCTCTTCAAATATATGCATAACTTGCTTCTTTACAGCATGTAAACACTTTCAGGAAACACAGGACACCCTCCAACAGAGGAAATTTTATCATTATCATTTTGCAGTCACGGTACTCTCTCGTATACAGACCAGATGACTTGTCAAATGCTGTAGGGAGGGCCAGTGGCATCTAGAAATAAATCTTTCTGCCTTGAATCATGATTTACTGACTTAATTTTATTGTTTGTCCTCTCTTCCTTCTACAATGCTCTATTAAGACAAGCAAGAATTACTGGCAGATTTTAGAAGAATAATCTGAAACATAGAAAAGTAAAGGTGCTTCTGAAAGTGAAGCTGCCTCAGCTATAGGCATTCGGTGTCATGCCAGCTCTGGGAGGTACACAGCAGCTGTACGTTAAGCCCAAGGGAAGTGCAAGTGCTCAGAAAGCAAAACAAAACCATCATATTCAGAAGAAAACAGTGAAGCCAATTCTAATCAAAATTAATAGATAATAGACAACTAGCTCTTTTCAGCTTCTTTGAGAAGCTGAGCAGCACACCCAAAGAAATAAAGACTCCTATTGAGGGGGCAGGAGGAAGAGAAGAAAAGAGAACCCTGGGAATTCACACCAGCTGATGGCAGGTGTAGAAATTGGGTGGTAATATATGAAAGCTGTTTTTCCTTCAATCTCCTATACGGTTAATAGAGAGTTCACCTTTAGAGGGTGGTCTGGCATTTCAAGGATGTATTTTTACAAATGCTCAAGCTCTTTGTATACAAGGAGTCATAAACAAACCGCTTCCTAATCTATGTACCCTAAAGATAGGAGCCTAAAGGTAGGTTCCTATGAATAGTTCTTTTTCTTTCAAGTTATGGAAGCAGTCAACACTGCAGCAATAAGTGCATTTCTAGGGGAGCTGGGGAAGCAAGTTCTGCCTCTCATTACCATAAAAGTAGATTCTGATGTGCCCTTTCTTGCAGATGAGAGGGCACTGGTTATAGTTATAAATCCTGAAGGTGGCACTTTTTTAATTCAAGATCTGTATAATTTAAGGAGGGCTAAAAACACAGAGGGAGAGGGTCATGGACCTTACCTAGCTCACATGCCACTGCAAGAATTTGTAAGAGAATTGATACAGTGCTTTGAAAACTCAAAACTTCATGCAAGTGTTAAGTAATAGCAGAATACCCAAGAAGGTTGTAACTTTAAAAATTTAGTCTTGCATGAATGTTTACTAACAATTTATTTTGCAAAGGCAAAATTAAAGCAAGGTCATACTTAAATAGATGCTCCATAGGAGTGTTGCTAATCTTATGCTTTATTACCAAAGAAGAGGCATCAGTTGCTCCCAAGCACAGCGTAACTAGTGGTATTACCTCATTCTGTTGCACAAAAATACTTCTTGACAAAGTATTGGCATTTTTTTAAAGGGAGCCAGCCAGAAGTCAATGTAAATGTCTTTGAACCTAAGACCACCTGTGGCATCAGCCCTTGCTCATTAGAAACTCATCACCTTTTCCTTGTTGCTTAATAGGTTATGTTTTCACCTGCAGTGATTCTAGCGCTCTTGATTAGGGAAATCTGTAGGCTGGCTTTCTGAAAGCAGTCTGTCAAATGCTAATACAGATTTATTTCTGTGCCAGCACTACATGCTTATTTCTTGTATTCAGTTCAGAGGTGTGTTCAGGTCTGGGGCCCCCAACATAAGAAGGCCATGGACCTGCTGGAGCAGGTACAGAGGAGCACATGAAAATGATCAGAGAGCTGGAGCTGCTCTGCTGTGGAGACAAGCTGAGAGGGTTGGCGTTGTTCAGCCTAGAGAAGGGAAGAGTCCATGGAGACCTTATTTAAGCTGTTCAGTACCTAAAGGGGCTGACAAAAAACATGGAGAGGGGCTTTTTACAGGGGCATGTAGTGATAGGACAAGGGGGAATTACTTTAAACTGAAAGAGGGTAGATTTAGATTAGCTATTAGGAAGAAATTCTTCCCTGTGAGCATGGCGAGGCGCTGGCCCAGGCTGCCCAGAGAAGCTGTGGCTGCCCCATCCCTGGCAGTGTCCAAGGCCAGGCTGGACGGGGCTTGAAGCAATCTGGGCTGGTGGAAGGTGTCCCTGCCCATGGCAGGGGGCTGGAACTAGATGGTCTTTAAGATCCCTTCCAACCCAAACCATGTTGTGATTCAATGTTTAATATGGGTGCTCTGCATTGCATGTATATCAGTACTTCCCTGGGTTTCTCTAGCAGCTTGCACAAAGGTGTTAGACAGGAGTCTTGTGTAATACTGGCTTATAAAGCAGAAATAGTAATGCTCCAGTTGATAAAGTCCTCTGTTCTTCCAGCTTCCACTGAGTTTTTAGCTGCTCCTTAAAACAACAGAAGTAGGCATACTCTGAATTTCACCAGCTTGGACTGAAAGAACTGTAAGCTGCTGCACGCTGTTCAGTACTGCATCCACTTTTTGTCTGCTACCATTAGGTAGACTAACTGGTGTATTTGTTTTAGGAAAGGATTTTTAGAAAAATGTCTAAAAATCTGATCTAGAAAATTAGAGGTAAAGAACTGTTATTTAAATTGCACTTAATTGTAATTTTGACCTGAACTTATTTGAATGCACGTGTCTCTGTCTCCCTCAAAATTCATTTCTTCTGGATATTTATCACTGTGACATTGAGTTTTTTATGGTGCTCTGAAGTGCTTCAGAGAACATGGAGAGTGTTTTAATACTGCTGATTTACTCTTTCAGGTCTGTAGTAATTTCCTTACTGCCTAATTATAAGGCTCAGTTTAATTTACTCCACACATAATGTTTACTGATGCACATATGGTGCAATATTTCAGGAAACTGTATCCATATCAGGTAGTTTTGTGTAAGGCTACAGTTTGTAACATTTCCATCAAATGAGGGAAAATTTGATCCTCAACATAATACTCATGATGAATTATTTTTGTCTGGCAAAAGCCAAAGAGTGTAGTAGCTATGGCTGCTTTTTCTTGTTGAAATTGGGAATTGATTTTTTTTTTAATTATTTTTTTTTAATGGAATGAAGTTGTGAGCACTGGCTGTTGTTGTGAGGGCTGGCCTTTCAGAGTGGCTTGTGAGGAATTATGATGCAAAACTCAGTGACAGCTATACTGCGTTAGAGTAGATTACTGCACATAAGTTTGTCTATTATTCCTCAAATAATGGCTCTTCATAAAAGCTCACATATTTCAACAAAGCTTTGTACTCACTCCAGGAACTTTAGAAGATGCCTAGCTCTGTAATCACTGCAGAGAAATGAATATATAAAGTTTTTTAAACTCTTTTTGATGAGAGACACTGTAAATATGTAAATATGGGAGATCAACAGAAGTATATCATGTTGCTACTCAGAACAACCCCAGTCCAAAACCAAAAAAGCTCAACCCAAAAACTTATTCCAAGAAATTTCTATTGATGATAGTTTTACATAAAGAAGTTTTCACTGTTCTGTAGGGTTGGCAATAGAGTGACCTGTAGCCGCATCAACGAAAGACACTTACAGAAGCTTGGATTCATAAGTACAGCTTCATATTTTGATATTCATGCAGTAGCATGAGGTAGGGAGCTCTGAAAACATGGGAAAACAGTACTTTTCCGAAGACTTCTATAATTCTGTCCTCCTAATGGGCTTATGGGCAATGGCAAAGTACATAGAATTTAGTTGTCAAATGGGATTTCAACATTGTGTTAGTTTCTTAATTGACATTAATTTTATTTGGTAACACTACTTCTGAAGTATTATAAAATGTCTTCAATGTTATTTATTACTTGTTTGTAAGGAACCGGAAATATAAAGAGTTTTGTTTTCAGTTTTTGCTTTGTGGAAATTACTGCAAAGGAGAAGAAAACAAAACAAACAAAACAAAACAAAAACAAAACCAGCAAAACAAAACAAACCCAAGAAAAATACCCAGGCTGTGATCTCACTGCAGTAAGGGCTTTTTTGAAAGGTATGGTTGATAACTGATAGCATCGGTTATCAATCATCTCTATGTATGGGGCAGGATCAGCTTGTGACTTTGAGTGACTCTCAGAAAGGATGATGAGAAATCCATTTTTGCAGAATACAATCAATTTTTAATCTTGTTTTAGCCATTGTCTGGAACTCAAACAGATAGGTCTACCAAAGACAGCTATCATCAGCTTTCATTGGAGCTAAATCTCTAGGTCTTAGAGAAGCTGTTGATAGTATTTAATATGCCAGCCTGTTCATGCATCTGGGGTAGGTGGGAATGCAAGTGTGACACATGTACCATTTACTTTATTAACACTTCAAAGCTTATTGGATCTGACTGCTCCTAAGTGAAGTTACTAAGCATGCTTATCATAGGATAATTACATGAAGGGTTTTCATAGACAAATATCTTCCTGTTTGTGACCAGTTATTTAACCTCCCCACAACAGTTTTGTCCCCACTTAATTTTTGTTTACTACATGTATAATAAGGCATAAAGCTCCAAAGCCACTCTGTTTGATTTAAAACAACAAAGCCTGAGATAATACGTGAAGTCACACAATATGTTGTAGTTCTCAGTTTAATCCATGGATGTCTAATCCATGATTTTTATTTTTTCCCATTACCCTCCTCATTGTCACACCTTTTTTGCATCAGACCCTCTAGGCTTACAGTCTTAGTGACATTTTTGACACTTTACAGTCCTTGGTTTTCACAAGGATATGTTTCAAAGTCCTATCCTTTTTCTTCTCTGCTGGGGTAACCTCCTACAATCTTTCCCTTCTTTGTTCCCACATGTAATGTCCTGTTCTGCGACTTCATCTTTTCATATTCTCCTTGTCACAACTCTACCCTCCCAGATCATACAGAATGTGAAAGTCACTGTCTTTCTCTTCTGGGTTATTTTGACATCACTAATTCTTTCCACTGACTGTTCACTCCCTACCTGTATTTCTGTCCTGTTTTTCTAGCATTTTTGGATGAAAATCTCTGTACTGTCCTCTACTTCTTCATGCCCTGTATCGTTCTTCATTGTTAAAAAGAATAAATATTTGGTACTGTCCCAGCGCTCTGACTGGCACTGCAATTTTATTGTTCTATCCAGGCATGAAACAAGACAGAGTTCTTGCCCTGATAATACTCATATGTTTGGGGGGTATGTGGGTGTCTGTCCCTCAAGCTTATATATTTTTCCCTGCTTTTATGTAACTACACTAATGTTGTTAACAAGCCTGAGGCTTGCTATTGCTGAATAATGATAGCACACACAGTGCCCCGCTCTGCTTCCCCCTGCCCCGCCCCCCACCCCCCCCCCAAAAAAAAAAGGGGGGATTAAATACCTAATACTTGGTAACTAGTTTCTTCTCTACTTCTGACCAGATAACAGTCTGAGGAATCCTTAGTAGTGACCTACAAGAAGGAGGAATGATTTTTTTATGTGTGTCTTATGCTCTTTCAAATTTCTGGTCAAAAATTGTCACTTCACAACTTACTTTCCATTAGTAAATTAATCCCCAGCCTTTTCCTGGCTAGGCAAGTTTCTCTTTAGAGAAAAAAAGTCTCTCACACACACACAAAAATATGAAGAAGTATGATCAGTATTTGTAACAGTATTTCTTCCTGAGTTTTTATCTTGGGGTTTTCAAGTGTGATACGTGCTTTAAATATTAATCTTGTTACTGTTTAATCTGTCAGGACCTAATTGATGGCATTGGCATTTGCATCCCACCGTCTACCATTTTTTGGTCCCACCTTCCTGGGTTGTAGTGTGCAGAACTGACTGAGACTTTCTCTTTAGCACTATATTGCAGTAGGTTCTCATGCTCACAGTCTTACTCACCAGAACTCAGTTTCACAACGTATTGGAGGAGGCACGCTAACTGCAGTGGAGAAGGCTTTATTTTCATCTCTTTCAATTAAATTAATCCCTGTTTGGGAGTGCTCCACAGGTGCGAGCTGGAGTTCGGTTCAGCTTGTAATGCTCGTTAAATAGAAAATGGTGAATAAGGTGCTCCTTGGTAAACTTTTGTTACAGGTAGCTTTATACTGCCAGTCTTTATAAAGTTTAACAATCTGTTAGAGTCATTAATCTCCTGCTGTGACTTTACCTTCCCGTGTCAGGATTAGACATTTAATTCTCTACTAGACTGTAAGTAGCACTGAGACATTTTGGTTCTAAAATTGTTGTATAGCCATGGAAAACATCATTTCAATGGCCAGTTTAACCTCTTTGAGCTCAATTATAGCTGTGAACCGACAATGATAAACCAGCCCTAAACAGAGTTAGAACAGTAGAACATGATGCTATCAAAACCAGCAACTGACTCTGTGCACCATAAACTGACCAAATTGACTGAACTGGAAAGACATAAAATCTGCCTTGTGGTACACTATTCATACTTCTAAAAATATTTACAGGTCTTGATGTTTTCCTTTTATAACATTGTGCTGGTCTGGCAAACTTATTCTTCTAGCTATATGTTAATTAATAAAGTTTTCTCCATGCCAAAAGGAATTAAGCAAGACCTTCATTTAATGTGCTTTCTGCCCCAACAAATGGAGTTTCATGTAGTGGAAGCTACCAACTCTGTGAAGTCACTTCTAACTTAAAAATTCAGTGGAGAAAACCCCCTAAAACATTATCTTATGAGTAATAGTTTGTGTCATAATATTTGCATCAGAATGCAGGGTGTATTAAGGCACTGCAAAGATATTTGTTAGCGTGCTTACGTGCACAAGGTCTTGTGCTGTTTTAAGAATAAAACTTGATGTGGTTTTGCTGCATGTTTTATGACCATTTAAATTCAAGTCACGAACTTCTCCCATTCCCTTCTAAACTGATGTTACTTCTATGAAACAGTAAAATATCTGGACGCATAAGCCATCACTTTGGCCGGACCTCGTTGCAGTATGCAGAGGAACATACAAGATTAGTTTTCCAGTAGTTATTTACCATGATGAATAGCCCTAATTCTATCAAATAGATGGGTAATGCTGAGCTAATACTTTTAAATGTCTTGTCTTGTGCAATTAATATTACCCTGTCATGTATCCATTTGAGCTATTGGATGAATGTCCTATGTTCATATTCCTGTCACATTTAACAAATGATTTTGTCAAGTAATTCTTTATAGCTTGTGGTGATGGATAGCAAAATTTGTAGTCTCCTGAGTATATAAAACCCGTTAACTATACCTTTCAACTTCAATGCAAGGGCATCCTAAAACTCAGATAACCAATTTCTAAAGAAATTATAATGTGTGTTTACAAGAGGGGTCAGAAGTATGCTACTAGCATCTCTGATTAACACGGCATAGGAAAACAGAATTTGTTAATTTTATATTTATCAAACCTGTGACAGTCAGAATTCAAATTCTTTTTCAGCTACTGCAACTATGAACCTTAGAAGGCAACTTACAATTGCTATTAGCAACAAGATAACCATTTTATTCATTCATTTGGATTCATATAAGTCTACTGTATATTTACAGTTGTAAACCCCAAATTGCTGGTTGCTGATGCTCCTACTGTCCTTTTTATTGATTTCTGGTATGTGTTTGTGGACTGAAGATATTTAATACCGATGAAAATAAGCGCATACTTAACCACCCTGAGACTTTTCTTACAGTTCCATGGGGCATATTGGTATAATCACATCTATACACATTAATCTTGATTAAAAAATGAATTGCTTTTTCATTGAACACAACACTTGGAAACAGATACCTCCTTATGGAATGATATAAACAGAGAACTGTGAGTGTTAATTTAACATTTAAAGTAGTTTTTTTCTCTACAGCGGACAGCAGGTTTTATTGACAGGTATTAACCTTGAGCAACTGGATTTTTTTAAAGGTTTTTTTTTTTCCCTGAGAATGAGATGGAAACCACATGGAGTTTTTAAAATCCTTTTTTTTTTTTTTGGTGTGTGTTCCTTTTGTGTGTTCCTTTGGAGATGCTACCATTTGGCCTATTTCAGTACAATGGGATTCAAAAAGTCTAACTGTAGGTACTGAAATAAGGCATCTCACCTGGAAGCAGAGTTTCCCAAGTGTTGGGATGTGGACACCTGCAGAGGGTGATTAACCAAATGTGAGATGAACCCTCTCTGGTACTTTCTCTCCCTTAATGCTGGCTATAGGTGAAACCCTTCATTTAGTAGGAAAGGCTTGATATGCATAGTGAATGGAAATCTATCAGTTGTGTAATGCAGAGTGCTCTGCTAGTGCACTGTAACACATAACATCTTAGTGTATTTTTTTCTCTATTTTTGCAATACGTTGATATATTTGCAGCAATATTACAAAATTATTATTTATCTTTGTATTGACATGGTACCTATGAAAATTATCCATGGATCAGGGTCTCATTGTATAAGATGTTATGCGAACAGACCCGAAGGACGGTCTGAAAGAGCTTTCAATATGAGGATAAAATAAGAGTCACCAGGTGGATATCAGCAGATTGATGAGAGAAAAAAGGAGGAGTACAAGGTGAAAATGTGATAGGTATTAGCTACAACACACCAGCTTCCTAACTGTTGGCAGGTCTCTG
Source organism: Falco biarmicus (assembly GCF_023638135.1). NCBI lineage: Eukaryota > Metazoa > Chordata > Aves > Falconiformes > Falconidae > Falco > Falco biarmicus. The sequence goes on along the minus strand of NC_079288.1, from coordinate 85,036,528 downwards.
ATATATTCTTTTTTTTTTCTCCCCCGTTTGTATGTATTATAGTGTTAGCTATTCTGAGTGCCTTTAATCATTTTGAAAGTGGAAAAATATTTTCCAGATAGAATCTGAATAGAATTAACTTTAAGGGGAATTAAGAATTGCTCTTCTTGATACATTGGCTGCTTTAGCTGTAATAGAAATCGAAGGAATACCTCATGCAAACATGTGCGTGCTATTTTGCTTTGCTTGTTTTTACTGCATCACTCAGGTATTGAATGGAAATATTCAAAGTTAGCTCTCTCCTTATTCAAGTAGAGCTGACAATTGCTGCTGTCAAACAGCAAATGCATCTTGGATCATGTATTTACAGTGCCTAACAATATATGAGTTTTCGGTATGACTGGGTGTTTTGATGACACCTTGTCTAGCTAGAGCTTTCTTGTCTGGTCTGCAAAATAGAGAAAATTACCTTTCCTGATGTTTCATCTAACTAAAATTGCATGATTTAATGATACTAGTGGCTTGCTGGACCTCCAAGCTGAATAGCTCCCCATTTGTGTTTGAGTCCACAGTTTTTCATCCTTAACAACCAAAAAAGCTGGAGAAAACATGCTAAAAATGTTTCTGATAAGTAATTTTATAGAGAAATTAAGGTTCCAGGAAGAATTACTTAAGATTTCAGTTATCTTTCTGGCTGTCTTTCAAATTTTAGTGAAGTTTGGCATTAATTAGTGGTTATTAGCAAGGTAGAGATGAAGTTAGTGACATCATTCTTCCAGTAATATTGTTTCAAACAGATGTTTTTATGAAATAACAGGTGTTTAATCTTCAGTAACTTTAGGGTGTTTGGTTGGGGTTTTTTTTCCCCTTGAGAATAAATTGTAGAATATTTTCTACAGTGCCTGGAAAATGCTTAGAAAGGTTTCCTGTTTATACCTGGTAGAGGTATTTGAAAGAGAATACAAAGCACAAGGCATGTGTTAAATGAAGTAGTCTTTATTGCATCGAATACTGTTCAGTGCAGGAATTAGAGAAGGCTTAGAAATATTCAGGCTAATATTTTTAATGGTTGCTTGAAGTTAAGCTCCTTAATCCATATTTGGCTTTTAAGTGAGCTGAACTGTTTTTTAAAGTAGCATGCAGCTTTCAATTCTCATCAATTTGCGATTTATTAGCTGGGTAATCACCACCATCCTATATAGATCCATTCAGTCCAGTAGAATTAGATGTCTGTCAGCATGAATCTCAGAAGGGTTTTGCAGAGCCTGGGCCCTGAAGTGTTTGATATTTGTATGCCTGCTGCAAATATATAACTTGGAGGAAAGAAAGAAAAAAGCCCAAACTCCCGTACAGTGCTGTGAGATGTGATATATCAATGCTTAAATACAAGGAGCCAGTGAATAGAGTAGGAATGTATATGGATACTTCTTTTATTTACTAGTCTGCTCTGTTTTGTCACAGCTGCGGAAGGCGGTAATGGATCATATATCGGATTCATTCTTGGAGACCAATGTCCCATTACTGGTTCTCATTGAGGCTGCAAAAAGCGGTAATGAGAAAGAAGTGAAGGAGTATGCTCAGGTCTTCCGTGAACACGCCAACAAGTTAGTTGAGGTAAGTGACCTTATTGATGCAGCTAGATTTCCATCTTGCCTCTCTTGGAGAGGAAAGAAAAATATATACTGCTTGAAATGTTAGAGGCAGCATTTCTGTAATACAGCTTTCAGGAGTTTGGGTCAACTTTATCCCAGCAATTGCAGAACAAAAGCCTGGGTGGCTGGCAGAAGGAAGTATGTGCTGTATTTTAGTTGTTCATTAAAGCAATCGAGCATGTTAAAGATGGTATTTTCAATATTTTTTCAAGAGTCATGAGCAACAAGAAGTAAATTTCAGTTCAGCTTTACTAACAGAACAATAGATCCTAATCTCTATTAAGTAAAAAGCCAAATAAGTGCTTCATGATGCTCTATCTGGTGCTGGCCAAAGGGTACTCTAGACTTCAGAGCTTGTCAGCCTGAATTAAAATAGGGAAAAGGACATACAGACAAGTCATAGCCTTAAGAGCATATTTACTCTTTAAAGGTCTGTATTAAACACACACACACATATATTGTCTTTCTGAAGAGATGTACTGTGTAAAGTTGAGAAATGATAATTTTGAGTCATCAGGGATGATATTGACATAGCTCTGTTCTACCGTAAGGAGTATAAATTGAAACCTGGATGCTCATTTAATAGACTTTTAATAAAATAATGATAATGTTCATCTCTGTTTGCCCTTTTTAACAGATCAAGAGCTATGAGAAACACTTGTATTTTTGGAAGACAAATATAGCTCAGTGATTTGCTTAAGATTATTACGTGGCATTATTGACTTCTCTGTACTAGCATTTTGAAGAGTATGTACCCTCTTTGCAACATCCTTTCTTGGTAGCCATGACACATGTTCAGCAGAGGAAAATGGTATTAGGGAACTACTGATGTGACTATACGTTTGAATGGCTTCTGTGCTGAAATCAAGCATTGTCCTAGCTCTCTAGTGCCTGAGCTGAAGCAAGGAGTAAGGGTTTCTTGTATGCTATTGACTAAAGCTAGACAGTTCCCTGACAAAATATGTCGGGTGGTGGTGGTGGTGCTATTTTTAGTGGGAATAAGGTGCTGTTCTGGAGCATCTCACTCTGCCCAGGTACAAACAGAGAGTCAAGGTACCTCAGTCAGGGTCTGGAAGTCAGGTTTTTGCTATAGTACTTGACTTGTAGGCACCTAAAGGTAGGTCCAGGGGTTTAAAAGCTCAGGATGGATTTTGTACAATACTGACTACAGTAAGGTTTATTACTGTTATCTGCAAGAGGAGCACTGGAGTGTCAGTGACTTTTTCAGTCCTGACCCCTCTGTATTATGTAAAGATTTGTTACTGCCACCTGGTGACTGGAACTGTGGCAATGGAAAAGGAAGTAGCCAGCAGGTATAATAAAGGGGGGGGGGGGGGGGGGGGCGGGGAACCAAACAGAAAACCCCTCCAAAATGTTCAGTTATAGTGTAGTGGTAGTTACAGCTGTACCCTTATACATAATATACAATGGACGTATGTGGTTAGTATTATAGCAGTCCCCTCCACTGATTTGCAACAGTGTTGCAATTACAGGTCTAATAGCATGATTAAAAAGTTAAAAATAACTATACGGTTTTTTTATAAAAACATATCTATTTTAGATATATAGATATATTTTATAGATCTTTTAAAAAAGCTAATAAGAGGTAATAACATAAAAGGAAGAAAAATACCTTTTAAAAGCTATAGTAAAAAAAAATAATCACTGCCCCCAGAAAAATACCCACAAACACCATCAACTGGCAGAAAACCAACAGGAGGGTGGGGTAGTTGTCTAGCTTTGGTTTTACAAGCCTAACATTATATTAGACTTGTATTTTAGATCAAACTAGCATTTGGTTACTGATTTTGAACATTATGTGGTCATCTTTAGGTAATCCACCAATAAAACAGTGATGATAGTAACAATGGCCTTGTTGGCCCTAATAGCTAGTACTTTTATTCCATTTAGGTTGTTCCATATTATTAGAAGCAGATCCTTACCTGATTCTTGTATGTCTCTGACGTCTCGTACTAGCCTGTGGGTCCATCCTTACTCTTTTCCAAGAATGGGTTCTTTTAGATGGATCTTAGGCTTTTATTTGTAAGGATTCTTTTTGTTCTGGGTAATAAAATATCTTGAAGAATTTAATTTCTAGTGCAAGTGGAATTTTGAAACCCAACTTTCAGGTTCATCAGACTGCACAAGAAAATAAATATTTGGAATAGATTTATGTCCCTTGTACACTAGATTTTGCACTTAAAATAGTTTCATCATTTTTACTTAATGTTGCACAATGTATCTAAGCAGATGGGCTTCTATGGTTTTGTGGGTCAAGTATTTTGCAAATAGTAAAATGTTGTTTAAAGATGAGCCATAATCAAGTGACTATGAAATGTGAGATCCTTTCCCAGGCACAGGGCCAGAATTGCTTGCTAATATATGCAAACACAGTTCCACTGAAGTATGTGGAGTTGCACTTGCTTATGTTAGAGGAAATTGGCACTGCAAATCCAATACTGTGAAAACTCTATCATACTAATTATTAATTTTAAAATCAGAATCTGAATTTCTTGGATGTCCTACCAAGCTCAATATAAAGTCTATCAAAAGGTCAAGAAAAATAACCCATGTTTTAATACTTATTTATGTAAAAGCTACATTTGCCATTCTGAGAAAAAAAATGCATTTCTTGATAACTGATGAATATAAATGGCAAAATTTTCTTGGCATAGCCAATACATTTTCAAAAATATATATGCTGTAATAATGAGGGTTATGGAAGTTAACTTTCTTTTATAGTCTATATTGCATAATACTAAAATCTTCTCTTAGGAGCTGTTTTCATTATTGGTGTAATTTCCTTTCTTTGCCTCTTATCATAACATTTTGTCTTCTGCTTTTCATCTGACTTGCTATGATATGCCTCACTCAAGAATAATAACAACAAGGTGAATTCTCATTTTTCTACACATTCACTGACAACAAGTTTTGTCTATGGGTTATGTTGGAAACACAGAGTAAGGTGTCGTCCCATGAAACCTGAGGCCCCTTATCTGTGATACATATATTTAGAAGCCTTGTTGTCTCAGGCTAAATAAGATAACAATAAATTAAAACAGGATTTAGATGGTACTGTGTCAGGCTAGGATACCTAACTCCTTTTCTTCAAATCATATTTCAGCAGTCATCTCCCAACTTTCCTGCCTTCTGAAACTGAAGTTAGAGAAGTGATGGTGCCTTTCCAGGTCATGATCTTTACCTCATGAATCCCTTAAAAAAATTATCACTAGTGATTGAAAGTCAGTAAATACCTGAGTTGTATTACCAGCTTCAAATGTGACCTTGGGAAGTCAGTTAACTTCTGTATCCAGGCACCTTTATTTGTAGTGTAAGGTTAATGACAGATAGTTCTAACACCTACCACAAAAAGGCACTTCACTGATAGATCAGCTCAGATTTATTCAATTCATCTATCAAAGCACTGTATGGCAGCTAATTAATTATTTTTTATTATTCTGTTTAGTAAAGCTTCCTTGGTTTAACTGTTAGTCCCCTTCCCTTAGACTGTTTCTTGCAAAACTGAATTATTAAATCCAACCAGTTTTCCTGGGAGATGAAATTCAGCATCCAGTAAACTTCAGAGCCATGATAGCAAACTCTATAGTTGCTTTCAGCAGGAAACAACACCGTGTTTAAAGAACGGTGAAAATTCAGATCATAGGGCCTTGTAGTTAAATTAATGCATTGGATCAGGCTTTCCAGCCTCACAAGGATGGAGAAATGTCCAAGAGACTTCTACTAATGACTTAAGTTTCTGTGGGGGTGGAGAGGTGCATCGGGGGTGTATTTTTAAGGAAAGACTTCACCGTGTGGTGATCAGTGAACTACAAAAGTTAAATCCAGTTGTGTTATTCTTCCCTGAAACTTAGCTCCAACAAAACTGGAATTAAGAGGATTTTTGTTCTTTAGCATGAACTGATACAGCACCACATTTGAAACAGCAAAAAATAATCTTTTGAAAAGACAGTACCTTACCAATTTTGCATTAATTACTTTTTATGAAGAATTCTCCTGAGCCTACATGAATCTATCAGTTTCATCTCACACAAACTTAAAGATTTTTGGAGAAACACAAAATAATCAAAGTTATCTTCTAAGAACACTTAGCTAGTGGAAAAGAACTGTGTTAAGCAATGGTTTATGGTGATTAAAAATTGATATAGTGCAAGCAAATCAATAGTATCACAAGTCTGGATAATAATTTGTAGAAGATGACACCTAACAGCAACATTTCTGTTTCTGTTTTATAGTCTCTTTGTCCACTAGACTTGCAGGAGTCTCTATTAACTTCCCTGACCATGTAATTGGAAGAGGATACTGGGATTACTTTTGAGAGTTTAGGGGTTTGACTTTTTTTCTTTTACAATGTCAATTGGGAAAAAAAAGTTAGTGTTTGATCTTCTTTATAAGACACAATGCAGGGCTACCCATCATTTTCCCAGATGGTATTATTTGTAGCTCCCTAATTCAGACTGATTGAATCATAAGTGTGGAATGAAGGCAGGAGGGAAAAAAAAACTACTAGTGTGCACAGTACACAAACAAGCACTTGGACCTGCTCAGTGACCCCTGCTTACTTGATTTGGTAATGACCGGGGGGGAAAGTGTGAAAGAAAATTTTGCTATGGTGGTCAACACTGAGTTTAATCTAGTTTTGCATCAGCTGTAACAGAACTAATATCCAACCCAGTATTTTTTCATTCCTGAAATATCTCTCAGAAAGGCTCACAGAGCATTTGGTTCGTAAGAAATGCAAAGCTAGACTTTCTCTTAGGGAGTGAAGATCTTCTGTGTAAATCTGCAACGCGCTTGACATCGATGGAGCTCTGACAGTTTGCAGCATGGCGCTCTAGCTCACTTTCAGGAGGTACTAGTGATCTTTGTAAGGAATATATAACAATGTTTGGGGTTTGCTTTTGTAAATATTGTATAAGTTCATGAACTGAGTTGGATTTTCATTTAAGACAGACAAAACCCAGAGTAACAAGCCTACGAGGAAAAAATTTGGCTTGTTTATTTCTTCAACTTTACTTCAAGGAACAAAGAGTGTTCCTACTGATATATTTCACAAATGCTGTCCATACTTGAAATGTTCTATTCTTTTTTATTTAAGTGCACAACACTGTGTTATCAGAGTATACAACTAGCTGCTTGCTTCTGGTAATGAAGAAAAAGTGTCAATATTCTTTCATAGCTTCTGTATCCATCTTCTGTCGTGAAAAATGTATACATTCCTGGGTTTCCTCCTACAAATTGGTCAGTTTTTATTCTTGTATTTTTCTTTTAGTTGACATTAAGCTAGATAAGAAATAATATTTAGAAAATAGAAATCCTTGCTTCTAATCAAGGAGTGTTAAGGTCATAGATTAGTTTAATTTAAGCCCTTCAAGTTGAGAGATTTTATTTGAAATTAAAGCTGTGGGCTACCTCTGTGTCCTAGTGTTTCATCTGCTCATTTTAGTTTTAATTTCCATCTCAGACCTTTCTTCCCTGCATGGGCAACAGATGTTCTTAATTCCTAGTAAACATCATGAGCATATAGGTGATAGCTAAAACCATGAGTCCAATTATCTGCAATGAGAGCATGAAAATGTTGAACTCGTTGCATTTATTTCTTTTGAGTCCCTGCTGCAGCTGGGTCTAGTTAGTCCATGTCTTCACCTTGCAGATACATATGTCTTTGAGACAAAGTGAACTCAGAGTATCTCAGGATAAAGCTGTCTGGTAATGCTATGTCATTGGTGAGCTCTGTATGCTGGCTTTTTTGCTTACATTAACCACTGGATATTGGTAGTCTGCTGGGATCCATGCCAGTTTCATCTGCTTTCTAGATTAAGGCTGAAATGAAATCAAATAGCCTTATAGAAAAGGCGAGGCACAGAATCAACTGTTGGTTTGTGACTTTTTGAGCCTCTTGTGTACCTGTCCCTGAAGAAGATGGTTGTTAAAGGAATTAGATAACCAATGTCTACGTTTTCAAGATTGTTTTCAGCCAAAAAACGTCTCTGCCTTCAGGCAATATGGGTCCACCACTGAGGCTTGCAAAGTCTGCTGTAGGAAGAAGCAGTTGCAGAACCTGCCTGTGATATGAAGGTTGCATCATTAGCAGGGAAACATGGATTGAATTAAACAATCTGGCAGTGGAGAACTTGGCTGCAGCAGATGCTGAAAACCCTGGATGCTGATCCCTCAACATCTGCCCTTAGCAGGTTTCTGGTGAAACCCTGTGATCCAGTGTGGCTGAAAAGCGAGGAGCTTACTTATCTCACGGCTACCTGGGCAATGCAGTTCCGTTTCCAGAATTTCTTCCCACTAATAAACACCTGAGTACACTAGCACACCAGCACTCACACACTTCTTCACTTTTTTTGCTTTCATTTTTTATCATATCTGTTCTTTGTATACTCTATTAGTTATTTTCATGAGAAATACCTGATCTTCTCCTTGCAGAAAAAATTTATTCCTGGTAATTTCCCAGTATTTTCCAGTTAGCTGCTTATTTTGTTTTAAAGATAACTAACTTTTAACCATGCTTATTTACAGCCTCTGTAAAAGAGATAAAATCTTTTTTACAAAAAATTACTCCCTTTTTAATCACTGAGTAATTTTTAAAAAATATTTTTCTCATGAATATCCCCTGCTTAGCTAGGGACTCACTTCTCCAGTCTGATCATGCCACTGTCCTATGTGATTCACATGGTACAATTTCCCAAAATAAGATGACTCCTACAGACTCTAGTATCCACTTATGTCTACTATCTCATAGCAGTCTATGTGATTTAAATCTTGTTAATAATATAAGCAAGAGCTCTTGGTATCATTTTAGTTAATTGATTACATAAATTATGGATTTAGCTCTTCCTAACCAGTTGTTTGAATTTGTAACTTTAGTACACTAAGATGCTATACAATGCCTAGGCTGGAAATCATCCTCTCACTCTTCCATAAGAAGAGGTCCTTTGAAAGGAGTAAAAATGTAGAGCCTGTTAGTGCAAGGGGCCCTCTTGAACCTGAATGTCTTTTTTACTTTGAACTTAACCCCTTCTGACAGACGTGATTATTATTTACAGACATGTCATCTTTTCCATCAGGAAAGAGATGAAAGGAAGTGGAAGCTCCTGAGACAGATACCAGCCTTCCTCAATTATTCACTCATCAATGAGTTGTTATCAGAGGCATTGCTCTGAAATTGTCAGCATGAATGCATGGCACCCATGTGATGACACAATATAAAGCTCCCAGCTGCATGGCTGCTCCATCCACTCTGTTTAGCAGCTAAAAATCAATACTGGCAGGTGTGTAGTTTACCTACTTTTGGTTTCTTTTAGGCTTGGGTGAGTTTTTTTAATATTTCTTTTTACTAGGCAGCAAATATGAAAGTCTGTTTGCTTAGCAGATGAAATTTATTATCGGCATTTTGCACTGACCAACCTATTAGTTTTTTGGCGACATGGAAGAAAGTGATCTTTTGCACCACCACCACCCCACACCCCACCCCCCAATGGATTGTGATTGGAAGGGGGAAGTTCATCAAGTGGTATTAACCTCTGAGAGAGGTTAATAAAAGAAGATGGTAACTGCCTGTCCTTCTGATAGTCATATGATTCGCCTTGCGTTATTCATGTGTCAGCACAGCATCACTTATGAGACTCCCTTTTCCTCTCCCATTGACTGTTCTTTCTAGCAACCGGAAGAAGGATTTGTTAGAACAGGTATGTCAGTCTGTAATAAGCTGTAAAGTTGGAGTTAAAAGGCCCAAAGTTTAATTTGAGCAAACCTGTCTCTTTGGACTAAAATAGTTAGCATATATTAGGTAGAAATACAAGTAGTTCCATAGCTGACTTGTCTTTCAACCTTTTTAAGATGTAGTAAGTGCACTGGATAAGTTTTCAAGATGAATCCAGAGCAAGGCTCTTTTATTAGTGTTGCCCTCAAGACTTGTGTTTTTAATATTCAGGATGGCTTATGTCCATTAACTTCTTCATGTCTTAATTTCATTTGACTGTCCTCAATGTGTTGTATAATGCAGACATCTTTCCTACTTCCGATTGCCAGTTGTGGGGATCTGAAGAGAATATGTGCTTTTGAAGACAGGGAGAATGAGATACTTGGTATGTTATTTATTCAAAGGTGATATTTTCTAGACAGCCCCACCTACCTACCCCCATTCTTTATTTTAACTCTCATATTCTATTTTGTAAAGTGTTTTATTTGTGTCTCTGATAACAAGCCATAACCAAAACTGATGCTTTTCTCAATATTTTTTTTAAAAGGCTGCTTTGACCTATATTCTAGAAGCTGTATGTTTAGATTAATTTTTGCTACTTAAGACACATTAACATTTTACTACTATGTAAAATGTTTAGCATCTTGGCCTCTGTTCTGTGAGGTATTAACATGGTTATATTTCAGTCAGTGAATATTAAGAACTGTGCTTTTTACATATGCATCTGAGGTTTGACTGTAAGAAAGGAGTTTAATCAAATAATCTGTCTTGGAGCATGAAATTTAAGAGAAGTAAGGGGAATGGTGGGGAATAAAAGAAAGGATGAAATACACAAAACTATGCTGGTATTCCAAACTCACAACAAAGTAGGAAATAAAGCAAACAGCTTATATTACTATAGAGAAAGGGAATTCTGTCATCCACAATTGAGCCATTTCCAGCATGCAGGACAGAGAGAGGCTAGAACTATTTAAGAAGCCAAAAAGTTCAATACAAGCAGTAAGAACTTCTGAGGAAACTGAAAAGATCGTTTACAAGAAAATAGTCAGAAATAAAGGAAAACATTCAGACATGCTAAAAAAATTCAGCAGAAGATGTTCAAGGAAAAGCCATGTCAAAGAGTTGAGGACAGAATGTCATCTTTAGTGATGAAGTTTTGAACTGATGTAAAAGAAGAAATTGTAATCAAGAAATCTCATAATTTGAAACAAAAGTTGTAGCAGCTTTGATTTTAACAAAGATTGCAATCAAGATATATGTGCAAAATTTCAAATATAGACCCTTGAGCAATCATGTTTATTAACCCAGAACAAAGTATGCAAATGCTAAAATTATCTTCTCCAAATACTAGTATCATAGTTGTACAACAACTAGAGTTGTACAGGAGTTGTCTGTGTTGCTTTGATGTATGTAATGCATTGGTCATAGTGTATCTTACCCTGTTTTTTTTTCCCTGTATCCCATTAGCTAGATTCTAACAAGTGTGGTGGTTATGATGATGTCCCCTTCATAGGTATATCCTACTGCTTCTACTAGTGTCCAGGCTGTAGCTGCTTAGTTGGAAGTGCATTAATGTCAAAATAATCCTTCTTGCCTAAATGTTGCTTGTCAGAGATGCTGTCTGTGTTGGTTTTTCAAAGTTCCTGTGCCAGGGGGTACACTGGGAACTTTGCAACAAACTGTGTTTAGTGGCACCCACATATCACTTCCCTTGGTATACTTACAAGGCATTGCAGTGTTTATTATTTAGGAAGACCAAAACTCCTCCATCCCAATTTTTGATTAGAAACCTTTCACTGATACCTAATCCATAATCAATTGTGCCAAGTAACTTCAACAGTGAATTCCCCTCAGTACCAAGGTTTATTACTCTATCTGTACTCTAAAATAGGTATTTCATATATTTTAGCCCTTACAATTTGTTCCACATCTCATCTGCACCTTTGTTAAGCAGGACCTTTCTTATAATAAATCTGTTCTCCACATAGATACTTGCAAGTTTTGATCCAACAGCTCCCAAAATTTAGGCTGTTAAATGAGATCCTTTGGTCTCTTCCTATAAGTTTGGTGGGGGGTTTTTTGTTGTTGTTTGGTTGGGGTTTTTTGTTTTGGTTTGGTTTTGGGGGTTTTTGGGGTTTTGTTTTTTTTTTTTTTTTTCCTAAAAAAGTTTAATTACCTGTGTGACTCATGTTCATACCACCTGTTTTTCCAGCAGTTTCACTCCTATGTCTATGTACAAACATAAAATGTCCTATTTCTTCTTAGCATGTGCTAGGCAGAAGTAATACCTGTAGGCATGGTGTTTTGTGGCTTTACTGGAATGAAAATATCTTGTCACATCAATATGTTTTATGTGTTTTCCTGGAATTCCAGGTACTTTCAGTAATGAAGTGCACCTTTTGCCATTTTGGATAAGTTCAGTAACTGTTGTTACTGTGGTTTTGCACCTATAGTCTAAGCTTTGGATGGCCTGTGTGGCTTTAAAATGTTTTTCTATCAAAATAGATCCTTGTGATGACCAGAAACGTTAGATAAGCCACATGTTTTTCTTCCCCAGGATAGCTGTTATTTGGTCAAAGTTTACATCGCTTGCTGGAAGCTTTTGCTACAGCATCGCATTTGTGAAATGGTAACAGAAATCAGGGGGATGCTATGAATGGACACAGAGCAGGCTGTGAGAAATAATAGTCTGGGAGGGCTGTTGGGGGAAGAGAAGATTTTAGGGTGAATTATCAGGGAAGTTATTTATGTGCCCTTGTAATGCTGCTGCTGAATGCCAAATATATATGGGACTAGATCTTTTTTCTTCTTTTTTTTTTTTGTTTAGTTTACTTATGATTTTTTTGCTTATTGACAACCCATGGATTCAACAAGAAAATTCAACATTTCATGTAGATACTGATCTAGAAAGTAAATATTCACAGTCATAATTTTCCTAGGTAAAAACTTGAGCTTAGTTATGAGGGAAAAGAGACACTGGAAAATCTGTAGTGCTGCAGCCCTGGTATGACTTGTTAGATAAATACAAGAGTAATCTCATTCAAAAATATCTAGATATTACTGAGTAAAATATTATAATCCTGATAACCAGTTTCCTTAGTGTTTGAAATTTTATTTTATAATTTAATTTGGAGATAAATTTCCAAAGAAAAAACAAACACCTCACTACTCTCTTACAATAACATTTTAACTACTGTGTGGATCATGTTTCTGTAGAAAAATCTTGATGATAATAAAGGAAGACTGTCTTCATGGCTTAGCATGAAAAGTAATTGGCTTTATTGCTTTATTTCCAATCTTGGACTTCTGAAAATCAAACAAAATAATTAAGTGGATTTTTTTCAAAATTCCAGAAAGTTTTTCCTGTGGCCTCAGAGCAGGCATGAGAGACTTCAGCCTGAAGACAACTTCTTAAGAAACTTCTAAGGAGCTGAGAAAAGGATTTTAGCGTGAAAGTGTAATCTCAACAGTAAGTTTAGTTTCACAGTACACAGGTTATAAAACTTGTGTTTTCGTGATCCTGAAGTGCTTCCAGGACTTAAAAAGTTCAGGAAAAGGACTTCTGTAAGATTTAGTCTCTTTACAGCACATTATGCTTGAAAAGCACAAGATAGAGAAGGGAGGAGAAGTCAAGATTTTATCAGTGCCCATATTTCTTGCAGTCAAAAGGACTGAGGGTTAGAGGTCCTGCTTCTAAGAGATGAGTGACTTACAGGCTAGTGATATCACCCTAATGTCTGGGTCGTTATACCTAGATAAGAAAGTCAAGTTATTGCTTTATAATGAGACCCTTTTATCGTAGAGCCAAAAATGGTGGTGCTACATGTCTCCTTGTAGTGCACAGTTCCATAGTTGTACCCTCTGCAGTACCTAGTAGATGACTGAAGTTTTTCTTTTCCTTGTAATGAAAATAATTACAGTTCTTTCCCATAGATATGCAGAGTGTGTAGCAGATCAGCTGTTACCTTTCCAACACACAGTGTGTGCTGTTCTATATTTTAAAAGGATTTGGAAATTTTACTGTGCCCAAGGAAACAGTTAAGAACAGCCCTAAGAACTTAAACCACTGTTTGTGGCATGACTGAAAAGTCCCATAGATATGTTTTTGTTGCAAAAATTGCTATTGCCACAATGTCAGAAGGAAGATGAAGCCACCCAGCAATGTATATTAGCAAAAGAACAAGGAAATTAAAAACAGAAGTTTTTAGATAATGAGAAAGAAGTAACAATAATACCTTATTTGACTCTGACTGTAACTTCCTCAGCCAGATAATGATTCTAGTTGGGATGCCACTACAGCTGAGTAGAGTTGAAAAGAGTTGAGGTTTTTGTGTTATCCCTCTCAGATAATAACAATATCAAAGGCCATCCCTTTGTTTGGTAAATTTGTTGCTTTAAGTTATAAAAATTCAAATATACACAAGAAATGGCAGGAAAAGCTGCTACTGACCACTGCTTTTACAATATTTTATAATATTAAACCTCTAATCATAGTACTGGAACTAATCACTGAGTTACTTTGACATCCACTGGCTTAAAGGAAGTCAAACACTTAAATAACACGAGTAGGAAGTTGTAACGTTTCACATTCACAGTCTGTATAAGAGAAAGCAAGAGAAGATGAAATTTTGTATCTTGGGTTGCACACAGATATCTCAATATTACTGTAATCTTTGCCCATTTCATTGAATAATGGCAAATGGATAGGATGAATAGATCACTGGCAACCTTACACAAAAAGGTTATTCATCAGTGCAAAATATTAATTATACTAATTCCTAACACGTGATTTTCAAATGCCTAACAGGTAAAAACACTAAGACCATAAATTTTACAGTCAGTCTTTTATTTACTGTCTGCTCAATTAAAAACTGAGCTTAATGAATCTCTCAAATGTACTATAATATTCTAGCATTCATTATTCCCCCCACTCCTCCATACCAGGTAAAAAAATATCTATCTTTTTTTTTTTTTTTTCCTCCTCTCCATCCCTATTTGGATCAGAGAGGAACTTCTGAGTCACACCATATATTTTCATTTCTGAAAGTCGCTGATAGCAGTTTTGCCATCTGAAATGATGTACAGAGAATGAGATGGCAAAAAGCCAGGAAGCAGCAGGAGCTCTGGAGAGCAATGTGCAAGTACAGCTTTACCTAAGTCTTTACCTTACATCTTTCTGTCTTTGCCATTTTCTGCAGAAGTTAACTTCTTTCTCACCCATATCATGGCCAAAAATCATCTTTTACTGTAGTTTTATTTTCAGTGAAACTCAGAATTCTGCTGAGAAATTGGCATCTCTTTCCCCATTTATGAATTGCCTGATTTGGAAATGAATGAGGTGTTATCTAAATATATCCACAATTGGTAACAACCATTAGGATGATTCATCATTTTTATACATTAGAGTTGCAAATACAAAAACTTCTTCCCCAATATTTTTGCTGAATATGATCCTACTCCTTGCCTTTACCTGCCTTTTTTACCTTTGTAAAGAGTCTTTTAGAGAAGAATGATTTCCCAGCTCTTCAAAGCAGAATAATAGCAACTTTTATTCCTTCTCATTTTGTAATCTTTAACACAAAAATGTTTGACATTTTTGAAACCATAAGTAAATGTGTACAACCAGATGCTTGCTCATTGTAAAATGTAAGTCTCCTTCCATCTTCACAGGCACAATGCCAGTCTCCATCAGCCAGGTGTAAATCCAAGGCTTCTAACTTGACTGAACTTAGAACCATGACCACTCAGGTTGTCTCAGGATTTGGGTGATGCTTTTAGTGCTCAAAAGCACCAAAAGTCTGTCTTACATCAGATTATTTTTTTCCTTTGTTGTTGAACACAAAATGCTTTTTTAATTTAATTGTTAATATTATCTCCACTTTGTAGGTGACGTCCTAGAAGGTGAAATGCTTTGGGCAGAATCTATTAGTGGACCTGTGGCAGATCTGGAAAAAGAATCTGACAACTGTGATTTCTATCAGTGTTTTTTCAGTGAGGCTTTCACACTCATTGTTCCAGTTTCTAGGTCGGGGGTCCTCAAACTTTTTAACCAGGGGGCCGGCGCGCGGATGCAGTGGCAGGCAGTCATCTGTGGCTGCTTGGTTTCCCCCCCCAACCCCCAGCGGGGGGGGGGTGTCTGTAAATACCGGGGGCCGGATTGAGGACCCTGGGGGCTGTATCTGGCCTGCGGGCCGTAGTTTGAGGACCCCTGCTCTAGATTTTAACCATACTATCTTTTGATTTTGGTTGTCTTTTTATTTACATATCACTTAAAATAGTAAACTAGTTACAAGTGAGCAAAAACCTTCAAGCATTTAGAAGCCATTAGGTACAGCCTACGCTTTACTATATATAAGCCAGTGAAAGTAAACATAGTATACATCCAGGATTAATTTTAAATAGCTAGAGCCTTTCTAACATACAAGATGAAATTCTTTTTGCCAACTTTTGCCTTAGACAAATCTTTTAGCCTTTTAGATGGCTACTGTCTATACCCTCTGGATCATCTTGTAAGAGAGGTGTATTTCCAAAAGGTGTTTTTCACTATCTCAAGGCAGGTCTATCAGTCAAAATACATGGGCTGCATTGACTCTGAAAATACCTTTCCCTCTTGTGCAACATTGTAGGGATCCTAGAAAATTAGGTGGCAATAAATGCCTTTTAGATAGCTAATGATGAGCTGAGTTACATAAGGTGAACCTCTATCCGTAACGAAAGAAGTCGTATCTGTGTGAAAGATTTTTACCGCAGAAGTCACTGCTATTGCCTGTGGTGTAGTTCTAATTCTGCCCTCAGTTACTTGCAGCGAGGATGGTATGTTGTAATTACCTTCTTGTGAAAGCCTAGAATGCTTCATTCCCATTGAATCCTTCCCTTGTAATAACACTATAATATCAAGTCTCTCTGAAAGTGAGACAACCAGTGGCACATGTGTCTAAAGGGAGCATAAACATTTCCCACCTCATGCAGGTTGAAGAGATGTTTCTCTAATATTTTCCTTTAAGCTGCAGCAAAAGAATAATATCCTGCAGCCACTCCCTGTGGTCGGTTGAATCTTAACCTGTTTGAGCTTTCTGAGCTTATTTTAGTCTGCAGTGTCTGTCAAAGATTCTCCTGTTTCCATCTTATGTATGTTGAAAGCTATCTTGGCATGTAAATGTAACACAACAGATGGGAAACAGTACAATTGGCTGACCTCTGCTTTCAGCATTTAAATAGCTAAACTGGTTTTATTACCTTTAAAAAAAAACAACAAAAAAAAAACCCCAAACCGAACAACAACAACAAAACCCAAAACAAACCCAAACAAACAAAAAAACTTGCAAGAACTTATACTGTGGGCCTAGTTAACACGTGCCAGTTGCAATCCTGTAACTGCAGTAGATTAAGAGGTCGGCTTCATAATGTTTTCATGGGATTGAAAGATACTTCCATTGATTTTAATGAGAACCATAGGGATGAGATGCCTAGAAATCTTTCCTCTGAGTAAAACAAGGAAGCTAAAATAACATTGGTAGTAGTGCACACGGACCTCATGAGTGTGTGTTTCCAAAGTCATACTCTTACTTTTCAGTATCATTTAAAAGATGCTGAGGACAAAGAGGGCTTGCAACATTGGGAAGTAAAAAATTGTGCTTAAAAGTGGTCAACACGCTTCATCTTAGAACTGTCACTTTCATGGGAAGGTTTTCCTTTTGGTATTATTTTTCTGGTTCTTTCAGTTCCTGATGCCCCCTTTTCTCCTGTTATTTACCCTCCTTTCGGGCTGAATTGTAACACCATTGGCTACCACTCTAAACCTTCAGCAGGCCAGGTTTTATTTTCTGCCAGAGAAATCCTGGATGAGCTCAAGAACACCATTGCAAAACTCAATACCATCCTGTCAGGAAAAAATAAATGCTATAAATGTATAGATCTATTTACAATGTGAAAATCAGAGGACCTTAGTTATTAAAAAGCAGGTTAAAAGGACACTCCCCTCATATACCTTGTCTTCTGACAGAAGGAGAAAGATGTCCTTAGCATTTTTACCCTTTGTCAACTCTTTTTTTTTTTTTTTTTTTTTTTTTTTTTATCTTTAGAGCTGAATATTGTTATACCTTCTCATGTCAAGGATTCTTTTTTCATACATGAATTGGGACTCCATCCGTCCAGTTCCTACCCCATTTGTCAGGCTGAAGTGTGGATTCAAAGTGCCTTTGAATGAACTCACACTCTGGCAAACACTGACTGGGGTTTCAAATATTACCAAAAAATGACATAATCAAATCAATGGACATATAATAAAAAGTGTTTGACACATTCTTTACAAATGTGAAATATTTATGGAATACTTTTTTTGAAAAAAGTCTGACTGAGATAACACAGCAACATATTTGAATACTCACTGCCTTTGGGCAGCTGTGAGTAGGTCATGTGCTTTGTAGAAGGGCCTTTGAATCTGATTTTTTTCAATTCTACCAACCACAAATGTTGTACACGTAGTTACAGCTGTAACTGTAACCGTACAATAATCTGATGGCATAGACATGGTAAAACTGATCTTCCTTTACCAGATATGAGCACAATGTTTAAGTCTATTTCTAGATGGCTTAATTTTTCCCCCTAGTGTTTTCAAAATAAAAGGACAGAATAACTTCATGCAATTAAATAACAAATTTATCTTTCATAGCAGTTATTATAGTAGGGAGGCAGAAATCTGTATTTTTACTTACCGATGCTGTTCTCTGCAGCTTTTGCTGCATGGGTTTTTGTACTTGTTTTTATTCTTCCTGCTTGCCCTTTTCTTCAGTAACATAATAAATAAAAACAAGCTCTTGTGTGTCCTTCTTAAAATCCTATACTGTAATTGCGTCATTTTTGTTGTAATATTGATTTGGGGAAAGTATAGCCCATCTGTATTTCTGCACATAAAGAAATGGAAATCTGAATCTTACAAGAGGGAGTTATTTAATCTTTATTGAAATGATTTGTAGAAGGCTTGCAGAAGAGAGAAATAAAGAAGTATTGTGATTTGAAATATTTTAATTTTAAAAGAAACTTTATTACAAAGTTGAGAATATATATGTATATTACATAAATAATCATCTTCAAGACGTTCCTGTGATCAAATTAAATTCCATGTTTGTACCTCATTCTGCAACTCTGTCATACTTACATGATAATTATCTGTCATACTTACATGATAATTATCATCATTATTGTTTCATCATGATGTCTGTTTAAAAGACCCTTTCACTGTGTTAGAAGACATTTAGGGCAGAATTTTCTTGAATTCTTCTTATAGGATGTATGAGATCCTGCACTTATGAGGACAGCAGAATACTTGCTACAAAGGGGCAGGAGGCTGATTGTCAAGTAAGGAGGAAAAAGAAAAAAAAAAACAACCAAAGTATTAACAGGTTGAAAATCCTGCTTATAGGCTGAATGTTAGAGAAATGAAGTACAAGAAAGACCACCAAGAATGGTAAAACATTAGATCAAATTCTCTAAATATCCACGATCTAATTGCTAATTCCAGTCTGATTTCTAATCTGTAAATTCCAGAAACTTTCAACATCTAGATCAAAGAGCTATTTGGAAGGTGATTCCAGAATTTTATTCCCACAATGATCATAAATCTTCTCATTTAATTTGAAAATCTTATCAGCATTTGAAGCTTTACTTATGTTTTCCTCCCAAGCACTTATCTCAAATGCATTTGTAAAACACTATTGTAGCTTCCTCTAATACCCTATTTCCCCAGCTTTCATAGAAACTCTTTGTACTTGTGTGGTTCATGCTGCTCCTTTTATACATATGGCTGTTCTAAGTTAAGTTTGTGCTAACAATTTAATATATTTTCTTAAATTATCACTATTGATTTTTTCTTCTTCAGCATCTTTATCTGCTCCTGTATCTTGGATGCTTTATCTCTCTCTGATCTAGTCTGTTTAGTCTTTAAATTGATTTCACAAGTATGGCTTCTATGGTAGATTATAGTCTTTGTTTGTAATCTGTCAAAGTTGTTACAATTCCTTGTGATTGAGCAGGCAATATAATTTCTATTTCTGCTTAATCTTTTCCGTGCTCTGCATTTTCTTGGTCTGATGGACATTGAGGTAATCCACGTTCCTTTGGCAGCTCCTCAGAGAGTTAAGTCAAAGCCTTTTGGTGTCATAGATACATCTGTAATGCTGAATAAAAGAGGATCAGAGAGCTAATGCAGGAGCTGAGATCATTCAGTGGGATTCTCTTCTTTAACAATATAGACATAGCAGAACACCTCTTTCTTAAAGGAACCGTTTACAACCCTTGTTACATGAGTGGCTTACGTTTTAAGACAGGAAGGATCTGTCAGAATACACATATATAATCTAAAGGGACAGAGAGACAATGTTTAGTCATTTGTGGAAATCACTTTGTGACTGGAGACTGCTGAGACCATTCTTGAAAAGAAAAGCTCCTTCCTAGAATACTGTGTGTTGAAGTCTTTACAGGCAGAATGATGATAATGGCAGTAGCAAATTATACTTAATCTGAACTTTTTTTTTTTTCCCACCTCATCTTTTGGGTCTGTCATTTAAAGTATTTTATAACATATTGACATGTATTTTGTCATGTCAGTACCCTGAAAAATCTTGGAAATCCGTAACATTTCTGCGAGGCTCAAACTCTCAGGAAATTGATGATATTTTTTTGATAAATATACTTACATCCAAAGTGTGTGACTATATGAGGTTGAAAAATGGCAGGATGGTGCAGAAAAATGTCAGTTCTGTGAAAGATTGGTAGAAATTTTCAATTAAAAGGGCTCTGTTGAAAAATAAGACAGCTCATCAAATTTTGTAGGTGATGCCAGACACTAATCTAAACAGTAAGAGAATAGGCTTGATAATAAAGGGTAAAGCTTGTAGGTGGCAGGTAAAAGTAGTGGGGTTAGTTGCACAGTAACAGGTGGAGCCATTCTGGAGCTGATGCAGTGAATCCCTACAGCTGAACATAGTCTTCTGAACCCTCCAAACAAGTGCACATCGGGGATGTTAAATACAGAGATGCACATTGTGTAATTATGGATTTTAGTTATTCTGGGAAAACCTGGAATGAGAGTGAAGCTTTGTGAAATTTTTCATATGACTGCTTTCCCAGTAAGAAATGCAGTTTTAGGCCAACATAAACTGTTTGTGAAAGATTACTGAATTTGGCCCATAGTAATCTACTAGGTGTCAACCTGAGACAATTTTTTGTGATTATTTTTCATTGCTGCCATTGAACAGAAAAAAATATTATTTAAACAGCTCTAGGTTTTGGCACACATTTTACATACAGATAGTCTGTCTGGCACAGTTTTTGTATTTTTATTCTTTTATTATGAAAGAATTTTCCTGAATCTGTCATATATGTTTATAATAAATCTTGACCCTCACCCATGTATATATTCTACTTGACTAACAGTAATGATCTGGAGGAAAGATACCAGGATAAATTCATTTATAAATAATACTTTTTGAAATTGTGTGGGAATTCTCATATATTTTAGAAACTTGCTTGTGTTTCCTGCAGTACTGTGTAATATTAAACATAATTCCCTGACTAAGGCATTAGTCAGCTGGACCTATTTTACTCAATCCCCCTCATTTTCGTTTAGTTAATATATTCTTCATTTCCTTCCTTAAGCTGAAATGAGAAATTGCCAGGGATTTTTTGTAAACAGCTGATATACTCTATTATAAAAGCCACCAAACTTTTCTGGAAAGACAAAAAATTATTAGTTGTGACTGATCAAAAATTGCGTATAGATATTAAAGAAAACAAAACTGATCTCAACGCTATTTAATGCATTGGTTAGGGGGAAAAATACTATAACGGGATGATATGATCTTGGTAATTTCTTGATGTAAACTTTTTTTTTTTTTTAAGGCGTTCAGTGAACCACAATTGGGCAGGAGCAAAAAATACATTAATAGGAAACAATTTACAGTGTTTCGTGTCCTTTGTTTATCTGTCTTTTTACTTGGAAGTCAATGGACTGAGATGTCTGAATCTATTTTTTGACATAAAAGGGAAATCATGTAAAGATGTATGTTGAAGGAATTGGATTATCTTTATTTTTCAAAAAAAGTAAGCTAATGTTATAGTGATAGAAAAAGTATATGTGTTAGTATTTCTAAACCCTGTACCAGTTTTGTGCAGGATGCTATACTCTAGACATAAAGGATTACATGTAATTACTGTCTTTAAACTCAGTTTAACTAACTGTTGGAGAAATACACCAATAAACAGATGCTGATATTTTTTTTTCCTTTTTTGAAGCATAAAATGAATGGGTAGGATTGCTTTGATTTTTCAAGAACTAGAACTAGAAATTCCTTGCATTAGCATTTTCAACTGCTTTAGTCAGAGTGTTACCAAAGGATGACTGTGTTTTGTTTAAAACTCCATTTGAAGGAGGTTCTGAATTATGTGTAATAAACTGTATTTGCGTTCAGAACAAAACCTTCATTTGCTATTCACTGAATCTTAAAGGTTTTACTGCATAGTGTTAAAACTTTCGTACAGAGACAGCAAGTATAAGTGCTTTATAGCCTGGTGGTCTGTGCATCGTCTACGGAGGTTAAAGCTGTGGGTTTGTGCAGCTTCAGGTGAGGAATGGAAATGGTCCTAGATGTCTAAAAATTAAGTTGTTGTACAAAGATGAGAATATATTAACTCTTCTTCTCAATGTATTTCAAAATCAAGGAGACACCACTGCTGCTGGGAAGGTGGAATGGGAGAGGACATACATTCTCTCCTCCTGGAAAGTGTTATCAGCTGTGAGCCTTTGGTGCAGAGATTTTTTTTTTTTTTTCCCTTTGTTTACTCATTTGTGCTATGAAAGCAAAACTAGCTTGAGGTTCTGTAAAGTTGGTTTCTTATAGATTGCTCGGAGATGTTGAAACCAGTTTTTCACCACCATTGCAGAGTGAAAAACCTTAGTGTTCCTTTGGTTACAGAAACAATAGTAGCCTAGCTGCAATCTGAGAGGCTAAGAATAGTTTTCTCTATTTTGTCAAATAAATTCATAAAGATGAAGAAAAGTGAGTATCTTTTGGGTACACAAGATTTTAGGCAGCTACAGCAACTGCGTTTCAAAGTTTTAATATTATAGATAGAAGCCTAGCGCTCCCTGCTCCTCCCTTCTGAATTTGCATAGCCCTTCATAACCATCTAACATTTGGACTAACTTAGAAAAAATAATGTAGTAGCAAAAACTGTGATACTTATTGTCTCTGGTTCATCTTTGTCAGTACTTTTTTTTTTTTTTTTTTCTTTTTTCAGACAAAGATAAATTCCCTGTAAAGCAGAGTTGGAGCATCACTGATAAGTTAAAATGTTCTCCAAATTTAGACCAGTTAATTGTACATTATCTACCTTTTTACAGCGGACTTGAGGTTTTAGCTTGTTAAGGAAGAAAACTGCTTGATAGCAGCAGCTGTGTTATCAGTGAGTATTAAGGAAGATGATTATTTTAGTTAATTTGAAAACAGCCTGTGTGCCAGCAATCTAGAGAAGAAACATCTAGTTCCACTAATCCTCACTAATTGTCCTCAAGTTTGATAGAATAGTTATTTTTTGTGTTGGTTAGGAATTCTTTTTCAATTGGCTTATGCACTGTATAAAGGAAAGAGTTTCGCTCGGAATTGGAGTGGAGAAAAGAAGAGAGTTTGTGTAGGAATTTCATAAATAAAGAGCTTCTATTCTGCAGAGTAAATGCTGGGCAGCTTATAAAAGGTAGACTCTCAGGGAGCTGCTTGAAGCTTGTAGTGTTAGTGTTTCTTCTGTCTTCACCAATGTTTAGGGAGCTTTATGGAAGCCTATGGTCTGATGTACTACTTTTTGTCCAGAAAGCAAGCACTGCCAGTCTGTGTATGCTTATTAGGTTGATTTTGTGAGTGATTAGCTTTGCTTTTCTCCACTTTGATACCAGCATGGCACGGACTAACTATTCCTGCTTGTGGTGTGACCTAGACATCCAAAGAACCATAAGGGTCTCTTTGAGGTAGGAGCACAGAAGTACAAGTAAAGATTGTCAACTTTTGCCATTATATGGTCGCTTTCTCATATACTGAGATGAACATATAAAGAACTGGAAAGCAGAGACTACCATCCCTTGAAAAACAGAGCCGTTTATTAACCAAAAATGAAGAGCAGTACTTCCCTATAGGGCATCTGGGAATACAAGAGTGCAGTTCAAATGTGAAGAACCGCTCACAAAAGCCAATGAGTGATTCTGAAAATGGATAAAAAAGCTTCAAAAGACTTTGGAATCTCTCAAGATAATTCTGCCAGCTTGCACTGGCAGATTTGGGCATTTTTTCTTAATTCCAATTTGAATACTGTTTCTTAGGGGAAAGAACTGTCAGCTGAACACTCTCAGTGGCACATTTGGCATTTGGCTGAAGGCTGAAGGGTAGGCTTCAATTACACTGTGTAAATCCAGAGCAAGAACATGAGTTCAGTCCAGTACTATACCAATATAGATGAATGCAGTATCTGCCCTATTTTATATTTAGGATTTTTCAGAAGATTTATTCTTAGTGGGAATGTTCATTTGAATGTCAGTGTTGAATGTCAGCTGGAGTGTTAAATGTTATTTTGAGTGTCTGTTGTTTGAATTTGGGGTTTTTTTAGTCCATGTGGATGAAACTAGCATTTCTCAGCCTGTGGAAACAGTGTAGGGTTTTTTTGCTTCCATAAATCATGTGAATTCAAGTAGAACATTAAGGCTTTCAACTTGACTGTGTTTGAGTTCAAGCCATTCTCTTGAAATGAGATCGAGATATTAAATGTAAATCACCTCTGTGCTCCCTTCGCAAATTGAATGCTTGCCTAAACTGGGAATAACACAACATGAAAATCAGCTGTTCTGTGAACTTCTAAAGCTGATCTTCAGTACACCAGTGTTTTCTCAACATATGTTCTATTCAAATAGCCTCAGCACAAGTCCATTTACCATTACTTATATTGGATTTTGACACCTAGGAAAAGAAAATTTAGCATTTTTTGCCCTGACTGATAAACTGAAAAAAATGTTGTTTTTAATTTTTTCATAATCAATGAATCCTGAACAGCTGCATGAGTATCTCTGTGTGTGTGTGTGTGACATTATTTTTCTTTTGTAATTTTAACCGAACAGGTGAATATGCATTGCAGCAACATGTTCACAGCCTAATTCAAACAGCAGTCTTGTGTTACTACACAATTCTGAATGATTTTACATTGTTTCTTTATGTGTTTCTTAAGACTACAGTGTAATGTTAGCATAATAGGTAGCAGGTAATGGCTTGCATACTATTTGACTGTCATTCTTTCAGAAGAGGTAGTTTCTTAGATGGGAACTGCCTAGGGTAAGTCATGTTTCCATTGACTCAAAAATGAAATTGGTTTCCTTGTGTTTATACAAATAAACATTTTCTACAGCTGTTATCCTCAAACTACTGAGTTCGTTTCTCCTGTCACTCACACTGATGTAAATCAGGATTAATTTTACTGATGCTCATGACCATATAATGCTAAATATATAGAAGGAAAAGAATCAATGCTTTGATAGCAAGCTGTCATTTTTGAAGGAAGACAGAGTAAAAACTAGCATTAAAAGCTTTTAGCACTGCAAAGTTCCAACACATTTTGCCATTTGGGAATCACTGTCTCTGGGACAAAACCCCATCATACGCTTGGCTCCGCCACACACTGTCAGACCACTTGTGCTGCTCCTTCCCCTGCCCTTTTAGCTGGCAGGAGGCTGTCAGCATGGCAGCTGTCAAGGGGTTGAAAGAACTTAAAAAAATATATTGTAAGGGAAGGAAAGGACTTTTAAAAAATAATAACAATAAAAAGCATTAGCTTCCTGACAGTGAAATAAATGTGTATATAGCAGCTGAAGCAAGAAATACTCACCTAATTCTTTGGCTTATTGTTATTCTGGCTTTATTCTAATGCAGTTTTTTCCTGTTCAGTATCAGTTTATAAAACTGTGTTACATGTTCACTGACCCCAGATAACTAAACAAATCCCAGTGTGCAGCCAGATGAATAAATTCCAGTTTGTAGTATTGCAAATATATGCTGATGGCTCTTCAGCAAATTTGTAATAAATTAACCATTAAAAAGATGCAAGTTAGAAGAATAAAAGGATGTAGTAACAATGTGGTTTTGTACTACATTGTTTCTGGTACCAATGATATATCTTTTTTTTTTTTTCTTTGTTTTTCTTTTTTTTTTTTTTTAACATATAGACTACAACACATTCTTCAGTCAACCAATCGTGTCTTTGTAATGCCAATGAAATAAAAGCTTTTGTGATTAATTGACACATTTAGAAAATCCTATTTTATTTACCTCTTTCTATACATGGGCTGGCACTACAGAGGCACTTTTACATAGAGACCCATAAACATTTCTGGAATGCCATTGTGTATGTATAGAGAAGTGAAAACAGAGCAACATTTACTACCATTTGTGTATCGCTGGCGGATGGATAGTGGAATTCATTTCTACCCTGGTTTGTCAAAGCTACAATTTATTGACCAAAGCGCGTGTTATATGAGCCAATGCAGGTGTAAATCTCTAAAGCTCTGCTGAAGTGGAACAAAGCTCCTGTACATCACTTGGGGATCTTCAGATTTGTCTCTTTGGATGGATTGAATGAAGAGACTTGGTGATTCTATGTTAGAGTTGGTGAGTTCTAAATTCTACTTTAGAATTGTGCCATGGAGTGCAATGTTGAATGTGATCTGCAGTTCTTCATGGTGCACATGCTTAATTTTTTATAGCTGCACTTGAACCTCCTTTATCTCTTATTTTCACACACATATTGTAAAAAAAATATGTTTAAAATTTGCTAACATGTTTTAATGTGTTCAGGACTTCTCGCTGTTGGTGAGAATGTTGGTGTTTCTCACTGTGAGAACAGGGATTGTTTTTTACTAAATAGAAATGAGTTGACCACGGTCAATTTTAAATAACGTAAGTAGTAATCAGAAATTGTATCATTATATTTGCATTATTTGGGGAGGCTAAGATGCTGCAGACATGTGAGCATAGACAGCGATAAAAATGGGTTAAACAGATCATAGGAACCAGAACCTGTTCTAAAGATAACTTGTCAGGGAAAGAAAAATCCTTCAATGATACATTTTAATATCTTTTTTTTTCCCTTTTGTCTTCCAAGTGCATAAATATACCTTAAGTGCCTGGATAATATGTAGAAATTTAATTTACAAGATGAATTGTTTAGACTTAGCCAATAATCCTTTGCGGTGGTGTTTCAAGCAAAGAAATGCACACAGTAATAAGGAATGTCAAAATTCCTTTTAGCTAAAAATGTCACCTACACTGATGTATGAAGCTTCTTGGTAGATCCCATTTTAAGGGTTTGGGGTTTTTTGGTTTGCATTTTTTTAAGGTACTAAAGTTCTGTGAGTTTATTAGAGGCATGTGAAGATAGTCCTAATGGACTCAGATATCCTTACTGCTGTACAGTAGATAAATATTTTTTCCTTCATTTCTTCACTCACAAAATCTAATAGCTCAGATTCAGATTTTAGCTAGCACTGAGTCTGCAAAGGAGAAATATGCAGAAGAAAGAAAAATGGGTTTGTTGGGGGGTGTGTGTGTGTTATTTTGGGGGGTATTTTGTTTGTTTTTCTTCTTGCTAACATGCATTTGAATGGGCCCTGAGCTCGGATTAGTGCACACTTGTTGCAGTTTGTTTAGTAAATCTGACCTCATCACACACTAGTGCTATTTGTTTTCTCTAATTAAATGTTTAATGTACAAGAATATAAATCCTTACAACTGGTATCGACACAGACTTGTGAGACTAAGTGAAACAAACATCTGCCAGGGATGGTTTAGGTACAGCTGATCCTGCCTTCAGACAGGAGCATCATCTGTCAAGTTTCCTTTGAGCTCCGATTTCTACAACTCACAGTAATATTGTATTAATATTGGTACAGTCAAACGGATGTTCCTGTGGTATCTAGTCTCCTGACAAAACTAATCGAACTTAGCCAGAATGTTGCCAACATTAAAAGAAACTTGATTTGCCTACCTCTAAAGAAGGATGTAGGAAGGTCTTATTCCCCACCAGCTCCACAAATAGGTAATCTCTGGGTAAAAAAACCAACCAACCAAACAAACAAAAGTACTGTTAGCATCCATCAGCTTATCTGGACATATTCATGGGTGCAATTACTGCTTCTCAAAATAGCATGGAATAGGCCTGAGAAAAGACTTAATAATACTCCATTTTATTGCATGTGTCCTTGCATTTCCTATGCTTTTCAGTTTTTCCCTGTTCCAGGATGATATCTCGGAAATCGTTTAATCTAAAGACAGATCTTGGAAAACTGAATGATGACCTGCAGGATGATGAAGGGTAGCTTCCTAATCATCACAAGTGAAAAACCTACTCTCATAACTCTTTCAATTACCTGCGGCTAATTTTAAAGGTGAATTACTGAAAGGTTCTTGCAGAAACAAGAAACCAAAGTTCCAGAGCAACTCCTCAGTCTAGTCTAGGGTTTCATATGTCCAGAGTGATATTAACAGTGTTAGTTTCAACATATCACAAAAGTCAGGAGTCCCTACAAATGCATGCTAAACAGTCTTATTTCTCCAAACCTGTCTTCTCATAATCAACGTGTAACCCCTCAGAAAGACAATAACTCTCCTCCCTCCTAGTTAAAGGTTTGTCAGACGTACAAATCTTGCTGTAGTTTTCTAGGAAGAAGTAATATCTTTTATTAGACGAGCAGTTCTGTAAACAGTAGACATTATGAATCCTGGTTTCTTAGAGATTTGTATTTTCTCATCAAGTATCAGAGCCAGGTGAAGCTTTTCACATGGAATTTATTAAATCTCTCACTACTTGAATTCCTCAGGGTGGCCTATCAGGTAAACTCATTCCTCAGTGAGGCATTAAGAGGCTAGTAAGGTTTGTGTCCTCAAAACAGTTGCTGGTTTTCATTGACATTTTAGAAATTTAATACTGAGACATTGAGACTTATCTGTTACTTTGAATTAAATTAATCAAAAGCTTGAAAAATTATTAAGATGGACCAGTGGAGAGGTTCTCTGCAGCTTTATCATGGACCCACTGGCTGCAGGCTTTGAACTAGCAGTTGGCAAAGGAGCCCAAGGTGCATACTGATAATGCCATTAAGTCTAATAGCAGAGACAATGGACTTATTATCCTGATCTCTGCACGGGAAGAGGACCATAAATTAAAGCACAGTGAATTAAAGATCTCTGTCTGCAGTCCTGTTTAGAATTTTGATGTCAGTTTTGATTTCTTAGATATACGTTTGTTCCCATTTTACGTTTAATGCTAAAAGTCCCATGAAGAGTTCTTGATATAAACCCTCATTATTAAAAACTATTGGCATGTGAGCTGCATTCATATGGCAGTTATGGGGTTTTGGAGGACTCAAAGAAAAAGCCAGAAACTGCACTCTAATGCACAAGAAATAATTCTGGTTTTGTTCAAATGGTTTTGGATATTTATGAGCTAATAATGGTCCTTTGAAAAGGTAATCAGCTTTCATGCATAGAACTGCAAATGCATGAGAACTGGGGTAAAATGTAAGACTGAGTCAGAATATAACAGTTTTTAATCAAATAAACCATATGATTTACTTTAGAACTAAGATTAATATTTCCACATTTTTATTAGTATTATAACAAAAACCAAAATTCTATAAAAAAAAGTATGAATGCAATCTTAAATTAAGAGAAAATACAATCTGAGGATATGAATTCCAGCAGATTGAATAATTGAGTGGGTTTTTGTTTTTTACTTTAATGTATATCCCTTTCAGAGGAGGAAAGAGAACTAAATGTAATGCAGTTTTTCTCACCTCATTGTCCTTTACCTACTTATAAGGACAAATCAAGGTGTAAGGTTTCTCAGTGATAAATCATTCTAAAAGATATAAGAGAAACCATGTGTTATATGGATCAGTAAGTTTAGGCTAAATCTCTGCTAAGGATTATGTTTACAGTTGAAAAAGGTGGATGAGTGTGTGCATGTGCTCAGGTCTGTCTTGGCTGTAGTTGGCATACTGGTATAAATGCAGCTGCTATTAAACAATTCTTTAAAAAGTCATCTCTGTTTCTGGTCATACAAAAAGTACGGATATACAGTGATAGGACAAAAAGGGAGGAGTAATCGATTGTCTAGTTTTCTATATACAGAAATGGGAAAATGTCTTATATCCACATACTGTTTTTCTGTTAAATACTCTGGGTCTTTGTTTCTTGGTGTCAGATGCTCATATTGTAAAAGTAAGTATCATAAATATGAGTTTTCCAAGAGAAAAGGGGATGTATTAGCACGAAAAAGGGCTACTAAACAGAGGAGTAAACTAAATGATATTTTGAGCCAGTGCGAGCTCTCTCCATGCCAGGGTTAAGGCATACTGACAGGAGGAGTAGAAAAGGGAACATGTAGTTTGGTTACGTTGTCTACACATTCTTGTTCTGGGCAGATGCCATAATTGTGCATTTCTGTTGAACCATTATTAAATTATTTTAAAAATATTTAATAGGCTTTTATTGCACAAAATGGCTCTTTTCAGTAGAGCCAAGAGACAGGACGGGGGCAATAGGCATGAAGCACAGTAAGTTCCTCCAAAGTATGAGGAAGAACTTCTTTACCATGAACTCTGGCACAGGCTGTCCAGAGAGGCTGTGGGGTCTCTTTAAAACCCACCTGGATGTGACTCTGTGCAGCCGGCTCGAGGGGAACCTGCTTTAGCAGGGGTTGGACTAGATGGTCTCCAGAGGCCCCTTCCAACCCCAACCATGCTGTGAGTCTGTGAAAAATTGGATACATGCAAGAACAATCTGTGTCTGAACTTTGTAAGCCCCTTAAAGTATTGCTCTAAATAAAACTGTCTTCACTCACCCCTGTGAAGGCAATCAGTTTTTTACAAGGTTTTGCCTATGAGCAAGGGAAATAATAAGTCTTGATTTCTTAAAAAATAATTGCATTCTACATGCCTTCTACCATTATAATCTCAGTTTCTTTCACACTAGCAATATTCCTTTTCATGAAATACCTGCAGTTTTTCCTCCAGTCCTTATGAGGGTTTATCACACTTCTACTTTTGTAATGTATCCAGTTTCTATCTATGCCCATATTCTTTCATTTCTACTAATTTCCTCATCTTATCTTCAAGCCTCCTTCCATGTCTCCTATATTTCCTTTGATGGCTGGAGAAATGCAGCATGAGCTGTGGCTGCATAAATGATTGTGCTGACCAGTGCTTCCAGGCTGTCCAGTAGGCCAAGTAAAATATAAAGCTGAATTCTCCCTCAGTGGTCAAGACACTCATCTTGACACAGATGTGGGCTTTCATGCAATTTAGGGGATGACCAGCACACCAGTCAGAAATCTTAACCTTCCTCAAAGGCAGGGTCATGGACAAAGTACAAGCACTAGAGGTACATTTACCCTTAATGATAATAAACTAATATTTACATAGATAGTAATGCAGGGTAGCAGCCTGACTAGTTCTGCATATCCAATTTCAGGTTTTCATGTGAAGAAGTTGCTATGCTTACATAGAATTTAAGATGATCCCACCTGTCTTATCAATCACTATAAACTGTAATAGACTGTTCTATAATTCTTTATTTATCTGCTCAGCTTGAGCCCTAAAATGCATAGAATCGTGGAGCATACTGTGTTGCAGAGGACCTATAAAGGTCATCTAGTCCAACTCCCCTGCCACGAGCAGAGACATCTTCAATTAGACCAGGTTCCTCAGAGCCACATCCAACCTCATCTTGAATGTTTCCAGTGATGGGGCACCTACCACCACTCTGGGCAGCCTATGCCAGTGTTTCACCACCTTTATTGTAAAAATTTTCTTCCGTATATCTAGTTTAAACCTACCTTCTTTTAGTTTGAAACCATTACCCCTTGTTCTGTTACAACGGGCCCTGCTAAAAAGTTTGTCCCCATCTTTCTTATAGGCAGGCCCCCTTTAAGTACTAAAAAGCTGCAATAAGGTCTCCCGACAGCCTTCTCTTCTCCAGGCTGAGCCACCCCAACTCTCTTAGCCTTTCCTCATACAAGAGCTTCTCCATCCCTCTGATCATGTTTGTGGCCCTCCTCTGGACCTGCTCCAACAAGTCCATGTCTTTCCTGTGATGAGGACTCCAGAGCTGGATGCAGTACTGCAGGTGGGGTCTTCCCTTGTCTATTGACATAGTCACTCCATCATAGAAGGCCACTAGGTTGGGCAGGCAAGACTTGCCCTTGGTGAAGCCATGCCGGCTGTCTCAAATCACCTCCGTGTCCTCCATGTGCTTTAGCATAGCTTCTAGGAGGATCTGTTCCATGATATTCCCAGGCACAGAGGTGAGGCTGATAGTTCACTAAGTACCAGGATCCTCCTTTCTAAGGGAGTTCCCAAGACCAATAACCTGATCTTCTCTTACACTGGGAGGGACTTTGTTCCCCCAGTCCCTGCCTTGCAGTCCATCCACTCAAGAGGTATGTGAAGAGAGGCTGCCAGTGAAGAATAAGGCAAAAATGTTGTTGAGTACCTCAGCCTCCTCCTCACTGTTGTTACCAGTTTGCCAGTCTTGCTCATCAGGGGGTACCCTTTCTTTGATGTTCCTCTTCTAGCTGACATACTTGTAGAAGCCCTTGTTATTATTCTTTGTGTCCCCTGCCAAGTTCAGTCTGATCTGCACTGGTCAGCTAACTAAGATTAGTTCTAACTCACAAGCTACATTTCTTTAGGGAACAGTAATTACAATTTGTGATTTGTTTATACCCTGGGGTGTTTAATATCACACTGTGTTGATATCTTCAGAGCTTCTGTTCCTATCCTGAACTTTGTTGAGTTCCTACCACAATACCCTGTTTTTCTTCAACAGTTGTCAAAATAAAGCTTCCTGATAATATAACTAACATTTCATTATCACAGCCTAGTCAGGCATGCATCTCTGTTCTAGATGTTCTGTCACTGAATAGTTTGCTAAAATAGTGGACTGTTATTAGATAGATGGATTGCTTTGGTAACTACTTGCTATTAATATCTATTAATTATAGCACTGCCAGGAGTATGTTGTCAAAATTGTTTTATGGGATCAACTCATACACATTGCAGTCTTGTAAATCTTCTTTCCATAGGACACCAACTGCCCTCTTGCCCCTTGAGTATTTCAGTATAGGTTTGATCATAATTCATTGGAGTTGTAATAGCAATGGCCTTGATTGCAGATTGACCAGAAAGGATTAGTACACGAACACCATGAATTTCTTCCTTGTTTGTTGGTATACCAAAACAAGAAAATCTGGCGGTTTTGCATCCTTTGGAGAATAACAGTTATTGTTGGTTCAAAGTTCTGTTGTCTGTTGTTTCTGAGATATTACTATAGTTTTTGGTGTTCCTATACATTCTTTGTTCACTGGTTTTTTTCAGTATGAATATACCAGGTAGGGAAGAATGGTGTAATAAAGCCTGTACCTGCTGTCAAATGAAATAGAAAAGTAACCTGATTCTGCTAACAGAGGTAAAATAGCACTGAGATGGGTCGCTGGTCTCTGACCTATGCAGAAAGAATTCCTGTAGATGGACATTTTACATTTGCTTTTTGTGAAAGGAAGAAAATAAATGTGTACCATTGCAATGCATACATTTATACCTGTAACTCAGAAGATCAGTAAATGAAATTAATCAACTCTGGCTATACTACCTAGACTCAGCAGTCATGTTAGCTATGTGGTTTAGAACAGAATATCAGCTTTTTGGCCCACCTGAATGGATGGACAATAGAGAACAGAACCCCTAGAGCTTTATAAGCTGCTTTATTGTAGGAGAAAGATGCTGCGTTTTATCAGTACAATGCTATGTTGCCTCATGACCAGTTAAAACAGGAATCTGGTCTTAACTATGTTCTTACTAAGTCCTGCTCTTCTGCTTGGTTTACTACAGCTGCTTGCTTTTTATTTCTTCAGCAACGGATGCACATGTATAGAGAGAAAATTATGAAATTATAGTGAGCCAGACACAGGGAGAGATCCCATATATCTGAAACTGAGTGGCCTGCTGCACTTCCCAGCTCCTGTGGGAGTGAACCTCAGGAGAAGCCCTTTTTGCTACCCTCATCTCCCTCTTTGCTGGCCAGCCAGGAGGCATATGGGTTCCTCACTAATACTATAAATTAATTGTATTCCAGCTGAATGCCTCAGAAACACACTCTTATGGAAATGAGGGAGGATCATCTGTATTTCCTAAGGGAATTTTCTGTCCAAGCATAAAACATTTCTATTGATTTCAGCTCTGGGAATTAACATCTGGACTCACTATTCTAAAGTCCCTGAATTTTCAGTCACTTAAAGATAGAGTGGAACAGAGAACCCCTAACAGATACATGCCTTGATGTTTAATTGTGGCATTGGGTCCTCGTGTACAGGAGGACGTGTAAATGGAACAGCTTTAGCCTGTTCTAGCTGAGGGTGCAGGTTGCTAGTTCTGGGCAGTACTCTACTCTATGTGGCCAACAGCATTGCTTGAATAATTTTACAAATTAAATTTAAGAGAGTTCCAGAATTGTTTTTCTTGTGTGTAAATTGGAAAAATGCTCTGAAACAATCACCTGCCTTTTCCATAACCAGTTTGCTTTCCCGTTTTCCATAGAGAATGCTTGGGCTGATCCTGCTGAGAAATCGCAGTGACCTGGAAAGTCGTTGTAAAATCGCAGATGCATCTTAGCATTGCACCTCCTGGTTTTAGTAGGTCTTTGGACCACAGTAGGGGGTTTCTTGTGCTTTCAGTCAGGCATGTTTATTGCAGTTGGGGATTGTGAGTGTGGTGTAGAAACTTGACCTGTTTCAGGAAAAAAAGAGTTGTATGGTCAAATTCCATCTAAAAAGAGAAAGAAAGAAAAAAAAAAAAAGAATCAGTATTTACTCCAAGTGAATATCTTTTTTATTACTATCTAAAATCATTATTCTTGTCTAATATTAAAAGTAAAGGATCAGACATAATACAATACCCTTTTGTTGTATTCTTTACTGGCATCTCTGTAACTGAGCATGAACCAAGGGTTTTTTGTTTTTTTTTCAGTTATGAAAATAGTAAAGTAGGATTTTTCAAGTGGTTTCATTTTTCATCTCACTTCCATTCCATTGTATAGGCGATAACCATAGCATGCACAAGAATGGTCCTAGAAAATGGAGGAGATTCAGACTGCATTAACAGCACTTCACTGAATTTGTCCCATGATAGGTTCTTGGCATTTTGAGTTAAGCTTTCAGTACACGAGGCTTCTAACACTCTTGTCTTTCAAAAATCTCAGTCGAAGACCCACTAAATTTTTTCAAGTCAGGTTTACTTCAGACTTTACCAAAAGCAGAAACTTCCTAAAGTTCTTTCAACTAAATCTGATATGGAGGAAGTCCAAAGGGAGTTTGAGTGAGTGGAAAACCCTTGTTCCTGTAGTAAGTATGAGTGAATATGCTGTTGACCTGCATGCAATTCGATTTTTTTATACATGTGAATGTACGTACATGTGAATAGCTTAAAACTGTATCTGTTATATAGAGAAGACTACATGAGCAGTTAACATAAATGAGTGACAACTGGCGATGTTATCCAGTATGAGGTTCTCCCCATGCTATATGGAATAGGTACTGAGAAAGAGACCACAATCTAATACTTTCACGGTAGTTCAAATTGGCACTGCAGTGCATGAAGAAGAGAAATCTGCTGCAATATGTACTCTCAGTGACATTCTGATTTTTGGCACTTGTTTGCGTATGTGCAAAAACATCCTGTGTAGTGATAAATAGAGTTTTGCTCATAATATAATGCTTGAGTGAACAGACTGAGGATAAATAAGTTGAACATCTTGGGTAACTTAGCTTCAACTCTGTGCTCTCCAATAGAAAAAATCTCTTATTCGTGGCTCCATGAATATCACTGGGCTGCCTACAGCAGTACCAACATTAATATATGTCAAAATTTTGAAGGATTGGGAGATTGTAACAATATCTGCATAAAT
The DNA here is from genome assembly GCF_023638135.1 of Falco biarmicus. Lineage (NCBI taxonomy): Eukaryota > Metazoa > Chordata > Aves > Falconiformes > Falconidae > Falco > Falco biarmicus. Next base: position 85,001,126 of record NC_079288.1, on the reverse strand, counting down.
TACGAAGTGGATGGATAAATAATTACAAATTGCTAAGATACCACCCATCAGCTGAAACACATTAAGTGATTATTTGCTTGGCTTTAGTCCACTGTGAATGTTACAGAAGACTGACTTAAAACCACTTTCAACTCAAGCTGATTAACTGATGAAGTTTCAGCTTCTCAAGTGCGTGGTGTAGACAGGTAAGTTTGACAGTGTCTTGGGTTTATTTAAGTTATTCTATATTAAAAAAAAAAAAATAACTTGCTGTAAATTGTCTTATTCCTAGTATTTGCATCGGTTATCTCAGTGAAAAAGTAAGTAACGTAAATGGGAAAGACATGTATAACAAAAGTAAAAAAATCCCATACTTGAAAATATAGAAATCTAAGATATAAATAGATTGCATTCTATTTATTAATTTATTTATTAATTCTTTTTTTTGTATAATTTCTTCTAAGTAATCTATGGTGGGAAAAAAGGATACAAGAAAAAAATTAAAAATAGAATACATACATTTGCAGCAATATTCTACAGCCTTTCTGCTGGTATTGCTCTTTGCTATAGCATATGCTTCTCCCTTTTTTTTACATTTTTGCTCTAATCAATAGATTTCTTTTTTGGACCCTTTCATTTACATCACATTCAGAGTGGCCACATTAAATGTTTGAATTTAAGTTTGAACCAGAGGACAATACATTTTGGTAGTCATAGTTCCCTTTAATAATACAAAGACCTGAAGTCAAAATTGGAAATAGTCACAACAAATGCTAACTACACTTGATTTTCATCAGTGTAAAAATAAATTAAATTGGTATGAAAGATCCTTGATGACTTTTGTAACCTGGAGTGTGCAATTTTATGGCAGAAATAAAGTTTCCCTGTCTTAAGTAGTATGCATGTCAAAAGCAATGAAAAAAATGCTAATCCATGCTTCAGTAGCTACCTAGCAAAAAACTAGTGCAGGCATTGCCTATCCATACAGTACTTAGGCTTCCACCTGCCATGTAAAAGCATGTTCAGATAAAACCTGTCCTTGGTATGTCCTTTCAACAATGGTAATAAAAATTTGCATTAGAAACAAAGTCTTTCCCCACCCCCATCTGCTACACAGCAGAAAACTGCTTGAGGCTGAAATACAACTGAAAACATGCAAAGACATTTTATTGGACTGATCCTGCATATATTCTGGGTAACTGAAACTAATGGAACTATTTGCCTGACTAAAGATAGATACATAGCAAGGCGCAGAACTGCATCTTGGTCTATCGGTGCCAGTGATAGGAAATTAATATGAAGGAGTTGCTACACACTTTTTCACCTCCCCAGTTCTAGGATTGGGTCAGCAGCTTTGGTGATTGCACAAAAATATAGCATCACTGGATCTAGAGTGTTTATTTTCTTGCTCGTTACTTCTCCATGCTCTTGTAGGACAGGTTTAAGGTGATTGGCAATCGTTTTGATGGTATAACAGTAACTTAGCAAACTTGAAATGCTGGACAGTAATGTTTACCTACACAGCGGTTTCACTGTTACTAAGTTCATGCATTTTGAGGATGATTCACAGTTCATTGATTTTGATATTTAAAATATATTCATTCATATAATTACTCTTCCGACAGTTCACATTGATCTTAATACAAACTTAAATTCTGTTTAGGCAATCAGTGAATTCAGTATGCTCAAAGAACTTAGTAAACAGAAAAAAAAAATAAGAAAAAAAGAAAAATTAATTAACTGGTTGCTTCCACAGCTTCTCATAAAACCTCCTCTTCAATGCTTTGGTGGAGACAGAGCACTTGAAGCGTAAAGGCTGTCAAATCAAAGTTTTGGCAAATTGGTAGCTACAGTAACATACAGCCTTTTTCTTTTCCATTCCAAACTACTGCTCCATCCAACTCAGAAATGGCATATTAAATGAATTCCCAACCTTGAAAACTCTGAGTTCTTCACAAAACATGTTGCAAATACACACATGCAAAACAAGTTATAATGCACCATTAAAACCTCTTTTATTTGTGTTACCTTTTTCAACAATCATCAAGGCCACCTATAATCTAAGTTTAAATAATAAACTAGACACATCTAGAGGATGAGATAATCAGCCAAAGACCTGAAACAGTCTCTGGAAGTGCCTTTCTCTTTTTAGCTGTTATCCAAAGAGATCAGTTTGGCACCCAAACAAGTGTTTCAGCTAAGTGGGGTGGAATTTGGTCTAAGCTTTTTTGGTCATAGTTTTAGGCAGGAAAAATATCTGGAGTTGCTGAACTTATAGCAGGCTAACCTCACAGTTTCCATCAACTAGGAGCATGCATGTGGACCTTGTTAGGCCAAGAACACCAACTGATGGGAACTGGATTGTGTTTGATAACAAATTCAATCAAAACAATTAAGTAGCGTCGTATCTGATGATTGAGTGCACTTAAAACTTGTATTGTTTCACAAATCCATGCTTATATGATGGTACTGAAATACAGGCTTTAGCATGTAATTTCTATTTCTTGCATGTTTTAACAATAAGTTTGGGGCAAAGTCATAGTATTTCTGATTTCTAGTGCTAAATTCAATTTTATCCAGATTGGATCTACCTTTGTAGAATTTGCTTATCTCTATGCTTATTTGACATAATGAGATCTTCCCATGGTACAGGCTGGCATACTCCCTGCAGAACTGTCAAAATATTATTGCTTTCTGACTGCTGATGATACAGGGTTATATGCAAGATTTGAAATATAGCACAAAAACTATTTAGATTAGGATTATACATGATACGTATCTTTTAAAAAAAAAAAAACAAACATAAATGTAATGCTTTTTTTGATGCATATTTAATGTAGCCATAGATTACGTTGGTACTCCTTCTGTATTGATAGTAACATCCAAAACAATGTACTGAATTTTAAATTATTTTATAAAAAAAGGAGAAAAACAATTTTTCTGGTTATGTCTGCATCCTTCTTTGGAAACCCATGGCACTTTACAATATCCAAATATTATCTCATCAGGTTCTAATGACTAATTAACAGAGACAGCAAAGAAATAACTTTTTATTTTCACTAATTGTCTTCTATGATCTCTTCCTAAAGAACTCAAAGACCTGCTTAATAGTTTGATTACCATTTCCTGACACCTAGCCTCTTTCAGTCACGTCTATCACTGCTGTCTGAGAAAAAGGAGGATACACAGTGCATCTCAAGCCTTAGGACAGATAATCACAAAATTAAAGGACAATCTGAAAAACCACTTATTTAAAATACAGGAAGATGGGTTTTGCTGAACTTAATACCATTTGCTAGTTTTTAAGATCTGTAATTTCCACTCATGTTAATGCATTCTAATTATTTCCTGCCTAGCTTTTGTTACTCATGAAGATTAAAGTGGTCTGTTTGATGTGTGCAAAGAAGTGTCTACAGAAAATGGTAAATTAATTGGAAGATGTCATCTTACGAGAACATTTTTGACTTGAGTGCTGTAAGGCTGTTAACAAACAGACTAACTCATTTGTCTCACAATGAAATGAAAATAAAAAATCACAACATTATGATAAAATCTTGACTAGGAAATGCCTGCAAGACTCTTTGAAGCCTTAGGTTCATTTCTTCCCTGGGCTTTGGCACCGTGATGTATGCAAATCACGTTCTACATAACTCTGAAGTGAAATAGGTTCTATGCAGAACAGATGGACCAGGGCTAATGTGGCGATGTGCACTGGAGATGAGAACAGATTAATACCACAGGGGGAGACTGGAGGAAAATTGGAACGATGGGGGTATTTGAACTAATTAATGAGTCATTTCCAAGTGATAGTTATGTCTTCAAGCACAGTAAATAATATCAAGGAAGTGTATTTCAAATTTTATACATGTGTTTTAATGTAGATTAGAATTAAGAGCCATACTTTGGCATTATTAAAAAAAATATCTTGTATTCCCCCATCCCAGAATGTACCCTTGTGATATAAGTATCACTGATGAGCTCAATATGTGCATGGTGACATGAATTGCTGTTTGTAAAACCCATGGCAGACTCATGGACTTGGCACAAAGCTTTTGGGAATGGATTTTTGCAAGGAGGACTGTATGAGCTGGTAGAACATGTTCTGCCACCTGCACCCAAGCCACAGAGATGCAGCTCTGCAGTGTCTGGAGGCATGGTCTGATTGCTAGATCTCATTCAGGTGTCTCTCTAAGTCTCTCCTATCTTCATCTTAATCAAACAGCCTTCAGACTCGTGAAGTTCAGAGTTCCCAAAGTTGTGCCAGAGCAACAGCATGTAGATACCTACATCTTTGGATGAGATCTTCAGGCGTGCATTACAGAATGAGGCTTTCAATGGAAACATTTCAGCTGACCAAGTTATAATACTCATTCTAATGGACATTTCACTCGGAGGCAGATAGTCACATAGAAATAAAGAGGTCCAACAGAGAACTAAAATTATTTTAACATGCACAAAAACATGAGGATCTGAAGCAATTAAGATACGTGAGAAATATGTAACTTCCCAGTATCAGTGAAGGCATCAGAGTTTTGTTTAGGGTTGGAAAAAGCAAAATTCCATGTGTTAGGACATCGAAGATTGTTCATTTTGCAAAGCTTAGAGTATATGGATGAGCCTGATTACTAGTATTCATAATGGACATGGTTAATAAATGGAAAAAGAAATGGTGATGAAAGGAAACATAGAGCTAATTGTCTGGATGCTCTGCATTCTCTACATGACTTCTTAGGAGATTACTTTCAAGCTATAGAGGAAGACATGAAACACTTGACAGTGAGGGAAGATTTTGTGAAAAACCTAATGAAGATGGCTAGTTCAGTTTGCTAGTAAGGAAACAATCTACATGGCTTTCTGCTCACCAGCACAGATGCTGTATCATTCCTCTTACATACAAGTCTTTCATTCTAGACCTGGCACAATAAGAAGAGAGAAAGATATAAAATGGCCTGTTGCCTAAAACTTGATTCCTGCTCTGCTGATTTCATTGCAGGTAGCAAATCTGGCCTGTTCAATATCAAATAATGAAGAAGGTGTGAAGTTAGTCCGTATGGCAGCAACACAGATTGATAGTCTGTGCCCACAGGTAAGCGAGATTCCTGCTAAAAAGTATTTGAGAAATCTTTTGGCATTAATAACATCAGTTAGCTGAGACAGAGAAAACAGCCTGGATGAAGATTATAGCCTTGCCTTTGTCATTACATTGGTGCCTGTTTTGCACGAACTGTGAAAAATACGTTCCTATCTTGAGACCTGCATATGGAATGGGGTGTAATGCTGTATTTTTAACACAGTCTGTAATCTATTTGTTCTTTCCCCTGTGAAAAAAAATTTGCCACTCCTTGTAACAAGTGATTTTGCATAACAGGTAATAAATGCTGCGCTCACACTAGCTGCCAGACCGCAGAGCAAAGTAGCACAAGACAACATGGATGTCTTTAAAGATCAGTGGGAGAAACAAGTGCGAGTTCTCACTGAAGCTGTTGATGACATCACTTCGGTGGATGATTTCCTCTCTGTTTCAGGTACTGAGATCAAGGGACTTTTCTAAAAATATACTCCTAAATTAAAGTAATGGGTCAGAGCAGAGAAAAGCTATAATTACTAAAGCATCATTAGTCCATTAGTCTGAGCCTGTTGGAATGCTGATCTTTTATACTCAGTAGGAGCAACCAAGCCACGCCAATTAAACACTGTTAGCAATAGTTAGCTTTTCATCTCCCAGAAAATAGCATCCTACTTGTGCTTCTATTTCTAAAGAAGTTTTTGGGTTTGGGGGGGGGGGGGGGGGGGGTTTCCAACTCAGGCTCAAGGTAGGGTTTTGGCCACCTCTTAAAAATGTGTTCCAGACCTCTGTGTGACAGACTGACAGTATATGTAAAAATTGTTAAGAGTCCTTGTGCGGTTGTAGGCAAGAGGAAGAAAGACGAAATTTCCTTGCTGTATTTTGTAGTTTTGTTCAGATCAGCTGTGTCTAAACAGAGGGGCAGATATGCCATACAGTCCTGGCCCCCTGATCATCATACCAGTTTAGCAGGCCCTGGAAAGGGATAGGAAGAAGGGGAATAGGTAGATGCTGCATGTGTGTCCTATCTAAGTATGTTGTGTACCCCTATTTCCAGAAGGTTTGGAAGCACTTCTGGGTCCCAGAGTTACTGTTGTAGCAAGGCAACCAAAAAAAGTGATGAAGTAGTATAAGAAACAGCAAATCTTTGCACTTCTCTGACCTTGCTGGGAAGGATTACAAGGCAAAGTGAGGTTTTCTATGACAACAGAGGAATTATCTTAGTCCTTACGTAAAGAAAAGACGGAGAGGAGAAGGACATTGACTCTTTGGGTCATAGTCTTTTCTCCATCCTCCTTGTAAACTTGTGGCAGCATGAATTGTTATAATATAGTCATACACAATAAATACTATAATTGCAGAGTGCTGCATGTCTTGGGTTAATTGTCTGCTGCAGAAAACTCATTTCCCTATTACGGTTTGAAAGAGGTGAATTCCATTGTTGTGAATAAGGACATAGAACGTTCCAAGTGTGCTTAGCTTACTTTAATGTCACAGAAGAGCCAGACTTCAGGAGGTAGCTTGGCCTTAATTTTATGTTGCATTCTACATCTTTTTCCTTGATGTTTTCCAAATTTCCTAATAAAAGTTTAAGAAGTTTGGGAAAAAAAATATTTATCCTTTAAATAAGTCCTTAATTTTCTTTTTTGCCCTCCTTTTTCATTTTGTTTGGTTGTATCCTGCTATTATTAGTAACAGGGAAATGGTTTGGTTTAGTATAATTACACTCCACTGTTCAACACACTGCTAGAGTGTTTACTGCAAGCCATGACAAGAAAGAGAAAATGAACTCTCAGCATAAAAGGGTACTTCAGGATCTGATAGCACATAGAATTTTATTTGAGGTTTGAAGCTGGCAAACACATTTCAACAAGCCTAGTTCTACAATGAAAGGACAGACCAAGCTGTAAACTGTAGACCCAGTCCACAAGCCAAAGAGATAGCAAACTTTCTTAAATGGCCATTTGGCGATTTCACTGAGGACTTTGTTCACTCCAGGCACTTTTATCTGTAAAACTAAAAGTTACTTGAATGGATAATGTTTTTGTTTTTTTGTTTTTTCTCAAATCATGTTTGCTTCCAGCATAGCCTTGACTGAGATCCAAACTTTCCAAAGCAACTGAGAGGTAGTATTTCTGTTGCTTTTACATTTTTTTCTAATACTGTCCATAGACAAATCTATTAAAAATAAGAAAAAAACATCACATCTATCCAGAAAGCCCATTGCTGCTAGCTGTAAGCTTGGAAGCCTCAGCTTACACAGGGTAGTTTTATTTTTGGATATGTTTGGATAAACTAGCGAAGCATTCAAAATGGGCTAGTGTCTGGTTAAACGTACCTTGTGAAATGACACCTCCTCCTCTTCATATTGAGTGTCACATTTGATAGCATGTTGTATTAATACAGTGGCTACAAAACAAAAGAAGGCTGACCATAATTTTAAACAGTTACTTTTTATTCCAAATGCACTGTCTGGTCAAACGCATATAGGGCTTCTTGTTGGGCAAAATTTGGCTATTCCATGGTAAAAAAATTGGTGATGGTGAGGAAGAAAAAGTGAAGAAATATTTTAGAAAAACAACATCTTTTAAATGTGGATAGGGAATTTTTTAAACAAAAAAACTTTACCTTGCAAGTTACTCTGATTCACATCTCAGGGGACTTTCAGTTTTCATTCAGAGATGTTACAGTTTAAAATTCAACATCATGTAAAACATTTCTGGAACTCTCAAATGATTGAACCTTGAGATTTTTAGTAGTGAAGATCAGTGAGTCATTCTATTTTTGTGGCCAAGGATAATTAATAAAAAGCAGTTTGTGAACGTGTTGATTCTGTTATTTATTACTGTTACATCAAACTTAATATAAAGAACAGCATTATTACAAAGATCAGCATTCATTTATGGTGTCTGCAGCAGAAAAGTAAATTGTTATTTAAAGCCATTGATTTTCTCAGAGTGGGCTTGTTCAAGTATGAAATCCAGTCATAGTTTTATTATTGAAATTATTTTTAACTGGCTGCAGGGAAATAATGTCTGACCTAGTCAAAATCTGCTTCATCCTTTCACATTATCTGTATGTGAGAATACTACATAAACTATGATAATGCAGCACCTGAAAGTAGATGGCCTGATCCTGAGCTGAGAAAAAAAAAAGCAATGCAGCTCCCAAGGTTTTCATAAAGCTACACGATATTACACCATCTGAGCAGATTCACTGTTGTCAGCTTACTCCAGAACATGCACAGTCACATGTAATTATACTGTCTGTCATGAAAAATTCACAGCTTAATCTCTGGCATAGATGGAGTAAAGGAGATGAACTGCTCATGCACAGGTTCTCTGCTATCTACAAAGGCCATTTGCTGTTGTCTTTTCAAAATTATTTATTTTCTTTTCTAACTTATTTCAGCACAAATGAACCAAACATACTAAATGTTTATGGGAATGTGTAAATTCATCTTCAGAAAATTATCCAACTGTTTATTAGAGCATCTGCATAATATTTGACTGCTTTCCTTTTGCATTGATTTTTATTACAATTTCATTACAATAAAATACAGCGTCATGTTTGAAATTAATGTGACTATTTTTCAAAGAATTACAGGTTGGTACTTGCAGTACAGGTGAGAGGATGTAGCAGCCCAGTCCCTTTTAAAGTTAGATATCACACTTGGGATTTTTACTGTTATGTGACATAGTATCACAGAATATTTGTTTTACAGGCCTGAATAAGGACAGATTGGGTTTTTTTTAACATAGTGATTTGCTGTTTACCCAGATCGGTAAGCTTTGTTATGAAGAATGAAATAAGCCTTATTTGTTTCCTACATTCCAGAAAACCATATTCTGGAAGATGTGAATAAGTGTGTGATTGCTCTCCAAGAGGGGGATGTTGATACACTGGACAGAACTGCGGGTGCCATCCGAGGCCGTGCAGCCAGGGTTATTCACATCATTAACGCAGAGATGGAAAACTATGAAACCGGAGTTTATACAGAGAAGGTACTGGAAGCTACCAAACTGCTCTCTGAAACAGGTAAGCTTACTTGAAATATTATTCAGTATTAAGTCAATCAAAACTTGCAGTAAGTTTTCTGAAATCTGTAACTCAGAGGGGAATCTGTGCTTGAAAACAAGATATAAACTAACAAATTAATGACCATGAGTGTTTTCTTTATTCTCTACTCAATGCTATTGCAGACGATGTATTAACAAGAGCTGTATAAGAGAAGAGATTCAGTAACCCATCAAGGCTAGTATGCTTCATCCAAGTTTCAGTGATTTGAGTAAATAATACGTGGCTTTTCTTCAAGTTCTTTCTGAGTTGGTTGATTATGTATTATGTGTCTAGAAAATCATTACAAACATCACTCTGTTGTCTGTGCAGGTGAATGTACTTGTTGGTAACTGAAGTTGTGTTTCTAAACAAAGCAATTTTTCATTGAAAATACATATGAGCAACTGAAAATATATTACCTGATTGAAGAAATAGAAAAGTCTGCTAGATTATATAAAATGTATATTATATAAGATACATTGATTATATATTAAAAACAGGGACTGCTAGATGGATATACTGGGTAAAAAAACTGATTATTTTTTTTTTTTAAATCTTTTTTTACCTTCACTGAGGAACAGGGGTTGGATTCATCTAGGTGTAGATATAAGCTGGTCATTTTAGGCTCCTTTATACTCAGTATTATCTGTTGCTATGTGCGTCTGCATTGTTCAGTGCAGACAGTACTGTCAAGTGTTCTCATCTCAAAGCAGTGGTCTACATTTGTTTGGATGAATCATGTTTTGAATTTCATTGACTTTATGGACTGGTTCTCCACTCACTGTACAAGTGACCAGCTATGATTCAGATGCATGAATTGTGGATGTCTGAAAATGTCTGAGCTGATCCTTCCCTACCTGGCTGCACTTGCTCCTCTGGGCTTTATAATAATCAAGATTATTTTAGGAGGAACAAATGATAATGGACCAGCTCAGGACACAGCAAGTGTAACATTCAGGCATCTCCATATAAGGTAGAAAAGCAAAAACTGCTGTAGCTTTGGCAGCCTCTGTGTTAGCTTTGAGAACAGAAATCAGCAAAATGAGCTAGAAAAAATGTTGGGATGGTATAATATTACTTGTATTATTGTTGTCCCCAGGTTATTTTGTTTTAGCCCTAATAGGGACCCCAAGCCTTATTTGCACATATAAGTACCAATGACCACAATCAAGAATTTCTGCTTGTTCTGACCTTTCATTATTAATTATTGGAATTTATAGCTGAATTGTAGTTTATTGGTATTGTGGTTATGACCAGAAAATTTGTGCCTTGAACACACGCAATGCTTGTAGAATGTAATATAGTCATTAACTTTCACAGCCTCTTTCCTGGGAGCTGCAGAGAGACATTTTTGGGGAGAGGTCAGAAATCATTACCATGATCTTCAGCCTGTGGTACATGCTCCATTTGTCTCTGCACAGCTGTTTCCTATACAACATTCCTATACAACAGTCTTTACATCTGACTGAACCTAGAAGGTCAGGGTTTGACCATGTACAGCTTGAAGATAATGCAATAAAGTTTGCTTCTTTCTTCCCTTGAAGCTTAGTGATTCTATTTGTGTCATGTGCTTTTAGGTGGGAGAAGCAAAAGTGGATCTGAAAATTGTTTTTGTTAGTCTCCCTATTTTTTACTACCCAAGAAGAGATCAATGGAATGAGTACTGTAAATTTACCTTATTTGAAAAAGTCTATGAACTGGCATGAATTCAAAGAAAGAAAATAATCTGTTGAGTTTGGTATGGAAAAAGTATTTTTTTGCACCCTTGTGTTAAAGTCTCCTTTTGGTAAAGGAGAGATTTGGAATTCTTCCTATCACTAAGATTTCTTTATTAAGCAAAACAAAACATATATTCAGGCTTTTTATTCAGCCAAAATTTCTGACCTATTTTTCTGTAAAATTTTGTAATAACAGTTTTTCAACAGAGTAAGTGGCAATTATAAAACATTGTTATATAGATCAATAATAGGCACATATATACTTACTTTCCATATTTAATGCACTTTTTGATATAATCTGAATTATAACTAATTGCTAGAGTCTCTGGCCTAAGTGCATCTTGACAATATTAACTTGTTGATGCTAGGATTCAGTACTTAAGACTGAGTCCCTGTCCCTCAAAGTCAAAGTTATTATTTATGTTGTATTTTGTAAAATATAAGAAAACTTGTGAGGATTTTAAAAAAAATGAATTTTAAATGTTAGGAACTGTATGTCATGTACAAATTGTGCGACAGAAGTTCAGAAGATGGAATGGGCCCAAATTCAATGGAGCAAATGAAGCTAAAACCATTTATGCCAGACACGAATGTGTATCATTAATATTACAGCATAATTTCTATCTGCAGCTTTTCAGGCCATTTACAAAGTCATTGATTATTATTTCTTTATGATTGTTGATTTAAAAAGGTAGAATTTCCTGACTCAATTTGTCACTGTAGAAAAAAGTGGTTAAAAGAGTATGTAGGCCACCCTATGCCGTTCTGTGCCCTGCCCATATATACCCTGCCCTCTCCCCCACAACAGGTCGCTGTCTACATATGCAGCCATGTAGCTATGGATGTAGAGATAAGGGCATCTATGAATACATACATACATTTATATATTCTTTCTATTCATCACCTTGAGATCCTGCACAGATTTTATCAGACACTCAAGAACGATGGGAGTGATTTACTTGTAGCCTTGTTCCACCCACAGATGCAGATATCAAAATTTCTGTGAGAAACACAGTGATGAACACCTTATCATTTTCATCTTTGTTCCTTTTTCTTTTTTAATTGACCTTTATTTATTTTTAAATGAAGTGCTTTCAAAAGCTAGGAAAACTTTATTTAAATGACAGCGGAAGGAAGATAAACATATTACCTTTCTCTTCTAGTTATTATTTACTTTTAACTATCAGCTTAGGGAAAAAAAGCCTCTGTTAAGCCTCTTTTCCCAGGGATTTCATATTGTTATATGAGTACTGGGTTTGATCCACAGTAGAGAAATATGAATACACTGTTTTGGAAAGAGAATCACCTTGCTAATTTTTTTATTTATTCATTTTTTTTTTTTGGGGGGGGGGGGGCGAGGGAAGCGGGGACAGTGGGTATTAATCTTTAATGAAAGTGATATTGGTAGGTTCTGAGAAATTGAAACTATGCAAAACTTACTTTAATAACTGGTTTCACCTTAAAGTTTTATTTATTCATTGTTGTAATTTACAACCTTTGGAATATACGGGGTAGGTTTTTTTATGGTGTTTTAGTGCTTTCTTGCCTGTTCTTGACTAACCTACTGCCTTTATAGCCAAGTGGTTAGTAGAGACCAGATTCTTATCTCTTGACAGCGGTATTAGGGAGTGACGTATTGGTTAATGTCTTTTTAAATTGGATACTTTTATTTTCCTTTAAAACCAAAATAAAAACTTGACTCTCACTTGCTGACTTTCTTATAAATCCAAGATGAAAACTATAAAACCACAGAATCTACAGGCCTTGCTGGGAACAAACACAAAGTTCATACATTTTAGTGGATGTTAATTATGTGCAGGAGTAAACTAGACTTCCCAGGTTTAGATTTTTTGGTTGTTTTTTTTTTTTTTTTGGGGGGGGGGGCACTGTGAAGCTTTACTAATACCTTAAGCTCAGTTTCCTGAAGAGCAAGGCTCGGTGGCTTCCTGGGGACAGCCCCAGCCTTGGGCATCAGGCACCTCTGTGGGGACAGGGATGAACTGAGGGCAGGCTGGGATGGCAGCCCATCAGTGGGTTCAGCCCAGTGAGGGGAACAAGGTCATACACAGCCCAGGGACTGGTACACAGGGCCATGCTGATGGCTTCTGTTCAATCTTCCGTTGGTATGCAGCATTTGTAGAGAACTGTGAAATTATCCTGCTACAGATGACCGAAGGGAAAAAAAAGGAAGGAGAGAAGGGTGGAGAGGAAAAGAGAGGAGAAAGAAAAGGTTAAAAACAAAGAAAAAGGCAAAAAACGAGGGAAGAGAGAAAACAGCACAATTTCTCTTTGAATATTGAGATCTTTAATACTGTTCAGTGCCCTGTCCTAGCCATGACCGAGGCCAGCTGAGAGTGTCCCATTACCTTTAATGAGGAGGAGAGTGAAGTCTGTTCAGCAATTGCTAGAGAAGCTGTACCAGCTGAAGGGAGGAAGCATGAGTTTCTAAATGACTAAAAAGAATTGTCTGTAGAAAGAAATAAACAAGCAATGAGGTTGAATATCATTTCCCAAGATTTCTGAGATACAGGGAGGAGAAAAAGCTGTGATATTCTTTAAAGGTCAGAGGGCTGAATTTAAATTGGGGAAACTCGAGTAGACTGCAGAGTTGTAATGAAAGTGAGTGAGTGGGAAATGAAGGGGAAAAAGCAGAACAAATGGGACCAGAACTGCGTGAGAAGGGCTTTTTTGGGGGTTCCAGGGTTTTTTTGGATGGTTTTGTTTATTCCTTCATTTTGCATTTGGGATGTCTGGAAATCATCCTGGAAAAGCAAGGAATATAGTACTTGGGTTACTCACTCCTATGAAGGACATTGGAAATTCGGAATCTTCTGATTCAGACCAGAAATTTGAGCTTCAGCTTTTAACATGTTTTTAAAATATCCTAGTAACTTTGTAACTAGCTGATTTTAAGTAGGCCACTCTCTGACTTCTGTTTTGACTCAATTTTATTTTTTTTTTATTTTGTCTTTATCAGAATGAACTAAAGTTGAAAATCAGCACTACTGGCAATTCAGCAATAAGCCTGTGAGAGTTTTATCAGTGTGAGTAGGACAAACTTTAAAGATATTTATCACAAGGAAAAGGCAGCTCAATGATATTATCAAATCTAATACTAAAATGTGGTAAAGATGGATTTTCAAGCAGTCATATGAAAGGAAACAAAATGTAGAAGTAAGAAGATGAATTTAGGCATAGCTGTAATATATAAAAAAATATTGAATCTAAGGCAGAGCTAAAAATTGCAAAGTGGAGCCTATTTAAAAAAAAATGATGTTAAATTAATGTTTTATGGGAGTATCAGGTAGTTATAGTACAACTGATGGGTACCATCATCCTGAGAACATGAGATCGTTTATCCAGGGATTTTGATGAAATTATGGCTTTTCTTCTGCAAAGCACTGTAGGTTTTTCTTTAAAGTTTTGCTAAACTGAAATCCAAAGGTCAAGGTATCACCAACAAAAAACACTTGATACACTATTAAAAGAAAGGTATTTTACAAAAGGACCAGACAATATCCAAAATTATGTACCACTAGTGCCTGGTTTGATCCAAAGAATTTTTAACCAAAGAGACTATGTTCAATA